>NC_057718.1:3412893-3443096 GCF_004010195.1 Chiloscyllium plagiosum | reverse complement strand
ATTTCCAACACCCCTCCCCCAAGTCCCTCCTCCCTACCTTTTATCTTAGCCTGCTGGACACACTTTCCTCATTCCTGAAGAAGGGCTCATGCCCGAAACATCGATTCTCCTGCTCCTTGGATGCTGCCTGACCTGCTGCGCTTTTCCAGCAACATATTATCAGCTCTGATCGACAGCATTTGCAGTCCTCACTTTCTCCTTAACAGCTATCTAGGCTTGTTCAATATATCATTTCAGTTGCATGACACTGTAATCTTTTAGGGGTAAAAACAATGACTGCGGATGTTGGAAACCAGATTCTGGATTAGTGGTGCTGGAAGAGCACAGCAGTTCAGGCAGCATCCAAGGAGCAGCGAAATCGACATTTCGGGCAAAAGCCCTTCATCAGGAATGTAATCTTGTGCTATACATTCTGCGTCTTATGGTCCTGCTCCACAGCTACCTGATGAAGGAGCAGCACTCTGAAAGCTAGTGCTTCCAAATAAACCTGTTGTACTACAATCTGGTGTTGTGTGATTTTTTAACTTTTCTTTGGAGGAGCTTAACTTGTTATAAATGACTTTTCTATGGTTTGTGCTGCTGTGGAGTTAGTGTGAATTCTGTAAATTTGAACATTGAGAACTGGAGAGAAGTGTCACAAGGAGAATTTATCACTGTCTGGGGATTGTTTGGTTCAGCTGACACAGAACTCCACAGGCTGGGAACACAGACCAGAAAACTGAGTGTAAATAATTATTTCCTGAAGAAGGGCTAATGCCCGAAACGTCGATTCTCCTGTTCCCTAGATGCTGCCTGACCTGCTGCGCTTTTCCAGCAACACATTTCCATCTCTGATCTCCAGCATCTGCAGACCTCACTTTCTCCGTAAATAATTATGGCCCAGCACTGACCCTGTGACACTCCAATGACAGGTTGCCATCCTGAAAATGCCCCCTTATCCTCACTCTGTCTTTTATTAGTTATGATCTAGAGGTGCTAGTGTTGAACTGGGATGGACAAAGTTCAAAATCACACAACACCAAGTTGCAGTCCCAACAGGTTTATTTGGAAGTGCACATTTTCAAAGCATTTCTCCTTCATCAGGTAGCTAGTGGTGCAGGATCATAGGACACAGAATTTATTGTAAATTTACTTTCAATTCCGTCCAACAAGTCTATACTGACCCTCCAAAGAGTAACCCACCCAGACCTGTCCCCCTACCTTGTTATATTACATTTACCAATGCACATAATCTACACACCCCTGAACACTATGGGCAGTTTAGCATGGCCAATTCATCTAACCTGCACATCTTTGGATTGTGGGAAGAAACCAGAACACATCCACTCAGACACAGTGGACTTCAGCAAGGAATTTGATAAGGTTCCCCATGGTAGGCTCATTCAGAATGTCAGGAGGAATGGGATACAGGGGAACTTAGCTGTCTGGATACAGAATTGGCTGGTCAACAGAAGATAGTGAGTGGTAGTAGAAGGAAAATATTCTGCCTGGAAGTCTGTGGTGAGTGGTGTTCCACAGGGCTCTGTCCTTGGGTTTGTAATTTTTATTAATGACTTTGATAAGGGGATTGAAGGATGGGTCAGCAAGTTTGCAGACGCCACAAAGGGGGTTGGAGGTGTCGTTGACAGTATAGAGGGCTGTTGTAGGCTGCAGCGGGACATTGACAGGATGCAGAGATGGGCTGAGAGGTGGCAGATGAAGTTCAACCTGGATAAATGCGAGATGATGCATTTTGGAAGGTCGAATTTGAAAGCTGAGTACAGGATTATGGATAGGATTCTTGTGGAGGAACAGAGAGATCTTGGTACATAGATCCCTTAAAATTGCCATCCAAGTGGACAGGGTTGTTAAGAAAACATATGGTGTTTTGGCTTTCATTGACAGGGGGATTGAGTTTAAGAGTCGTGAGACCTTGTTGCAGCTCTATAAAACTTTGGTTAGACTGCACTTGGAATACTGCGTCCAGTTCTGGTCGCCCTATTATAGGAAAGATGTTGATGCTTTGGAGAGGTTTCAGAGGAGGTTTACCAGGATGCTGCCTGGACTGGAGGGCTTATCTTATGAAGAGAGGTTGACTGAGCTCAGACTTTTTTCATTGGAGAAGAGGAGGAGGAGAGGGGACGTAATTGAGGTATACAAGATAATGAGAGGCATAGATAGTGTCGATAGCCGGAGACTATTTCCCAGGGCAGAAATGACTAACACGAGGGGTCATAGTTTTAAGCTGGTTTACATGAGGATCAGTGGTCGGCACAACATCGTGGACTGAAGGGCCTGTTCTGTGCTGTACTATTCTATGTTGTATGTTCTAGACACAGAGAGAACATGCAAACTCCAGAAATTGCGTTGGACAAGGCTGGAATCAAACCTGGTTCACTGGTTCTGTGAGGCAGCAGCGCTAACCACTGTGCCACTCTGTCATCGGGAGAGTGTCTGCTTGCTTGTGTGCAAGCTGGGAAAAGTGTGTTTGTGTGTGTGTTTGGGTATAAGCCTGTGAGAGAGTGCGTATGTGGGTGTGAGTGTGGGGGGTGTATGTGTGTGCATGAGAGAGAGAGCTTGCATATGAGAAAGAGTCTGCATGAGTGTGAGGGTATGTAAGAGAGTGTGTGTGCATGTGTGTAAGACACAGAGAGAGAGAGAGAGATCGTAGAGTGCAATGGGGTCATCTGTCATGTGACATGAACCTAAGGTCCCAGTTGAGGCCATCCTCACAGGTACAGAACTTGGCTATCAGCATCTGCTCAGCCACCTTGTGTTGTCTGTCCTGAAGTCCGCCTTGGAAAATGGTCACTCGAAGGTCCAAGGCCAAATGTCTCTAATGTTGAAGTGATCCCCGAATGGGAGGGAACACTCCTGCTGGGTGATTGTTGTGCAGTGTCCATTCATCTGTTGCCATAGCGTCTGCTCAGTCTCACCAATGTAGCATGCTTCAGTGCATTGTTGCCTGCAGGATATGAGATCGACAATGTAGGCTAATTCACATGAATACCTGCCGCGTACATGGTGAGTGGTGCCCCTACATGTAATAGTGGTGTCCGTGTCAATCCTCTGACATGTCTTGTAGTGACCTTCCCTATTTCTTGAGCGTTTCCAGACTTCCAGAGAGCCCTCCAGCAACAGCTTCATTCTGACCGTCACAAACATGCAGTCCAATGACACTGAGGTCTATTACTGCTCAGTCTGAGAAGTGTCCTTGGTGAAGGAAGCCAGCTCACTGTAAACAGTAAGTGGAGATAATATGACTATCACCTCGAGTAAAAGCCTCCTGTCCAATGAATGAATTGGAGGTCAGCTTGTTATCAAGATGATTGAGGAGGTGATGGAGAGTGATCTTGGGGATGGATTCACTATGGGGAGGAAGCTGAGCTCAGGTTCAATGTTGGTGGTATGTTTGGGAAAAAGGGGATTTTTTTGTGACAATGGGAGGAGAATGAGTGATACTAATTCCATTCGACTCACAAGAGTGTCAGTGCCATCGGGCTGGATGTGCAGAGTCAGGGAGATTGCTCTGTGAGGTGCCACATCTGCAGGGGAACCTCCCAGGGATTGGGAATGAACCACAGAGCAAATAGGGACACACACATCTCTCTCCATTCCAGAGAGACAATTGTTTTGATCCAGGTTAAAGGGAACCACTCCACATTGAGAACAGGGCAAGGGGAGGGGCTCGGTCTCCATGAGCTCTCATAGCTGAGACTGGGATTAAAGCTGAGATGTTGTCATTATTCTACATTATGCTCCAGCCATCCGAGCCACCTGACTAGGGAAGAGTGATCATAATATTCTGCGAGTTCCCAACATATTTACCTGGAGATTTGAGTTGAATGTTGCTGAAAGCCTGGCTTCAGACCCCATCCTGGCTCAGGTGGGTCCTGGGGCTTTCTTTTCCACTTGTCCTATTGTGAGGGTGTGGGCAACCAATAGCAGATCAGATTTAATGCAGAGAGATGTGAGGATACTCAGATTGGATGGAGAAATAAGAGAAGTGGAGACAATTTTATTTAAAACAGCAATTCTAACAGATGTGCAGGAGCAGTCAGAGCTGAGAGTATACTCTTTTGTTGAAAAAAAAGTCATGAAATATATAAGGGAACATCAGAACCACCCTTTCAAGTTCTGTTGCAAAAAAAAACACTGATCAGAAACCTGTATTAGGATGACATGAGGTCTATGAGAAGCTGGAATGTGGAACTGTTTGGGTATTTAAGGAGAACAGCAGAAGCAAAATTGTCAAGCTGATGAAAAGCAGCGAAAAAAGACCCCTCTCTATTGGTAAAAAGAGAAGAACTCTTCGAGCAGGACCAGCTGCACAATTTCTCCCTCTCAGTCAGTAAAAGACAAGGGAAATGCTGATAAAATCACTTCATGAAGTATTTGCAAAGATAAAGTTTCCAATATCAGGGTTTCAAACAATTACCCACTGGAGTCTGAATTATGGTCAGAAGATCTTCCATCAATGTTTCATTTTCAGGAATCAGCCTCATTGACAAAAAAATTGAAGGAACTCTGAGAATTTAACACATTTGATCTTCTGGGAGGATTTCCTTGCCCCACTAGGATGGTCTTTCTTTCAGGCATTTTTTTTAACAACATCCCAAACTATTTCTGCAGAGCCTTGTTGCCTTGGCTGTGAATGAATGTACATTTTGTACATCAGGATTTGATGTTTGTTGATATCTGTCTCCCTCTCTTTCTTCAGGTGTTTTCCACTTCCTTGTAGGAAACACAAAATGACTAGTTTACAAATTCTGGTTAAAAGCAACAGCATACAGCATCTTGTAAGGGAAAATAAACTGGCTTTCTTTGGGCAGTAGTTAGCTTTTATTGCAGAAAAATGCCTCCACCTTAATTTCCAGAGATCCGATAGCTTCTGGCTATAACCATTCACATTCACAAGCAGTTCAGCCAGCAATAATGTGGAGGTGCTAGTGTTGGACTGGGGTGGACATAGTCAGAAGTCAGGTAGGAGAATGTGAGGACTGCAGATGCTGGAGATCAAAGTCGAGAGTGTGTGATGCTGGAAAAGTGCAGCAGGTCATGCAGCATCTGAGGAGTAGGAGAATTGACGTTGTGGGCAGGAGCCTTTCAGCAGGATTTCTGGTGAAGGGCTCCTGCCCGAAACATCAATTCTCCTGCTCCTCGGATGCTGCATGACCTGCTGTGCTTTTCCAGCATCACACACTCTCGATATAGTCAGCAGTCAGATGACATCAGACTATAGACCAACAGGTTTATTTGAAACACAAGTTTTTGAAGCTCTGCTCCTTCATCAGGTGTAGTGCGAGCAATCACATAGTTATTGTCAGGCATAAGTGGGGAGATGCTGGTCTAATGGTATTATTGCTGGACTGTTAATCCAGAGACCCAGGTCATGTTCTGGGAACCTGGGTTTGAATCCCATCACAGCAGATGATGGAATTTGATTTCAACAAGAGTTTAATGATGTCCATGAATTCACTGCCAATTGTAGGAAATACCCATCTGGGTCACTCATGTCCTTCAGGGAAGGAAGCTGCCATCTTTACCTCGTCTGGCCGACATGTGACTCCAGACCCACAGCAATGTGGTTGACTCTTAACTGCCTCTGGAGAATGAGGGATGAGCAATAAATGCTGGCTTAGCCAGTGACATCCTCATCCCATGAATGAATAAAGAAAAAGAAAAGAAGGCTTTTGTCACTGGTCACCACTCCTCAGATCAGTTATAGAGTCATAGAGTCATAGAGATGTACAGCATGGAAACAGACCCTTCGGTCCAACCCGTCCATGCCGACCAGATATCCCAACCCAATCTAGTCCCACCTGCCAGCACCCGGCCCATATCCCTCCAAACCCTTCCTATTCATATACCCATCCAAATGCCTCTTAAATGTTAATTGTACCAGCCTCCACAACATCCTCTGGCAGCTCATTCCATACCCATACCACCCTCTGCATGAAAACGTTGCCCCTGAGGTGTCTTTTATATCTTTCCCCTCTCACCCTAAACCTATGCCCTCTAGTTCTGGACTCCCCAACCCCAGTGAAAAGACTTTGCCTATTTATCCTATCCATGCCCCTCCAGCCTATTCAGCGTCTCCATACAGCTCAAACCCTCTGACCATGGCAGCATCCTTGTAAATCTTTTTTGAACCTTTCAAGTCACACAACATCCTTCTGACAGGTGGATAACAGAATTGCACGCAATATTCCAACAGTGGATTCCTGTACAGCCGCAATATGACCTCTCAACTCCTGTACTCAATACTCTGACCAATAAAGGAAAGCATACCAAATGCCTTCTTCACTATCCTATCTACCTGCGACTCCACTTTCAAGGAGCTATGAACCTGCACTCCAAGGTCTCTTTGTTCATTAAGTGCATAAGTCCAGCTAAGATTTGCTTTCCCAAAATGCAGCACCTCGCATTTATCTGAATTAAATTCCATCTGCCACTTGTCAGCCCATTGACCCATCTGGTCAAGATCCTGTTGCAATCTGAGGTAACCCTCTTCGCCGTCCACTACACCTCCAATTTTGGTGTCATCTGCAAACTTACTAACTGTACCTCTTATACTCACATCCAAATCATTTATGTAAATGACAAAAAGTAGAGGGCCCAGCACCGGTCCTTGTGGCACTCCACTGGTCACAGGCCTCCAGTCTGAAAAACAACCCTCCACCACCACCCTCTGTCTTTTACCTTTGAGCCAGTTCTGTATCCAAATGGCTAGCTCTCCCTGTATTCCATGAGATCTAACCTTGCTAATCAGTCTCCCATGGGGAACCTTGTCGAATGCCTTATTGAAGTCCGTATAGATCACATCTACAGCTCTGCCTTCATCAATCTTCTTTAATACTTCATCAAAAAATCAATCAAGTTTGTGAGATATGATTTCCCACGCTCAAAACCATGTTGGCTGTCCCGAATCAGTCCTTGCCTTTCCAAATACATGTACATCCTATCCCTCAGGATTTCCTCCAACAACTTGCCCACCACCGAGGTCAGGCTCACCGGTCTATAGTTCCCTGACTTGTCGTTACAACCCTTCTTAAACAGTGGCACCACGTTTGCCAACCTCCAGTCTTCCAGCACATCACCTGTGACTATCGATGATATAAATATCTCAGCAAGAGGCCCAGCAATCACTTCTCTAGCTTCCCACAGAGTTCTCGGGTACACCTGATCAGGTCCTGGGGATTTATCCACTTTTATCCGTTTCAAAACATCCAGCACTTCCTCCTCTGTAATCTGGACATTTTGCAAGATGTCACCATCTATTTCCCGACAGTCTATATCTTCCATATCCTTTTCCACAGTAAATACTGATGCAAAATATTCATTTAGTATCTCCCCCATTTTCTGTGGCTCCAAACAAAAGCCACCTTGCTGATCTTTGAGGGGTCCTATTCTGTCCCTAGTTACCCTTTTGTCCTTAATATATTTGTAAAAACACTTTGGATTTCCTTAATTCTATTTGCCAAAGCTATCTCATGTCCCCGTTTTGCCCTCCTGATTTCCCTCTTAAGTATACTCCTACTTTCTTTATACTCTAACGATTCACTCGATCTATCCTATCTATACCTGACATAGGAGAAAGTGAGGACTACCGATGCTGGAGATCAGAGCTGAAAATTCCTGAAAAAGGGCTTATGCCCGAAACGTCGATTCTCCTGCTCCTTTGATGCTGCCTGTCCTGCTGCGCTTTTCCAGCAACAGATTTTATACCTGACATATGCTTCCTTCTTTTTCTTAACCAAACCCTCAATTTCTTTAGGCATCCAGCATTCCCTATACCTACCAGCCTTCCCTTTCACCCTGACAGGAATATACTTTCTCTGGATGCTTGTTATCTCATTTCTGAAAGCTTCCAATTTTCCAGCCGTCCCCTTACCTGCGAACATCTGCCTCCAATCAGCTTTTGAAAGTTCTTACCTAATACCGTCAAAATTGGCCTTGCTCCAACTTAGAACTTCAACTTTTAGATCTGGTCTATCCTTTTTCATCACTATTTTAAAACGAATAGAATTATGGTCGCTGGCCCCAAAGTGGTCCCCCACTGACACCTCAGTCACCTGCCCTGCCTTATTTCCCAAGAGTAGGTCAAGTTTTGCACCTTCTCTAGTAGGTACATCCACATACTGAATCAGAAAATTGTCTTGTACACACTTAAGCAGTCCCAATTGATGTTTGGAAAGTTAAAATCCCCTACCATAACCACCATATTATTCTTACAGATAGCTGAGATCTCCTTACAAGTTTGTTTCTCAATTTCCCTCTGACTATTGGGGGGTCTATAATACAATCCCAATAAGGTGATCATCCCTTTCTTATTTCTCAGTTCCACCCAAATAACTTCCCTCGATGTATTTCCGGGAATATCCTCCCTTAACACAGCTGTAATGCTATCCCTTATCAAAAATGCCACTCCCCCTCCTCTTTTGCCTCCCTTTCTATCCTTCCTGTAGCATTTGTATCCTAGAACATTCAGCTGCCAGTTCTGCCCATCCCTGAGCCATGTTTCTGTAATTGCTATGATATCCCAATCCCATGTTCCTAACCATGCCATGAGTTCATCTGCTTTCCCTGTTAGGCCCCTTGCACTGAAGTAAATGCCGTTTAATTTATTAGTCCTACCTTGTCCCTGCCTGCCCTGACTGTTTGACTCACTTCTGTTCTCAGCTGTACCCATCTCAGATCGATCTCTTTCCTCACTATCTCCCTGGGTCCCACCCTCCCACCTTACTCGTTTAAATCCTCCCAAGCAGTTCTAGCAAATTTTCCTGCCAGTATATTAGTCCCCTTCCAATTTAGGTGCAATCCGTCCTTCTTGTACAGGTCACTTCTACCCCAAAAGAGATTCCAATGATCCAAAAATGTGAATCCTTCTCCCATACACCAGCCCTCCAGCCATGCATTCATCTGCTCTATCCTCCTATTCCTGCCCTCACTAGCTCATAGCACTGGGAGTAATCCAGATATTACTATCCTTGAGAACCTCCTTTTAAAATTTCTACCTAACTCTCTGTAATCTCCCTTCAGAGTCTCAACCTTTTCCCTTCCAATGTCATTGGTTCCAATGTGGACAATGACCTCTTGTTGGCCCCTCCCTCCTGTGAGAACATTCTGCACCATCTCTGAGACATCCTTGATCCTGGCACTAGGGAAACAACACACCATTCTGCTTTTTCTCTGCTGGCCACAGAAACGTCTGTTTGTACCTCTGACTACAGAATCCCCTAACACAATCGATCTTTTGGAAGCCAATGTATCCCTCGTTGCATTAGAGCCAGTCTCAATACCAGAAACTTGGCTGTTTGTGCTACATTCCCCTGAGAATCCATCACCCCCTACATTTTCCAAAACAGCATACCTGTTTGAAATGGGTATATCCACAAAAGACTCCTGCTCTAGTTGCCTACCTTTCTTACCCTTCCTGGTGTTAACCCATCTATGTGAGTGTATCTGAGACTTTCCCCCCTTTCTATAACTGCCATCCATCACATACTGTTGCTGTTGCAAATTCCTCATTGTTTCTATTTGTTTCTCCAACTGATCCACTTGATCTGATAAGATTCGCATCCAACAGCATTAATGGCACATATAATCCACAGTAACCCTTAAACTCTCTTTAAACTCCCACATCTGACAAGAAGTACATAACACTGTATCTGATTCTGTGCTGTGAACTTCGCCCAACAGTTCCTCCAAGATTAGTTGTGAATTTCATTATTTGTTAATTTTCCCAAATGCACTCCAATGTCCAGCGATACACAAAATCAAACAGCAAAGGCAGTAACTGTGCAAGTTTTCTCTCTCTCTCTCTCCTGCACTGTCCTTACCATGTGCTTCCTTTGTCTGCTCTTCTCCCTTTTAAACTGCTGTTGTTTTGACTTTTTTTTCCCAAAGTTCCAAAACAATGCAACAGTATATAAAACAGTAATTGCTGCTCCTGGAATTCGAGGAAGTCACCTCCCACACCTAAAATACCTCAAAATAAGGAGCAGCTCTTACAGCCAGAAATTTTTTCCGTCCTCCATCTTGGATTACCCAGTCTACTTGTTGCATCCCCTACCCTCCCCACACTGCCACTTTGTCTACAATAAATAGCACCAACCCTCAGACTGAGCCTCTTCTGGAGTAGTGTGTGGTTCTGGTCACCCTGCTATAGGAAGGACACTATTAAATTTGCGAGGGGTCAGAAACCATTTCCAGGATCTTTTCAAGATTAGAGGATTTGAGTTATAAAAATAGGCTGGAATTTTTTCCACTAGTGTACTGGAAGTTGAGGTATGACTGTATAGAGGTTTTTAAAATCATGAGGGTCATAGATAAGGAGAATAGCACATCCCTTGAACGGGGTGTTCAAAACTAGAAGGACTGTTTTTCAGATGAGACGAGAAAGATTTAAAAAGGATATGAGAGAAAATGTTTTTTTGCACAGAGAGTGGTTTGAGCTATGAATGACCTGCCAAAGTAAGTACTTTATTACTTTAGAATACACTTCATTGTCACATTTACAGTGAAAAGATTTTATCATGGCTGCCTTTTACTGTACAAGCACCTCGACACAGATCTTACTGAGTAAAAAAATCGCACATACAGAATTTGAAGGGGAGCAGAAGCATTACCTACAATGAATAAAAATGAGGTAAGTACAAAATTATGAAGAGGACTGATATTGCAGTCCAGGAAAGAAACAGCAGAGGCTCCACACGTAGCACTAGGTCCAAGTAAACTAATTGTCCTGACTCCAGCATTCAGCAGCATCAAGACAAGTCCGTGTCGCGTGTGCGCATTACAAAATCCTCGGCTAGCAGGAAACGGATTTCATTAACCGCGGGGACTACTGGCGCCATTGACATACATATGGTCTGGTTGTAATTGTCTTCCTGTTATGGTACTGCATAGTGAAATAATTACCCAGAGAAATAACTTGCTGTGAAGATCATCTCAAACTGATGTGACAATTCAGCATACAGCTTCCTCCAGTTGAAAATTTCCAGCAGTTTCACAACACAATTGTAGCTGAAGACACGGTGACAAAGCAGATAATAAGTTGTTCAGAATTGATGAGAAGTTATTGGACAAGTTATCATTTCTCCAAGTTGAGAAGATACCAGGACCAGATGAGTTGTCACCAATGATTCTCAATGAAGCAAAAGAGGGTGTGTATGTGTGTGTGTGTGTAATGGCACAGTGGCTCAGTGGTTAGCACTGCTGTGTCACACTGTCAGGGACCTAGGTTCAATTCCACTCTCAGTAAACTGTGTGCAGTTTGTACATTCTCCCCATATCTGCATCGGTTTCCTTTGGGTGCTTCAGTTTCCTCCCACAGTCCAAAGACACGCAGGTCAAGTTGGTAAACTAAATTGCCCATGGTGTCCTGGCATAATCCTGTATTTCCCATGTTCAGGCTATGTGGATGAGACATGGATTACAGGAATAGGTAGGGGATGCATCTGAGTGGAATGCTTTTCAGAGGGTCAGTGTGGACTCAATGGGACAAATGGCCTGCTTCCACACTGCAGGAATTCTGAATGTGTGCGAGATTGTGTGCACACGATTTGTGTATTTATGTGTGTGTAGATATTGGACAGTCTGTATGTGTGTGTATTTGTGTATCTGAGAGTTTGTGTGTGTGTTTCTCAGAGTATATATGTATGTATATTTATATGAACACATTTGTGTGTTTTGAGCATCTGTATGCATCTGTCTGTCTTTCTGTGTGAATACATATGAAAGAAAGTAAGCGTACATGTGAGTGTGTGCTGGGCTGTGCAAAAGTTGTGTATGTGTGTGTGTGAGAAAGTTTGTATGTACACAAGTGTGTATGCTGTGTGTGTGAGTAGATGAGTATATGCGTGCATATATGTGAGTGAAGATATGTGTGTGTGTGTATATATACATTAATGTTTGTGTATTTTATTTGTGAGATTGTGTGTATTGTGCATGTGGATGAGTGTATTTTGTTGCATGTATTGTTTGCATGTGTGCGTGTTTTTGTAAATTAGTGTGTGTATTTCTTGTGCAGGGATGAGTGTGTGCATTGTGTGGGTTGGCTGGGTGGTTGGTGTGGGTATATATGGGTCTCTCTGGACTACACCTAACTATCCTTGCTTCTTCTGATTGCATGCAGGGAGATGGACAAAATAAAATAAAATAAAATGAAAGCTGAGTACACGATTAAGGATAGGATTCTTGGCAGTGTGGAGGAACAGAGGGATCTTGGTGTGCAGGTACATAGATCCCTTAAAATGGCCACCCAAATGGACAGGGTTGTTAAGAAAGCACAAGGTGTTTTGGCTTTCATTAACAGGGGGATTGAGTTTAAGAGTCGTGAGATCTTGTTGCAGCTCTATAAAAATTTTGGTTAGACGCACTTGGAATACTGTGTCCAGTTCTGATCGCCCTATTATGGGAAAGATGTGGATGCTTTGGAGAGTGTTCAGAGGATGTTTACCAGGATGCTGCCTGGACTGGAGGGCTTATCTTATGAGGAGCCCGTAGTGTTAGGTAAGGGGTAAGTGTAGGGGTATGGGTGGGTGGCGGGTCGGTGTGGACTTGTTGGGCCGAAGGGCCTGTTTCTGCACTGTAAGTAATCTAATCTAATCTAAAAAAATCTAAAAAAAAAAAAAAACTATTTCCCAGGGCAGAAATGGCTAACACAAGGGGTCATAGTTTTAAGCTGGTTGGAGGAAAGTATAGAGGGAATGTCAGAGGCGGGTTCTTTACACAGAGAGTTGTGAGAGCATGGAATGCGTTGCCAGCAGCAGTTGTGGAAGCAAGGTCATTGGGGACACTTAAGAGACTGCTGGACATGCATATGGTCAATGAAATTTGAGGGTGCATACATGAGGATCAATGGTTGGCACAACATTGTGGGCTGAAGGGCCTGTTCTGTGCTGTACTGTTCTATGTTCTATGTTCTATGACACAGGACTAAGGTAACTCAACTGAGAGACCACCAGGCAATGTACTTCATTTTCCTTCTCACGTAGAATGTGCTCTCATTCACTTAAAATGCATCTTTCTGAGAGGCAGATTGCTTATTCACTGTGACAGGTTTTTGAAAGGCAGTAACAGACTGTGTGTTGCATGGGAAATACAGGCTCATTTTCGACAGGAAACTAATTGTGGTATCCAACAAATGTTATAATTTAAGAGAATAGTGGCATAAATTTAATTAAAGCAAATTCAAATCTTTCTAGGAACAGGGCAGTAAGTATGAGAATTAAATTGCCCGCTAATTTTCCATCGGTGAAATGACATTGAGAATAGACTGCTGGCAGGAGTGCATTGGAAATCAGGACACCCCTCAGTTCTCATTTAGGGCTATGTTACTGTGTGCATTCTGGAGGCTATGGAAAAAGTGATGTTTGGAAGAAGATTGTTGACCCTGTTAAGAGCTCAAACTATTAAGAAGGACTAGGTATAAAATTGCTGACAATTGATAAATATCACTCAAATAATGTGCCACGTTAACTGGCCATTTAAAAACTCAAAGGTTTCAACTTTACTTCTTTTAGTCAGAGAGAGTGTGTTCAAGATTTACCTCTTTATGGCTATGTTTGATGTTGTATGAAATCAGTTAAACCCTAAAAAACATATCAAGGCACTTTGTGATCATAGCATAGCAGGATCCATGATTGATCCATTCAAAGCTTCCTGACTCTCACCCGAAGGTACCAGTGGCCTGGCAGTGGAGGATGTGTGATACCAGAGATGGAAGAAGCTAGCAGTGATTGAGCATCTGGATGTGTGGGATGGTCTCAACAGTCACTGACCCACCATTTACAATGGATCAGAACGCTCCAATGGGAATATCAGCACTCACTGAAAACAATCACCCCCAATGTCGAAAATAATAACAGTGCAGTGACAGAATCAAACCCAAGATGAAATGGGATTTACCCTTGTGTGGAGTCCTTTACTGATGAACACAGCCTTTGTTTATGAAGGAAAAATGTGAGCAGGACAATGCAGATCAAGACAGCGAAGCCCAGAATGGTGCCAATGATTAAAATGGGATCTGAAGTCTGGGGAATACCATGGGAAGATCTTTTGTAAAATATCAAAATTTTACTTCTGTTATCAGTTGCTTCAGTCTGAACAATGTTCAAAATTGTCAACAACTTTAATTTTGAACTCCTCAGGATAGTAACTCCCCTTCTGACTCCCCAAAACCTGCCTATTATCTACAATGGTCAAGAGTGTGGTGCTGGAAAAGCACAACAGGTCAGGCAGCATCTGAGGACAAGGAGAATTGACGTTTCATGCAAGAGTCCTTCATCAGGAATGAGGCTGGCAGTAACCTGAGTGGATAGATAAATGGGAGGAGGGTGGGTCTGGGGGGAAGGTAGCTGAGAGTACAGTAGGTAGATGAAGGTGGAGCTAATGATGATAGTTCAGAGAGGAGAGTGGAGCAGATAGGTGGGAAAGAAGATGGATAGGTAGGACAGGTCATGAGGGCAGTTCCAAGTTGGAAGGTGGTAACTGGCTTGAGGTGGGGAGAAGGGAAATGAGGAAACTAGTGAAACTGACATCGATCCCATGTAGTTGGAGTGATATGGAGTGAGGTGGAAGATGAGGCATTCTTCCTCCAGGCTTTGGGTGGTGAGGGAGTGGTGATAGAGGCGGCCCAGGAACTGATGTCTTTGGTGGCATGGGAGGAAGAATTGAAGTGTTCGACCACAGGGTGGTGGGGTTGGTTGGTGTGGGTGTCCTGGAGATATTGTCTGAAGTACTCTTCAAGTAAGCATCCTGTCTCCCCAATGTAGAGGACACCACATTGGGAACAACAGATACAGTAAAAGACATGTGTGGAAGTGAAGGTAAAACTCTGATGGATATGGAAGGCTCCTTTGGGGCTTTGGATGGATATGGGGAGGATGGTGTGGGTGCAGGTTTTGCAATTCCTGTCGTGTCAGGAGAAGGTGACAGGAGGGGAAAGTGGGTTCGTGGGGGAGCATGGACCTGACAAGAGAGTCACAGAAGGAATGGTCTTTACGGAAAGCGGATTGGAGAGTGGAGGGAAATATACTTCTGGTGGTGGGGTCCATTTGTAGGTGGTGGAAATGGCTGAGGATGATGCGGTGTACACAGAGGTTGGTGGGGTGAAAGGTTAGAACTGGGGGGTCTGTCCTTGTTGCAGTTGGAGTGGTGGGGTTCGAGGGTGAAGGTGCGGGAAATAGATGAGATACACTGGAGGACATCATCGACCATGTGGGATGGGAAATTGGGGTCTTTTAAGAAGGAGGCCATCTGGTATGTTCTGTGGTGAAACTGGTCCTCCTGCGAGCAGATGAGGCAGAGGAATTGGGAATAAGAGATAGCGTTTTTACAGGAGGCAGGGTGGGCAGAGGTATAGTCCAGATAGCTGTGGGAGTCAGTGGGTTTTGTAAAAGATGCTTGTGTTGAGTCGATCACCGGAAATGGATTTGGAGAGGTCCAGGAAGAGGAGGGAGGTGGTTAAGATGGTCCAGGTGAACTTAAGTTCGGGCTGGAATATGCTAATGATGAACTGTTCACTCATACTAATGGGAGCACAAGGTGGCGCTGATACAGTCATCAGTATAGTGGAGGAAAAGTTGGGGAATGTGCTGGTGTAGCTATGGAAGATGGACTGTTCCACATACCCTACAAGGAGACAGGCATAGCCGAGGCCCATGTGGGTGCCCAGGCTACCCATTTTGTCTGGAGGAAGTGGAAGGATTCAGGAGAAATTATTGAGGGAAAGGACCAGTTCAACCAAACAAATGAGTGTCAGTGCAAGGGTACTAGTGTAGATGCCAGGAGAGGAAGAAATAGAGGGCTTGGAGGTCTTCTTCATGGAGCATAGAGGTGTGTAGGGACTCATTTCCTCCTCATTTCCCCTCCCCCAACTTTATCCCAGTTACAACCTTCTAACTCCGTACTGCTCTCATGACCTGTCCAACCTGTCCATCTTCCTTCCCATCTATCCGCTCCACCCTCCTCTCTGAACATTACCCCCATCTCCATTCACCTATCGCACTCTCAGCTACCTTGCTTCCAGTCCCAACCCCCTCCCTTTAATCTCTCCACTCCCTTGGCTCACAAAGCTCAATCCTGATGAAGGGCTCTTGTCTGAAAGATCGATTCTCCTGCTTCTCGGATATTTCCTGACCTGCTGTACTTTTCCAGCACGATACTTTCGACTCTGATCTCTAGCAACTGCAGTCTTCACTTTCTCCCACTATCTACAAGGCACAAGTCAGGAGTGTGCTGGAATATTCCCCACTTGCCTGGATGGGTGCAGCTCCAACAACACTCAAGAAGCTTAACACCATCCAAGACAAAGCAGCCCACTTGACTGGCAACACATCGACAACCATCCACTCCCTCCACCACTGCCTCCCTACCGTGCACTACCTACAAGATACACTGCAGAAATTCACCAAAGATCCTTGGATAGCACAATCCAAATCCACAACCTTCTATATCTAGAAGGACAAGTGCAGCAGATACATGGGAACACCACCCCCTGCAAGTTCCCCTCCAAGTGACTCCCCATCCAGCCTTGGGAATACCTGGCCTTGATGACTGTTCTGCTCTTCCACTGATGAAGCACAGCAGCCGGGTGCTCCCTTTCTGTTCACACCAATGTTCCCTCCCATTGACTTACCAGTTACATTGAGCTGGCTCCCTGCTCCATAGATTTAGCTCCACACACCGCAGCTGTACACAGTAGTATCATTGAGAGTCACATTGACAAGGCTCAGAATGTAACTGTTCCTGCTGACATTCCTGGAAAGCTGAACACGATCATGGAAACCCTGGGTCTTGGTGAGGGTGCCATTCACAAAGTGGCTTACCACCCACTCCCTGTTGCTGCCAGGTCGCTGGTAGTGCCAGTGGACATCAGTGTCAATCACACTGGCATTGCACATGGCACACTGGAACTCAGCAATTTCACTCTCTGCTACCTTGCTGACCACTGGATCGTGAATGAGGACTGGATCAGCCAATGGGTGTGTTCATTCGAAGAGAAAAAAATAAAGTAACTGGAATTGAAACATTTTATAACATCTCCTTCTGGTTAAATGATGATTTGCAGAAGATGAACTGAAGCTTCCAGTCTGGATATTGCTGTTTGTAATTTGAGGGGGAATGATTTGAAGCATATCCATCAGTTGAATGCTTTCCAATTTGTTGCTGTGATTCATTTTGTGAATAAACTATCAAGAGGAGAATTTCACAATGCTCACAGCTGATGGATTGGAACAGACTGAGCTGCCATTTAAAAAGGTTCATTTTCACCAAAAAGCAATCGATGGTCCCTGAGCACACGCTCTCTGATTCATTATTGCTCCATCTGATTCTGTATCCTAACAGTGTACAGGGCTGTGGGGAGAGAGCAGGACATTGGCAGTCGAGTATGATGCTCATTTGAAGGGCCAGTACAAAATAACTGTCTCCATTCTGCCTGCCACAGTAGAATGGTACTGTCGTACCGTATCCCAGTTCCCAATACCGTAAAGTGCATGTAGGTCTACACATACCAGATATACTCAAGTCATAGTTGAATTTTTTTGACTACTTTTTAAGGTTACATTTATGGGGGTGACTATTACAGGGATACCACATTTAAGGGGATGAAATTCATGCCGGTCAATATTCATACTGTGTCGTTGCAGAAGCAAAATTAAAGGCAAAATAAATAAAGAAAAACAAAGATTACAGTAATTCTGAAAATCTGGATCAGAGCATGACGGCTGGTGGACTGGAAGACCCAGAATGGAATGGTACGGCCAGCAGACTGGAAAGCCAGAGTGGAGTGCAGTGGAATGGGCAGGCACACTGACTCATCAATGTTGATCTGTTAACAGTGAAGAACCAGTGTTGAGTTTTACATGAGATATATGGAAAATTCCAAATTTTTAGACAAAAAGTAGGTGTTACTTTTTCATGAGATTGACTTTTACTCAGATATATACAGTGTATCATCACCATCTTTCCTTCAGTGTCACTGAGTCCAGTGTCCCAACACCAAGGGGACCACAACAGCTCAGGAAGGCAGCTCACCATCGCCTTCTCAAAACATACAAAATCGGACCTGGAGTAGGCCATTCAGTACTGCATTTCAACATAATCATGGATGATCATCCAACTCAGTCCCTTGTTCCCACGTTCTCCCCTTACCCTTTGAACCCTTTAGTCCTCAGAACCATATCTAACTCTTCCTTGAAGACATTCAATGTTTTGGCCTCAGCTGCTTCCTGTCGCAGAGAAGACATTTCTTCTCAAGGGTTGTTCACGATGGACAACAAGTACCAGCCCAGTCAGTGATGGCCCCATCCCAAGAGTGAATGAAACAAAACCAGACAGAGACAGGAGAATGTTAAATCCAACACTGAGGACAAACGAGATGGAGAAGCAGAAAGACAGAGAGGAGAGAAAGTGTTTGAGATTGAGGAACTGGTCCAAGAGGAGAAACAGTTTATTCTATCTGTGAGTAAAAGCCGAGAATTGTTCTATGTTTATATCGAGCTCTCTGCTTTCTCTTTACCAAACGAATTTAACAAATTCTCCTCTCCAATAAATCCATGTGAAAATGGTTACTGTGTTAGATTATTCTAAGAATTCCAGCCTTGGGCAACTGTTTGTGTGGAGTTTGCACATTTTCCCATTGTCTGTGTGGGTTCCCTCTGGCTGCTCCGGTTTCCTCACACAGTCCAAAGATGGGCAGGTCAGTTGAATTGGCCATGCTAAATTGCCATAGTGTTAGGTGCATTAGTCAGACGGAAATGGGACTGGATGGATTACTTTTCGGAGGGTTGGTGTGGGCTTGTTGGACCAAAGGGCCTGTTTCCACACTGTAGGGAATCTAATCTAAAAAAAAGTTAAACAGGACTTACCTATTAGTCAGCCGGGTTCCATGCCCACTGATATCTCCCCACACTTTACAGTAATAGATCCCAGCGTCACTGGGCTGCACGTTTGTGATGGTCAGAATGAAGCTGTTATTGGAGGGATCTCTGGAAGGCTAGAATCGCTGAGTGAATCCTGGACTCCATTGTGTGGCATTCTTCATGCCATGTGTAAAACCCACTCCAAGCTATTCCCTAGTTTATTTCCCGGTCCCAGTGAACATCAGTGTGTGTCACTGCAGAATTCCTCATGGTGTACTGTAACTGGGCAGTGTGACCCTTGGTGACATGTCCCAAGCTCGGAGACTGGAGAAGGACTGGGACATTTGCACCTTTAAGAGAAAACGTATGAATAAATTAAAACTTGTCTGAACAACTCCAATTTAGAGTTAACGAGAAAGGACAGATGGTCAGAGTATCAGAGTGAACCAGTGGAGTTAATTATTCAAACTAACCATGACATTATAGACCATAAGGCCATAGGATATAGGAGCAGAATTAGGCCATTCAGTCCATCAGGTCTGCTCTACCATTCGATCATGTTTCAAACCCATTCTCCTGATATGTTTTAATCTCATTCTCTTGCTCTCTCCCCATAGCCCTTGATCTATTTGCTCATAGGAACTTATCTATCTCTTTCTTAAATATACTCAATGACTTGGCCTCTACAGCTCTCTGCAGCAATGAGTTCCACAGATTTACCACCTTGTGTCTGAATAAATCCCTCTTCATCTCAGCTGTAATTGATTGTCATTCATTTTAAGGCTATGCCCTGGATCCTACTCTCTCCAACAAACATCTTGTCCACGTTCACTCTATCCAGGCCTCTGAGTATTCTGTGATGAGACAAACTGTATTCACTGCTCATAATGTGGTCTCCTTTCATTTGGGAAATGAAGCACAGACTGGGTGACCCCTTCTCAGAACACCTGCATTCTGTCTGCAAAAATGGCACTAATCTCCCAGTTGCTTGCGAGTCCAACACATCATTGTGTTCCCTGGCCAACATCTGTCTCAGTCTTGCTACAGTGCTCTCGTGAAGCTCAGAGCAAGCTGGAACAACAGCACCTCATTTTCCACTTGGTTACCCTGCAGCTTTCTGGAATTAATATCGAGTTCAACAATTTTAGAGACTGAGCACTTTCCCCATGCTTTTCCCCTCCCCCACACACCAGGCCTTGTCATTACACAGTCAGCTACAGCACACTACCCATTTTCAGCCACTAACTAGCCCCGTCAGCAGCTGCTCATTCCCCCAGATCAACCATAACCCACTCCTTTGCCTGTCAACAGTTTTTTCCCTCACACTGGGCTCTATGTCCATCTATCATTTACCATCCTACTCCTCCCCACTCCATCTTCTGTATAAAAAAACATCATTTTCCTCATTGCCATTAGTTCTGTACAAGGGTCAATGGACCCGCCAAATTGATTCTGATTTCTCTCCACAGATGCTGAGATTTTCCAGCAATTTCTGTTTTTATCCTCAGAAATAGAATCATAACGTCTCTGAGTGTTATTGTTTGAAAGACAAAGTATTAATAAGGAAATAGAGACCATGCCAAATACCAGGTGCTAAGGAATGGACAGTGGTCCATCAGGTAGGCACTCCATCTGAGGACTAGAATGAAACTTTACAAACTAGCTTGTGAAATTCTAATGGCAGGTCATTTATGGATGAGGAACATACAGTCCAATATATTAAACATTTTTATTGGTCAGGGTTACACAAAGAAGTTAAATTTTGTTGTGGTTCTGTTTGCCGAGCTGGAAGTTTTTGTTGCAATCGTTTCGTCCCCTAGCTAGGCGACATCATCAGTGCTTGGGAGCCTCTTGCGAAGTGCTTCTTTGATGTTTTCTCCGGTGTTTATAGTGGTCTGTCCCTGCCGCTTTCGGTTGTCAGTTTCAGCTGTCCGCTGTAGTGGTTGGTATATTGGGTCCAGGTCGATGTGTTTGTTGATGGAGTTTGTGGATGAATGCCATGCCTCAACAGAACCACAACAACGAGCACCCGAGCTACAAATCTTCGCACAAACTTTGAATGTTAAATTTTACCAAACAATCTGGTCCACATCATGACTTGGGGAATCTCCAACCCTCAATTAAAGCTTCACCTTTAATTCCGATCGTAGTTTATGAAGAACCGTTTAGCAGGGTCTTAATAGATTGTGTAGGAGCCCGACCACAACCCAGAAATGGATCTCTGCAGTGGTTCAAGGTGGCAGCTCAGCACCACCTTCTTCAGGGCAATTAAGGATGGGCAATAAATGCTGGCCCCGCCAGTGACACCCACATCTCACAAAACAATTAAATAAATTGCTGCACCTGAGCTCAGCTTCCTTCCAACAGAGAATCCATCCCCGAGATCACTGTCCATCACCTCCCCAATCTTCTTGATAACATACTGATCTCCAATTCATTCATTTGATCAGAGGTTATTGCTGGAGGAGATTGTCATGTCAACTCTACGTACTGGTGATATTGAGCTGGCTTCCTCTCCCATAGATCCTTCCCCAGATTGAGCAGTAATAGACCCCAGTGTCATTGGGCTGCACGTTTGTGATGGTCAGAATGAAACTGTTACTGGAGGTATCTATGGAAGGCTGGAAATGCTCAGTGAATCCTGGGTTCCATTCTGTGGAGCCACTTTCTGAATGTATTAAAACCCACTCCATAATTTCTTCTGTGGAGAGTCGGTACCAGTGAACATCGGTATGTGTCACTGTGGTGTTCCTCATGGTGCAGTGGAACCGGGCAGTGTGATCCTGGGTGACATGTTCCAGGCTTGGAGACTGGAGAACGACTGGACTACTGATGCCTTTAAAGAAACAGATAACAATCAGTTTATTCCCACAAGAGCAGATTCTCTGTACTGCCGTATTGAAAGGATCTGACAGGATGGTAGGAGTTTTGAGTTAAACAGAGAGAGCACATTATTACACTAAATGATTGAGATGCATCTGTGACTGATTCAGATAAAAAAAATCCATCAACACGAATAGAAATAATTGAATAAGCAGTCTGTTAAATAATATTTCCCAACTCTCGTCAGAATCTGATCAACAGTTTGGATGCACCAATTGTTTTTCTGCAACAGATTCAAAACTCACATTCACTTCCATCGAGAAGGACAAGGGCAGCAGATAAAGAGGAACACCACCCCCTGCAAGTCTCCCTCCAAACCACTCATCATCCTCTCTTGGAATATATCATTGTTTCTTTGTAGTGACTGTAATGTGGTCAGTTAGGTGGACCTCATAGAACATGAGTTCCCTGTTTGGGGCTGTTAACATGGTCTAGTCAGGGAGACTTGGCTGACAAATATAAAAAAGAAGTGTCAGAGGTTCTGCTTGTTATGTACCAGGCTAGACTACCCACTGGCAGTATGACTTGATGAACTTCTTCCCATTTCTCATCTGCCTGAATATGTGATGGTCTCCATATCCCTATTAAGACATCATTTTAAAGATAATAACATTCAGGGATACTTTCAGATTCTTTTTCTGCGTATGCCTTTCGATACGATTACTTTCAATTTTCATCTTTCTGCAGTAATTCTGTTAATTTATCTGAGCTAAAGATGTTTGCTTTGTCATCTATTTGTTCCTAGTTTATGCTAACCATCTGATCAAACAGGGTATCTGCTAATTCCACTTCAATTTTCTTATTCGTACTCTTTGATCTCTCTATTTCAACTGGTGACTTTGTAGCCTCATTGCCACACAGTCAGGAAAAATCCCAGAATATGTGTCCTGCAATGACTCAGTTGCCTGAGTTTCCACTGGCTGTCCAATCACCACTGATCACACTCCCACCTGTGACCCAGCTATATCATTACCAAGGACAAATTGTATTCTTAGTGCTGAGAGTTTGTCCAGTCCTTCTACCATGACTTTTCTATTCTTCACTAGACACTCTGAGCTCACTTTATAGAACTGACCATTTCCTGCCTCACCTTGAATTCCTAGTACTAGCACCTTTGCTGGCAATAGTCCATCAGAAGTACATCTCTCTTCATTTTTCAGCATCACAGATTGAGAGGATACCGTATCTCTTAATATCCTAACTTCTTTACCTGCTATCCAGGTAAACTTTACCATTGCAGGTATATGGTTTAAGAAGATCTGGCACTTGCTCCAAAACCAACCTCTGACTAACTTGTACATTCTGGTGCAGCTTTCTAGCCTCCACTGTGTTTTCCATTACCACTCCAACAAAAGTCACTGGCTTAGCCTGTTTCCTATATCTGGCTTCCCAGTGTTTTTACTAACCCACCAACACTGTGATTTCATGTGGCCTACTTTATTGCAGTAAAAACACGAAAGCTTTTTAACTTCCTTTCCTCTTCAAGAATTCTTTTTTAACATGTGGCATGTTGTCCTTAGATTAGATTACATTACAGTGTGGAAACAGGCCATTCGGCCCAACAAGTCCACACCGACCCGCCGAAGCGCAACCCACCCATACCCCTACATTTACCCCTTACCTAACACTACGGGCAATTTAGCATGGCCAATTCACCTTACCTGCACATCTTTGGACTATGGGAGGAAACCGGAGCACCTGGAGGAAACCCACGCAGACACGGGGAGAACGTGTAAACTCCACACAGTCGCCTGAGGCGGGAATTGAACCCGGGTCTCTGGCACTGTGAGGCAACAGTGCTAACCACTGTACCACCGTGCCGTCCTTATGATCATCACTGAGATCTACCCTTCCCTTTCCATGCAAGAATTTCTATTTTCCCCAATTTCCATCTCCCATGGATTGAAATTGATTTTGGAAGCTAAACTTTGATTTATGGGCTAACTCATAACCATCAGCCATTTCAGCAGCTAATCTTGCTGTTTTAACTTTCTGCTCTTCCACATGAGTTCTTACTACTTCAGGAAGTGAATTTTTAAACTCCCCCAAAATAATAATCTCTCATAAGGAGTCAAGTTTTGCTCTGTTTTTAATGCCCGTATCCACCTATCCAAATTCCTTTATTTGTAGATTTGATCAGGGTCCCTCCTTACATTCCTGAAACATTGCCTATAGGCTTCTGGCACAATCACATCTGCACAGAAGATGGTTTTCTTCAGTTCCTCTTATGCCCCAGACAGCTCCTCTGATAGTGATGCGAATACCTGACTAGCTCTACCTACAAGTTTTATTTGGATCGACAAAACCCACATGGTCACTGGCCATTACATTTGTTTAGCCACCTTTTCAAATGAGATGAAAAAGGCTTCCACATCCTCCTCATCAAATTTGGGCAATGCTTGAATATATTTAAACAGTTTCTCATCAGGCCTTTAGCTACCATGGGTTTGCTCATCCTCACTCTGTTCCTCACTCAGCTTACCTTCAGCTCCATCCTTTTCAGCTGACTTTCCAGGCTAAGTGCCAATTTCTGAAGTTCAAGCTCTCTCTCTTTCTTCCTTTCCTCTTTCTCCTTTCCTCTCTCTTCTCTCTCTCTCTTTCTTTCACTTTTTCTTGCTGTTCTCTCTCTCTTTCTTGATTCTTTTCTCTCTTTTTTTCTTTTTGTTCTGCTAAAGCCATTAATTTTATTTTCCTTTCTTCTGCTTTTAATCGTAATACAAACTGTTTCATTTTCAATGATGTTTTAGCCATCTCTAAGGATTCTGATGGCATTTCCAGCAAATGTAAATGCTGAGCTATCACTGTAATTATCTCTCCTTTCCTCACGGAAGGAGGCAGCTCCAACCTCAGCTTGTCTGCTAATTCCAGCCGCTTGGCCTTAACCACCTCTTGTAAAACCCCCAAGGTCACTTCTTCCACCCCCAGAAAATTCTTAGTGACTGAAAGAGCCATTGCTATCCCAAGTAACACCTGTAACAAAAGACACTAACACCTACCACTCGCTGCCTTCGAGTCCAACAACACTAATACCAAATCAGAAGGAAAGAACAAATCCCACACATAGCCCCAATCTGCTATGGACCAGGCCAGACCCCCTCAAAACATTTCAGAAAGTGGACCAGACTCTAGCTTTGATAGCTGTTTTAGTATATGTAATGTGGATATTCCAGGACATATGCAGTTTGTCAACCCACGTAGTTTTAAACAAAACAGAATTTATTTTCAAGATTAAGCACAAACAAAAGAGAACAGAATATTGCTCGCTGAGATGGAAGGTTCATTTTCAGATAATAATGATGATAATAGTGATGATGATGATGATGATGGTGGTATAGGCAGAACATGTAGAAATATCTGGTATGACTCAGCAGAGTCAATATGGTGCCATGAAGGATAAATAATGCCAGACAAATTTATTGGAACACTTTGATGAGGTAAGAAGCAGGATAGATAAAGGGGATCCAGTTGATAATGTATTTAAATTTAAATAAGGTACCACACATTAAGCTACTTAATGCAATGAGAGTCCTTAACGTTGTAGGTAATAAGGACAGAGGATTTACTGACTAACCAATGGCAAGGAGTTGGGGATAAATGTGGCATTTTCAGGGTGGCAATTCTCAAAATAAACTGCTTACCCTGAGGTCCCCTATTTCTATTCAAAAATGTTACCATTCATCAAGAGGAAATGCTTTAAATATTTAAGCAAATTTTGGGTGGCATGGTGGCTTAGTGGTTAGCACTGCTGCCTCACAGTGCCAGGAACCTGGGTTCGATTCCAGCCTCGGATGGCTGTCTGTATGGAGGTTGTACATTCTCCCTGTGTCTGCGGGGGATTCCTCCGGGTGCTCCAGTTTCCTCCCACAATCCAAAGATGTGCAGGTTAGGTGAATTGACCATGCTAAATTGCCCATAGTGTTAGGTGCATTAGTCAGAGGGAAATGGGTCTGGGGTAAATATAGGGGAGGGGAATGGGTCTCAGTGGGTTACTGTTTGGAGGATCAGTGTGGACTTGTTGGACCAAATGACCTGTTTTCACACTGTAGGGAATCTAATCTAATCTAATTACCCACCAGGATTCTGTGAATTAGAAAAAACAGACTTTCCAAGTAATAGGTGCCTCTTTGAACTGAAAAACAATCCAATTCCATCAACCTGCAAGCAACCTAATGATTTCACAGTTTACTTTGTCTGCTCATAAAATCTCTCCCAAAGCAAAAAAATTCCCATTCACACTCCAAGAACTGTTTCTGTCAGATTGATTTCTTTTTTAAAAAATGAATCATCGCTGCAGAAATATTGTCATTTTAATCTTTAAATCCTCTCATACACACAAAGACCAAAACCATAAGTCACTCATTCAGAATTCAAACTCCATGCAAAATGACATTAAAATTATACAGAAACCATCCACCTCACATCAGTATTTAAACTCTAATGAGGGGAGTGCATGGGTAATCAAGCCCCAGTTAACCACAAGCCATACTAAATGTGCCACTGAATCAACAGCCATTTTATCTATTTTCTGTCCTCCAAGTTAAAAAAGCAGGTTGATTAATGATCTCAAACATGACATTTATGATCAGCAAGACTGATTCTTGAAACAAGCAGAAAATGTGATCTACAACTGTATTTCTATTTGAGATTAAACCATATCTCATTAATTTCAAACTTATATTCATTCACAGACAGGCTAACACGGCTCTGCAGAAGTAGTTCCTACTATATGTTGAAAAAATGCCTGAATGAAAGACCATTCCAGTACAGCAAGGACATCACATTAGATGATATCTCAGAATTTTTTCAATTTCATGTGAATTGGGTGAAACCAGTGCTTTCATTTTGCTACAGAACTTTAAACAGTGGTTCTTATACATTTCATGAATTATTTCAATGAAAGAATATACTCCCAGCTCTGTCTGCTCCTGCACACCCATTAGAATTGCACTTTTAAATAAAATTGTCTCCACTGCTCTTACTTTTCCATCGAATCTGAGTATCCTTACTTCTCTCTGCATTACATCTGATCTGCTATTGGCTGCCCAGTCCCCCAAAATGGGAGAAGTAGAAGAGAAAGCCCCAGGAACTACTTGAGCCAGGATGGGGACTGGAGCCAGAATCTCAGCAACATTCAACATGAAGCTGCAGCTAAATATGTTGGAAATTCCCAGAATACTATACTCCCAGAATCTTCCCTAATCAGATGACTCAGTTGGCTGTAGTATAATGTAGAATAATGACAACATCTCAGCTTCAATCCCAGTCTCAGCTGTGGGACTTCATGGAGAACAAGCCCCTCCTCTTGCCCTATGCTCAATGTAGAGTGGTTCCCTTTATCCTGATTGAAATGTCTCTGGAATGGAGAGACACGGTGTGCCCCTTTGCACTCAGTGTTTCATTCCCAATCCCTGAGAGATTCCCCTGCAGATGTGACACCTCATAGAGCAATCTTCCTGACTCTGCTCACCCAGTCCAATGGTACTGACACTCTTGTGAGTCGCATGGATTTAATATCATTCATTCTCGAGGATAAAGCTTCACATTTCCCACAGGTTATTGTTGGAGGTGATTGTCATGCAAACTCTACTTACTGTTGACAATAAGTTGGCTTCCTCTCCCATAGATCATTCTCCAGACTGAGCAGTAATATACCCCAGTGTCACTGGGCTGCACGTTTGTGATGGTCAGAATGAAGCTGTTACAGGAAGGGTCTCTGAAATGCTGGAATCGCTCAGTGAAACCTGGGCTCCATTGCGTGGAGGATGTGTTAAAACCTGCTCCATAATTTGTTCTGTGGACAGTCTGTACCAGTAAACATCAGTGTGTGTCACTGCGGTGTTCCTCATGGTGTAACCGGTCAGTGTGACCCTCGGTGACACGTTCCAGGCTCGGAGACTGGAGAAGTACTGGACCAGTGATAACTTTAAAGAAAAAGATAACAGTACTTTTATTCTCACAAGAGCAGATTCTCTGTACTGCCGTATTGAAAGGATCTGATAGGGTGGAAGGAGTCTTGAATTAAACAGAGAGAACAGGAGAGAACACGGAATCATTGAGCTGCAGTTGTAACCGATTCAGATCAAACAAAATCCATCAACAGAAACAGGAATAATTAAATATATAGAGTGTTAAATAATATTTGTCAACTCTGTTGAAAATCTCATTGACATTTTGGCCATGACAATTTCTTTTGCAGCATGATCAAACCTACATTCACTTCCATCTGGAATTACAAACGCAGCAAGATCCCCTCCAAGCCACTCACCATTCTGATTTGAAAATATATCGCTGTTCATTCAGTATTGGTGGATCAAAATTCTGGAATTCTCTCCCTGAGAGCATTGTGAGTCTACCTGCAGGACATGGACTGCAATGGTTCAAGAAGGCAGCTCACCCCCAGCAATAGCAATAATGATAGTGATGATGGTGATGCTAATGGTATCGGCAGAACATTTAGAAATGTATAACATCAATCAGCAGAGTCAGCATGGCATCACAAAGGATAAATAATGCCAGGCAACTTTACTGGAACTCTTTGATGAGGTATGAACCAGGATAAATAAAAGGAATCCAGTCGTTGTCATGTATTTGGATTTTCAAAACACTTTTGATAAGGTACCCCACATGAGGCTACTTAAAAAGCTGAGAGTCCTTGGTGTTGTAAGTAGTATGGACAGAGGATTGGTTAACTAAACAATGGCAGTAGTTGGAATAAAGGCAACATTTTCAGAGTAACAACCTGTAATTTGTGAAATGTCACAGGGCTCAGTGTGAGGGCCACAATTAATGACAATCGATATTAATGACTAGATGAGGAAAGTGAATCGACTGCAGCAAAATTTGTGGATGGCACAAAAATAAATGGGAAGCTAAGTGGTAAGAATGATATAAAAAGTCTGCACAGGGATATAGACAGGTTCAGTAAGTGGGCACAATGTTGGCACATGAAATGTATTGTGGGGAATACAAGGTCATGTACTTCAACATGAAGAATATGATTTTATTTCTTCATTCAAGATGTGAACATTGCTGGCTAAGCCAGCATTTATTACCCATCCGTAATTGCTCAGGGTGCAGTTAAGAATCTGTGGGTTCTTTGCTGTGGGTCTGGAGTCACATGTAGGCTAACCCAGTAAGGATGGCAGTAAACCAGATGGGTGTTTCCCTCACACTCATTTCATGGTCATCATCAGAGGTTTGATTCCAGGTTTTTTAAGGAGTTCAAATTCCAACATTTTCCATGGAGGGATTTGAATATGGAGTCTCAGAACATGCCCTATGTGTGTGTTAATAATCTAGTGATGATGCCACTTGGTCATTGCCTCCCATGAAGGGAAAGATTGCTGGATAGCCCAGCACAGAGGGACTGGGAGGGTTGGAGAGTATGTGTGAATCACTGAGAGCTAGCATCCAAGATCATCAGGGAGTAAGGAGGGAAGATGAATGTTGGCCTATATCTTTAAAAAATAGGGAGACTTTGCTACAACTATACAAGGCACTAGTTAGACCAGAGCTGGAATAATGTGGGCTGTTGTGGGTCCCTTATCTGTGGGAAAATACACTGACATTGGAGGCAGTCCAGAGAAGGTTCACTCGGTTGATACTGAGTGTGGAGGTATATTCTTATGAAGAGATAGTGAGTTGGTTGAGTCTGTACTCATCTGGATTTAGCAGAATGTGAGAAGAACTTAGTGAGACATATAAGATATTGAAGAAGTGATACAGGGTCGAAGGTCTACTTTTGGAAACAGTAGAGACTGATGACACTGCCAGTTCGCAAGGCGGTCAGATCTGTCAATCAAAAGTTGGCGCAGAGGCAGAGCGGAAGAGTCGGACATCGCATAGAGCCGTGGTAATAGGGGCCTCCATCGTGAGAGGAACTGACCGGGGTTTTTGTGGCAGCAGACGGGATTTAAGGATGGTGTGTTGTCTTCCTGGTGCCAGGATGAAAGACATCGCGAACAGAGTGCAGGAAATCCTCAAGGACGAGGGTGAAGAGCCAGAGGTGGTAGTACATGTCGGCACAAATGATGTCGGGAAGAAGAGGAGGAACATACTACAGCGGGACTTCGGAGAACTAGGAAGAAGGCTGAAAAGCAGGACGTCCAAGGTGGTTATCTCCGGTTTGTTTCCAGTTCCTCGGGCTGGTGTGGCCAGAAACAGGGAGATAAAGAACTTGAACGTGTGGTTGGGGAACTGGTGCAGGAATCAAGGATTTAAGTTCTTGGATCACTGGGGTATATTTTGTGGTAAGCATAAATTCTACAAGAGAGACGGTTTGCACCTTAATAGGTTAGGGACCAGCATTCTGGCAGGCAGTTTTTCTACTGCAACACAGCTAAGTTTAAACTAAGTGGCGGGGGGGGGGAGGGGACAAACTGGATGTTTAAAAAGGAAATTGAAGGGAAAGTTAGAACAAGAGAAGTCAAGAAAGACAACTATATCAATGAGGCAGAAAACTCGGAAAGG
>NC_057718.1:3354191-3409498 GCF_004010195.1 Chiloscyllium plagiosum | reverse complement strand
CTATTGTCTATTGTCTATTGTCAGAGAGGTAGTTTCCACTTATGGAAGAGACTCAGACTCGAGGATGTAATCTCAGAATACTGAGTCACACACTTCAAACAGAGACAAGGAGGAATTTCTTTCTATCAGAAGCTTGTCAATCTGTGGAATTCTTTACTACAGAGGGCTGTCATGGCTGGGTCATTCAGGATATTCAAGGCCAAGAGAGGCAAATGTTTAATTAATGAGGGAGTCAAAGGTCATGGGGAAAGGCAGGAAAATGGGCTTGAGGGTTACCATATCAGCCATGATCCTATTGAATGTGGAACAGGCTAGATGGGCCAAATGGCCTACATCTATACTTGTATTTTACTGTCTTATGCATTCTCATGATATTATCCATTCTCATGATCAAACAGACACTGTTCTCCTCAGATCTTGACCCTGAATCATCATAATTGTTTCACTGCCATGTACACAGCATTCACTAGCACTGCTTATTGCCTGATTACTAACTGACCCGAGTCCTGCTCAGAGACCTCGATCCAGCTTCTCACACACACACTACATACACCAGCTCCCAACCACTTTGCCCAAACCAATTCTCGAGTCATTGAGTCATAAAGTCCCATAGCAGGGAGACAATTCCTTCAGACCAAACTGGTCCATGCCAACAAAATATCCATAAATCCCTCCTCAGTCTCCTACACTCTAAAGAAAAATCTCCGAGCTTGTCCAACCTCACCCTATAACTCAGTCCCTTGATTCATGGCAACATTCCTGTAAAATTGTTCTACACTCTTTCCAATTTAATAATATCATTCCTATAGCAAGGTGACCAAAACTGAACATAATACTCCAACTGCGGCCTCACCAACATCCTGTACAACTGCAACGGATCTTCCCACCATCTGTACTCAATGCTCTGACTGATGAAGGCCTGTGTGCCAAAAGTCTTCTTCACTGCCCTGTCAATTGTGACTCTCTTTTCGGAGAACCGTACACCTGAATTGTCATCTGCAAACTTACTAAACACGCCTTGTACATTCTCATCTAAATCATTGATATAGATTACAAACAGCAATGGGCCTAACACGGACCCCTGAGGCACACCACTAGTCACAGGCCTCCAGGCTGACAAACATCTGTTCTTTATTACGCTCTGTTTCCTAACATTAAGCCAACTGTGGATCCAGTTTGCCCTTTCTCCTTGGATTCCATGCCATTTAACCTTCCTGACAAGCCTATCATGAGGAACCTTATTGAAGGCCTGACTGAAATCATATAGACTACGTCGACCACCCTGCCCTCACCAACCTTTCTGATCACTTTGTTAAAGAATTCTAATAAATTTGTAAGGCATGATCTCCCATGCACAAACTTATGCTGATCATTCCTAATCAAACCCTGTCTTATATCTTCCTAGGTAACTGGCCTAACACAGATGTTAGGCTTAAATGGTGTACAGTTCCCAGGTTGCTCTTTGAAGCCCTTCTTGAATAAGAGCACAATATTTGCTACCGTCTAGTCTTCCAGAACCTCACCCGTGGTGAGCAATGATGCAAATACATCAGCCTGGGACCCAATCCTGCCACCCATCTTATACCCTGGAATATTAGCATATTCCTTTTCACCAAATCTGGAAAGGGTTGGCAGAATATTTATCATAAATAATCATCTTCATTAGCCTGTCCCTCAACATTTCTGTTCCTAACATTTATCCCTGGAACATGGTCCTTTTCATTGGTGTCACCTCACGCTCCATTCTCCCCCTCACTGCCCAACTCTCCATGATGTTATTTATGTCTCTGTAAATCCCCTGGATCAATCCCACATTTCCCTTCAATATCGTCTAACAATTCCCACAAACAATTTCCCATCACCCCTTTCACCCACCCCTTCCCAACTCCTGCGCGCGCACGCACGCACACACAGAAATGGCTTGGCTAGACGAAAGCTCGCAGCTTCATCCACAAATGTAAAATGTCCAAAGGAGGGTTAAAGGATGTACTGGGACAAGAGGAGGGTCACTAGATTGATTCTGAAATTGAGGGGATTAGAGTATGAGGAGAGACTGAGTAGACTGAGATTATATTCATTGCAATTTAGAAGAATGAGGGGGGAATCTTACAGAAACATAAAATTATGAAGAAAATGGAATAGAAGTAGAGAGGATGTTTCCATCAGTGGTTGAAACTAGGACAAGGGGGCATAGCCTCAACATAAGGGGGAGCAGAGTTTGGACTGAATTGACAAGGGACTTCTTCACTCAGAGGGTTGGCAATCTATGGAATTCCCTGCCCAGTGTAGGAGTTGAGACTTCCTCATTGAATGTTTTTAAAGCTAAGATGGATAACGTTTTGGTCAGTAAAGGAAATATGGGTTATGGTGAGAGGACGGGTAAGTGGAGCTGAGGAAATGAAAAGACAGCCATGATCTTATTGAATGGCGCAGCAGGCTCTCAGGGCCAGATGGCCTACTCCTGCTCCTGGTTCTTATGTTCAAGAAACAGAACACTTCCAGGAACAGGTTTCTGGGAGTATCCATCATGTATGGGAACCAGAACAATGAGTAGATAAAATCTGTCAGGAAGGGCCAATGTGATAGTACAAGCAAATGAAAGGGTAGCTGGGACTCTCCTGGAAGGTGAAGATAATTCAGAGGGAGGATTAGTGATGATGTCCCTCATTAAGGATCAGAAAGCAGACCTTGAATGGAATAAATTCACAGCCAGCTCATACTGAAGGAAGAATCCACTTGGTAGATTGGTTAGTAAAGTTAGATCACATGGGATCTGGTGGAGCTTGAAAATTGGATACAAACTTGGTTGGAAGGGAGGGGACAGAGGGAGGTGGTGGAGGGGTGCTTTACAGACTGGAGGCCTGTAACCAGCAATGTACCACAAGGATTGATGCTGGATCCACTGCTTTTCATCATTTATATAAATGATTCGGATGTGAGTGTTGGAGGTATGGTTAGTAAGTTTGCAGATAACACCAAAATAGATGTTACATTGGACAGTGAAGATGGTTATCTTTGAGTCCAATGGGACCTTGATTGGATGGGCCAATGGGCCAAGGATTTGCAGATGGAGTTCAATTTTTTTTTCAAACATTCCTCTTTTTTTTCTTTTTTTCTTTTTTCTTTTTTTCCCCTTTTTTAAACCCCCACACTACCACCTAAGTGCGGTAGTGCTTATTTTTTCCCCCAGCACCCATGGTGTGTGTGTGCAGGGGTGAGACACAGTGAAAGACACAAAGTGCACGAATCTTTATTCAATTTCCACCACCAGGAAGATAGGAAAACACCCGGGTGGCCAGTGGAGTTCAATTTAGACAAACACAAGGTGTTGTATATTGGTCAGGCAAATCAGGGCAGGACCTATACACTTAATGGTGGGGCTGTGTGTGGGGATTGTAACGAGGTCAGCCAGGTAGACCTCATGAAATATGAGTTCTCTGATTGGGGCTGCTAATCTGGTCCAACCAGGAAACCCTGGCTGACAGATATAAACAGGAGATTTCAATTGAATAAAGATTAGTGCACTTTGTGTCTTTCACTGTGTCTCACACCTGCACACACACACACCATGGGTGTTGGGGGAAAAAAAATAAACAGGAGATTTGAAACTGGGATTTGAGGTTTGTCCTCATCTCCCTGTAAACTGGTTGAACAGTAGGGTTTGGGGCCGAGCTTTGCTGCTCCTCTCCCTTGTAAAATTGCTGTTGTATACAGCTGTAAATGTTAACAGTTTTTTGTAAACTGTTTGTTTTGTAATTTGTTCAATAAAATTAAAATAAACAGGAGATTAGCATTGTCCTTTGATGTGAAGGGCACTGCTGGTCACTGGCCACCCGGGAGTTTTCCTATCTTCCTGGTGGTGGAAATTGAATAAAGATTTGTACACCTTGTGTCTCTCACTGTGTCTCACACCTGCACACACACACCATGGGTGCTGGGGATAAAATAAGCACTACCGCACTTAGGTGGTAGTGTGGGGGTTAACAAAGATATGGGGATAAAGAAAAAAAAAAGAAACAGGAGATTTGGCGACTTGGGTGTTTTCCCTTTTGAGAGTTGGATCAGTATGAGTGTGCACGCACGTGCAACGACTCTCCTCCTTGAAGGGGATCATCCCTGAACCAGCTGCCCCGAAGAGAGAAGAGAAGAGGAGGCAGAAGCAGAAGGAGGTGAGAGCTTTTGAATCTGGGGCCTACTTTTGGAGCTGCAGCCTGGGCCTCACCCAGGTTGCTGCTGACCTGGGGCCCATTCCCACTGCTGGTCTCTGGGACCCCGCCCGGACTTGCCTAAAAAACAAAACACCCATGGGTGCTGGGGATAAAATAAGAGAAGAAAGAAAAAAATGGTAGTGTGGGGGTTAAAGAGGAAAAAATGTTACTGCTTGGGGCCTGCCTCACTGCTGCTGCCTGGGACTCGCCTTGGGCCCTTCCCGGGACCTCCACCACTGCCGCTGCTGTTAGAGGTCCACCTCCACTGCTGCTGCCTGGGATTAAATTTTGGGGCTGCCCAGATGGGTACACAATCAGGTCTGCCCCCACCGCTGCAACCAAGGGCCTGCCTAGGACTTGCCTGAGGCCTGCCTGCCGCCACCACCGCTACCTGGGACTCACCTTGGGCCCCTCCCCACAATCTCCACCACTGCTGCAACCTGAGGCCCACCTCCACCGTTAATGCCTGGGACTAAATTTTGGGGCTGCCTGGGACTTGCCTTGGGGACCCCACCCCAACAGGCTTGCCCCACCAAATGGTGGGCCAGGTGTGTGGTGGAATGCTCCCCACTTGCCCAGATGGGTACACAATCCTGGAATTCCCTTCCTAAGGGAATTATGGGTCTCCCTACAGCACATGGACTGCAGCGGTTCAAGGCGGCACATCACCACCACCTTCTAAAGGGCAACACATGATCGGCAATAAATGTCCTTCCAGTGACACCCACATTCCACAAGTGAATAAAAATATAAGTTGGGTCGCTCCTCACTGGGGTTTAGAAGAATGAGAGGTGATCTCATTGAAAGATATAAGATTCTTAAGGGGCTTGACAGGATGATTTCCCTCATGGGACAGTCTAAGTCCAAAGGACACAGTCTCAGAATTACAAAGCACCAATTTAAAACTGAGGTGTTGAGGAATTTCTTCTGTCAGTGCCTTGTGAATATTTGGAACTTACGGAGAGCTGTGGATGGGCTGTATCCTTGTGAAGATTGAAGTCTGAGACAGAGAGATTCTTGGTTAGTTGGGAAATCAAGCATTACAGGGAAATCACAGGGAAGTGGTCGTGAGGAATGTCGATCTATCAGGATCCTATTGGATGGCATAGCAGGCTTGTGGGGCCGAGCAGCCTCCTCCTGTTCCTATTTCCTACTGTCTCAGGATCTTTAATTATTTACACAAATAGTTGTTAAATTTATTTCATCAATTAAATATCTTTTGTTTTATCTGCTACAATTCTAATGATTCAATCTCTGTAACCCAGAGAATTGAGTCTAAAATTTTTGATCTTTTCCCCTCAAGGTGCCAATTCAGTCGTCCTTCTCCAGTCTCCAAGCCTCAAACATGTCACCGAGGGTCACACTGCTCGTTTACAATGCACCATGAGGAACGTCGCAGTGACACACACCACCGTTAAATGGCACCGACAAAAGCCAGGGTGTCACACTGTGCGAATTTTAACACTTGGTAAAAACAGCTCTACACAATGGAATGCAGGATTCACTGAACGATTCCAGCATTCCAGAGATTCCTCCAGTATCAACTTCATTCTAACCGTCACAAACGTTCAGCCCAGTGACACTGCGGTCTATTACTCCACAGAGCGGGGTAACATCTCAGGGATAGGAAACCAGTGCATTGTAAACAGTGAGTAGCATTTACATGGCAATATCTTCCTGCAATAACCTCCTGCCCAATGAATGAATTGGAGATCAGTTTGTGATCAAGAAGATTGAGGAGGTGTTGGAGAGTGATCTTGGGGATGGATTCACTGTGAGGAGGAAGCTGAGCTCAGATGCAGTAATTTATTTAATTGTTTTGTGAGATGTGGGTGTCACTGGCTGGGCCAGCATTTATTGCCCATCCTTTGGATGTGGATAAATGTATGGTTATCCACTTTGAATGTGGATAAATGTATGGTTATCCACTTTGGTGGCAAGAACAGGAAGGCAGATTACTACCTAAATGGAATCAATTTAGGTAAAGGGGAAGTACAGAGAGATCTGGGTGTTCTCATACACCAGTCAATGAAGGTAAGCATGCAGGTACAGCAGGTAGTGATGAAGGCTAATAGCATGCTGGCCTTCATAACAAAAGGGATTGAGTATAGAAGCAAAGAGGTTCTTCTGCAGCTGTACAGAGCCCTGGTGAGACCACACCTGGAGTACTGTGTGCAGTTCTGGTCTCTAAATTTGAGGAAAGACATTCTGGCTATTGAGGGAGTGCAGCTTGGTTCACAAGGTCAATTCTTGGAATGGCGGGATTACCTTACACTGAAAGACTGGAGCGACTGGGCTTGTATACCCTTGAATGTAGAAGACTGAGAGGGGATCTGATTGAGATATATAAGATTATTAAAGGATTGGACACTCTGGAGGCAATGAACATGTTTCCGCTGATGGGTGAGTGCCAAACAAGAGGACACAGCTTAAAAATATGGGGTAGATCATTTAGGACAGAGATGAGGAGAAACTTCTTCACCCAGAGAGTGGTGGTTGTGTGGAATGCTCTTCCCCAGAGGGCAGTGGAGGCCCAGTCTCTGGATTCATTTAAGAAAGAGTTGGATAGAGCTCTCAAGGATTGTGGAATCAAGGGTTATGGAGATAAGGCAGGAACAGGATACTGATTAAGGATGATCAGCCATGATCATATTGAATGGTGGTGCAGGCTCGAAGGGCAGAATGGCCTACTCCTGCACCTATTGTCTATTGCCTATTAATTGCCCTTGAGAAGCTGGTGCTGAGCTGCCTTCTTGAACCGTTGCAGTGACCCACTGGTTGACATTCCTGGGTTGTAGTCGGGCTCCTGCACAATCTATCAAGACTCTGCTAAACGGTTCTTCAAAAGCTGCAATCAGGATTATAGGTGAAGCTTTAATTGAGGGTTGGGGATTTCCCAAGTCCTGGCATGGACCAGCTTGTCTGGTAAAAGTTAACATCTTTATATAATCCTGACCAATATAAATGCTTGAAATAATGGACTGTGTGTTCCTCATCCATTAATGCTCTGCCATTGGAATTTCATAAGCTAATGTGTGAGATCTCATTCAGGTTCTCAGATGGAGTGACTACCTGATGCACCATGGTCCATTCCTCAGCACCTGGTATTTGGGACAGAATCTAATTCCTCATTAATACTTTGTCTTTCAGGTAAGAACATTCAAGGATTGTTTCTGATTCCCTTTCTGCTGAGGCTGTTGGATAAAGCTCTCTCAGTTCAGATCCAATTAGAACATAGAACATAGAAGAATACAGCGCAGTACAGGCCCTTCGGCCCACGATGTTGCACCGATCCAAGCCCACCTAACCTACACTAGCCCACTATCCTCCATGTGCCTATCCAATGCCCACTTAAATGCCCATAATGAGGGAGAGTCCACCACTGCTACTGGCAGGGCATTCCATGAACTCACGACTCGCTGAGTAAAGAGCCTACCCCTAACATCTGTCCTATACCTACCCCCCCTTAATTTAAAGCTATGCCCCCTTGTAATAGCTGACTCCATACGTGGAAAAAGATTCTCACTGTCGACCCTATCTAAACCCCTTATCATCTTATACACCTCTACCAAGTCACCCCTAAACCTTCTTTTCTCCAATGAAAACAACACCAAGTGCCTCAGCCTTTCCTCATACGATCTTTCTACCATACCAGGCAACATCCTGGTAAACCTCCTCTGCACCCATTCCAGTGCCTCCACATCCTTCCTATAGTATGGCGACCAAAACTGCACACAATACTACAGATGTGGCCGCACCAAAGTCTTATTTACTCTTACCAAAGTGAATCACATCACACTTAGCTACATTGAACTCCATTTGCCACCTTTCTGTTGTATTTGTGCAAAAGAATATTTTCTAAAAACTATCAGCTGAATTCTCTTTAACTTCCTACTTTCAGTTGCAGTTTTCAAAAACACAGTATGTGTTGTGACTTGTAGCATTTCAGCGTTTTTCATTTTTACTGTTTTTTTCCAGTATCCTTTGTGAGGTTAATATTCTATAACCTGTCTAATTATTCCCCAAAGTATTATCAATTCTCCCAATAGGAATGTATTACATCCCTCTTACGACAACATCTCCATTGACCAAGTCACTTGAGAATCCATTTCTGTGTGATTATACTGGGTTGTAATCTCTATGAATGCCTCCATTTACAACTTTCTCCTTCATTAACTCCTCTGGAAGTCAAACAGGACCATTAGGTAGCATCAGTGACTGACATACCCAACAGCCTCTCAAGATATTGTTTGTTTATCTCCTTGCTTTGAAACAGAAAAAAACCCCTTTGAGATACAACACTCAGACCCTCCATTGTTCTCAATCTCCTTGATAATATCCAAAGACAAATTCTTACGAATGTCCTGAGATCCCTCTCCCTCAATTGTATTGTCAAACGATCATGCTCTCTCTTACTGCCCTATCATTAACAGTGATTAATTTTGCAATGCTCCCTTCTCTGAAGATTCCTTTGATATTGCTACGACTGCAATCAGCATCCGGTTTACCTTCTAGCAATTGACACAATAGCAGCATTCAAGAAGCACCCGGGTGAATACATGAATAGGAAGGGAATAGAGGGATACAGATCCTGAAAATGAAGACAGTTTTAGTATGGAAGGTTGAATGTACTATTGAATGTACAATTATACTAAATGTGTTGGTGCAGGTTGGAGGGTCAAAGGGCCTGTTCCTGTGCTGTGTTGTTCTCTGTTCTTTGGTATGTCTCTTGTCATTACAGTGGAAACATGCTCCTTTCTGTGGTTGCAGCCTTGTTCCGTTATGGTGATAATATCTTTCTGGCTGTTCTCTAGAACTTGCTGCTCTTTCAGCCACAGACGTTTTATTCCTCCAGTTTCTCTGAAGATTTCTAAAGGACTATTTCTCCACCTTAACTGTCTTTGTGAGATATGTTAGGGATCTGCCTTGCTCATCCTAAATGCTTCATCATCTTCAAAACAAGCCTTTCACGTTCACTGAATTCTCCCATGGTTCCATTCTCATTAATCTCACTGTCGCAGCATGATCTGAATCCCTGACCCTACTACCTTTCTTTCTCCTACACCAATACCCAGGTCAGTTTCTTTCTTGTAGTACCAATTTTCAATTGTTAGATCAGACTTGATGGATCCAGCTATCATTATTTTTATTTGATGAGGGTCTCGGGAGTTTCAGCTCACCGCTGAGGAAAATACTGTTTGATGTACAGCTGGCTGTTCCTGCTTGCCGTGCCCGGAGCCTGGGTGAAGACTGTAGACTGCAAAGGCCTCTCAGTTTGAGTTGAATCTGCTGATGCGGTACAGTGGGTAATGGATCTATTGGGGTTTGGATTTCTTTCCTTTCTGCTGGTTTTCCAGGCCTGGGTTTTACCTCAGGATGTATCTGAGGCCTTGTGGTGTCAGTCAGGTCACTGGTTTTTTGGGTTTGTCAGTTTTTGCGTTTGCTGTTTGTGATTGGTCACTGTTGGTTCCCCTGGTTTGGAATAGGCCTGTGTCAGTGGCTCTTGGAATGAGCTGTTGGAATTCTTCTTCTAGAGATAGCTCTTTGGAACATTTCCAGGGATATCTCCTGTGATCTGTCCTGGGGATCACTCTCAGGGATGGCTGTATTAGGTGAGGTCCAGACTTGCAATTATACTAATTGTGAGTCTCTTATCTTCACGCCAAATCTGTGTTTTCTGGTGTTCCTTTTCAAGCCAGTTGTTTTCCCAATTGTTCAGAGTGTGTGTGAATGGATTCTGACTGGAGTTGAATATCTCGTATCTCTGCAGACTCCATGCTGTCTGTTCTGGGCAGCCCAAGTCTAAAAACAGCCCCAGACCAGAGTCTGTTTCAGTTGATTGCTCTCTCAGAGATGATGTGCAAAATTGGAAATCCAGGCTGAAAAAAGGTTCCAGACAGCCATCTCAGATCTGTGGGTTGGGTTTGTGTATTCGTCACAGGGCTCATTCCACCTTCCAATTACTTATTAAAAGTTTTGAAAAGTCCAGAGTTTTGTCCAGTCTTTTAGATGACGGGATCTTTTGCTCAATCCTACATGTTAAAGATACTGTCTCCAGGGAATGGAGGGAGAGACTCACCATTTCCCCCCAGTCTGACCCACGGGACCATTACCTGTGGAGAGGCCTTGGTTTGCTGAGGCTGGAGAGGCTGTATCTCTGTTGGTCTTTGGGGAAATCCTGCCCCTTTAAATGCTACCTGGCTGCTTTTTCTAAAGCAGCAGACCCTTCCCAGTTCCATTCCTCACATCTGCTATGAATTGTCAGGAATAGTCCAAGGAAGAGGATTGCAGTGTGTGGCAAGTTAGTTTATGTCAGACAGCAGTTTGACAGTGTGAGCTCAACATGCCACTGTATGGCAACATCTGTATTGCTGTTCTCAGCACCCAGTGACTGATAGTCAGGATATCAATCAGGAACAAACCATCACAACTGGTTCAGTCTGACAACCTGTTCCCTCTCTTTAATATAGGACTCAGACTGCTGGTACAGTTACTTGAAATCCTGTTGGGAGTTGAGAACAATCAGACTGCTGTTTGTTTATTGGTATTTTTAATTTTGAAGGTACATCTGCCCCAATCTTTTTCCAGTCTCCTATCCTGCAATGTGTCACTGAGGGTCACACTGCCCAGTTACAGTGCACTGTGATGAATGCCACTGTGACACACACCGATATTTACTGATACCGCAAGCAACGAGGGTGTCAGAGGGAATGGATTTTGGAGCATTTTGTTTTTAATCAAACATAATGGGGCCAAGGATTCACTCAGTGATTCCACCCTTCCAGGGACCCCTTCAGTAACAGCTTCATTCAGACCATCACAATCGTACAGCCCAGTGACACTGGGGTGTATTACTGCTCAGTCTGGGGAAGTGTCCTTGGTGAAGGAAGCCTGCTCACTGTAAACAGTAAGTGGAGTTTACACGACAGTGATCTCCAGTAATAACCTCATGCCCAGTGAATGACCTGGAGATCAGTTTGTGTTCAAGAAGATTGAGATGGTGATGGAGAGTGATCTTGGGGATGGATTCACTGTGGGGAGGAAGTTGTGCTCAGGTTCAATTTTGGTGGGCAGTAGGGCGAAAGGGATTTACTTTTACGACAGTAGGAGAAGGATTTTGCGGGAAAAATTGAGCTTTATCCTGGAGATTGAGTGATATTAATTTCATTCAAATCACAAGAGTGTCAGTGCCATTGGGCTGGATGTGCAGAGTCAGGGTGATTGCTCTGTGAGGTGTCACATCTGCAGGGGAATCTCCCAGGGATTGGGAATGAACCATGGATCACAAAGGGGCACACACATCTCTCTCCATTCCAGAAACAATTGGCTTGGTCCAGATTAAAGGGAACCACTCCACATTGAGGATGGGGCAAGGGGTGGGGTTTGCTCTTCATGAGCTCCCACAGCTGAGACTGGGATTGCAGCTGAGATGTTGTTATTATTCTACATCACACTCCATTGATCCATGGCACCTGACTAGGGAAGTGTAATCAAAATATTCTGGGCGTTCCCAACACAATTAGCTGTAGCTTTGTGTTGAATGATGCTGATGATGCTGAGAGCCTGGCTTCAGACCCCATCCTGGCTCAGGTAGGTCCTGGGGCTTTGTCTTCCACTTGTCCCATTGTGGGGGAGTGAGCAGCCAATAGCAGATCAGATGTAATGCAGAGAGATGTGAGGATACTCAGATTGGATGGAAAAATAAGAGCAGTGGAGACATTTTTATTTAAAAGTGCAATTCTAACGGGTGTGCAGGAGGTCTTTTTTTTTGAAAAAAAAGTCATGAAATATGAAAGTTAACATCAGAACCACTCTTTCAAGTTCTGTTGCAAAAAGAAAACACTGCACAGAAACCCATATTAAGATGACAGTTAAGTTCTTGAGCTATGAGAAGCTGGAATATGGAGCTGTTTGGATATTGAAGGAAAAGCAAAATTGTCAAGGTGATGAAAAGCAGCGAGAAAAGATCCCTCTCTTTTGATAAAAAGAGAATTCTTCCAGCAGGAACAGCTGCACAATTTCTCCCTCTCAATCAGTAAAAGACAAGGAACAAGCTGATAAAATCTCTTATTTGCAAAGATAATGTTTCCAATGTCAGGTTTCGTAACAATTACCCATTGGAATCTGAATTATGGTCAGAAGATCTCCCATCAATATTTCACTTTCTGGAATCAGCCTCATTGACAAGAAATTGCAAGAACTCTGAGAATTTAACACATTCCACCTTCTGATGGGATTTCCTTGCCCCACTGGGATGGTCTTTCTTTCAGGCATTTTTTTAACAACATCCTCAACCATTTCTGCTGACTGTGTTGCCTTGTCTGTGAATGAATGTATGGTTGAGATTAAAGGCTTAATCTCAAGTAGAAATGTAGTTGCTAACCACAATTTCTACCTTTTTAAAGAATCAGTCTTGCTGATAATAAATAAGTTATTTGTCAGGTCTTTAATGAAGCTGTAGTTTTTTTAAAACTTTAAATCAAACAACAGAACAGCGACAAGTTGGCTGTATTGTTGATTCAGTAACGCATTTTGTATGACTTGTCATTAATTGGGGCTTGATTACTATAGCACTTCCCCCATTAGAGTCTAAACACGGTGGTCTGAGTCTATGGTTTCTGTATGATTTTAATATGATTTATTTTGGAATTTAGATTTTGAATGAGTGGTATGTCAGTTTTGGTCTGTGTGTGTGTGAGGGGATTTAAAGTTTAAAATGGGAATACTTCTGGAATTCGAGAGTCCTAGAGTCATTGAGTCATTCACCGTGGAAACAGACCCTTTGGTCCATCCAGACTAGATATCTTAATTTAACCGTTCTTGGAGTGCGAATGTGAATGTATTTCCATTCAAAGAGATTTTATGAGCTGACAACGTAAATGTTGAAATCATTCCAGTCAATGGAATTAGATTGTTTTTCTTGTTTGGAAGAAAGATATATTGGTTGAAAAGCCTTATTGTTTCAATACACAAGGTCCTGGTGGGAGATAGATGTATAAACCAGTTTCCCCTGTGAAAGGTGATCATTTCAGACGATTAATGTATAGGGGATCTCAGTATAAGCAGTTTAATTTTAATAATTCCAAACCCGAACTGATTCTTTCAACTCTTAGATGGTTTATTTGAAACTGAGAATGTCCATTTGATTGTTGAAACCAGATGTGCAGCATTGAGTGTTTGTTTCTCAGTGATAGACCAGCACATTTTATGCAAAATAAAACCCAAAGCAGGTTTCAGTCTGGGATTGGACTTGTCCAATACCAACATCAACTGAGAACATAATGATACTTCTTGGAGTGACAGTCAGATCTCATTGCTGGAGCTGATGACATTGTCCAACCTCTATAGTACTCTCCGGATATAGCAACTCACAAGCAGAGCAATGGACATGCATTCTACATGTCGGTATCTCTTCTAGCTTACCAGTCCATTTCACACTCTCCTCTTCTACAATACGGTCCCTCTCGGGCCATCCCTTGGAACAACAAGGGATGGCCACAACCACACAGTAGGCACAGCTTGGATAACCTCTACTGGCCACTTCCTGCACCTTATCCAGGCCCAAGAGCAGGTGAACTGGGAGATCCTCTGTTCTGTCCATCATTCTGAGATGAAAGCCAATATATCCTGGGTGAGTGGGGATGGTAGGATTGGGTGAGACAGGAGCTTTGGGAGCTGGTACAAGACATGTGGGTGTAAGAAGCTGAGTTCTAGTTCTCTGAGCAGCACCTGGGCACAGGGTGACACAGAGTCAGTGAGTAATTAGGAGATCCCCAGTCCCAGTGAATACGCAGGGGCAATGTGTACATGGCAGTGGGAGGATTGTGAGGAATCAGGCACAGGGAAAGGCGATCATTCTGAGGAAAGCAGTGAGGCAGAGAATGAGAGACCTTCCCAGAAGATGCTACCATATTTGAAAAATAAATGGGTCATCAGAGATCATCGAACATAGAAAATTGAAGAATACAGCACAGGAACGGACTCTTCAGCTCACGATGTTGTGCTGAATGTAACGCCAAATGAAACTACTCCCTTCCGCCTGCCCTGGGTTCACATCCATCCATACCTTGCTTATCTAAGTTCCCTAAGTGCCCTGATTGCGTCTGCTTCAACCACCATCTCTGGCAGTGGGTTCCAGATTCCTACAACCATCTGTGCAAAAAAAAACTTTACTCTCACATCTCCATTGAACTTTCTCCCTCTCACTTTATCTGCATGCCCCCTCGTATTACACATTTCAACTCTGGGAAAAGTATTCTGTCCGACATCCTGACTCTTGTACTCACATCCCTGACCAATAAAGGAAGCAATGCCATATGCCTTCTTTGCCATCCTATTTACTTATGTGGCCATTTTCAGGGAGCTTTGGATTTGAACCCCAAGATCCATCTGTACATTAATCCCGTTCTGTCCTCCCATTTATTGTGTTCTTTTCCTTAATGTTTGATCTCCCAAAGTGCAGCACGTCACACTTAGCCAGATTAAACTCCATCTGCCATTTCTCCATCCATTTCTGCAAATGATCTCTATCCCACTCTATCCTTTGACAACCTTCTACATAGCTATTTTAACATTTAAAGTGTTGTGATCACTGTTTCCAAAATGCTGTCACACTGAAGGGTCAGCCACCTGGCCAGGCTCATTCGCTAGTACAATGTCCAGTATGGCCACTCCTCTAGTTAGACTATCCACTTACTGTTTCAAGAAACCATCTTGGATGCACTTAGCACACTTTGCCCTATCTATGTCTCTTGCTCTGAGGGGGTTCCAGTCAATCTTGTGAAATTAAAGTCACCCACCATGACAATTCTGTTTTTTATGCATCTTTCCAAAATTGGCCTGCATATTTACTCCTTAATATCTCTGTGACAGTAGGGAGGGGGGTGGGGAGGTGGGGGTGGTAGCTATAGTATAATCTTATCAGAGTAATTGCATCCATCTTACTTTTGCGGTCAAACCATATTGCCTCAATATCTCACCAAATGGGCTGGGATCAAGGAGAAGGGAATGGTACACATGAGGATCATGGAATGCCTGGTGGAGACAGGGAATGGGGAGAGCCTGAGGCTAGGAACTGTAATCAGGAACTGTCATTATTCAGGAAACGTCACTCTACACTCTGACCCTGTTGTTCCTCTTCAAGTTATATTATAGTTTTAATACTCATAGTAATGAGAACAAAAAGTTACTAATATGAAAATGTGTCAATTAATTAATTATTCAAACAAATTTTGTTGATCTGTAACAACTTGGAGAATTGATTCTGAAATTCTTGATATTTATCCCCTCAATGTGTAAATTCTCCAGCCTCTGATCCTGGAACATATCACCGAGGGTCAGACTGCCTGGTTACAGTGCACCATGAGGAATGCCACAGTGACACACACTGATATTCACTGGCATTGGGGCAGACCAGGGAATAACACTGTGTGGATTTTCATGTATAACGTGAAGAACATCACACAATGGAGCCCAGGATTCTTTGAGCAATTCCAGCCTTCCAGAGACCTGTCCAGTAACAGGTTCATTCTGACCATCACAAACGTGCAGCCCAGTGACGCTGGGGTCTATTACTAAAGTGTGAGGTTGGATCATTGGGAGAGGCTGTGTGGCTGAGCTGAAGAGGATGTTTCATCTTTGCTGTGTCCTCATGTTGGACGGGCATTTGGAGAGAGTGGACACAGCCTTGGGATGATTGGAGGAGGTGGATGGATAGTGCAGTGATGGGGGAGATGGAAATGTTGAGCAGGTTTCTGAGGGTGAAATGATGATGGTGGGGTGTTCAGCAATGGTGCCCTGGGGACAGCACAGAGATGATCAGAGTCTGGAGGAGAAACCACTGGTGCTGGGAGGAAGCTGATGAAAGCAACAATTAGAAGATGACCCTGAGAGATAGTGCCAGGAGCTGCAATGTGTGTCTGAGACTTTCCAACAGAAAGTGGACCCAAAGTTTCTCAAAGCAGTGAAGAGTGGAGAGAGTACGTGGATGGAGAGACAGTGAGACCACAGTCACACCGAGATCAGTTGTGATCCTGATCAGTGGTGGCTCAGTGTTGGGAATGAGAGTGAATCTGGATTCCAGGATCTAGAGCAGGGAGTGGGCAGGAGCTGGCTCCCCATTGCAAGAGGCAAGAGGCAGTCGGATGGTTGGTCTGGATTGTGGGGACAGAGGGACTCTGTGTAGTGCTGCTGATTGGTCTGTGAAGGAGCATTGTTGATGTGAGGGGCTCTGTGCTCACATTTCCCTCATACAGGCAGTTTGCTATTTGGATCGATTTTCAGATAGTTCTTTGAATTTGTTAAGGAGCAGCTCCTTTGATACAATTGATTAGCAAATTTGATAATGTAAGTTTCCATCTGTGACAATGGCGGTAGGAGGTGGGGGCTGTGGGTGGATGGGAGGGGGGTGGGTTAGAGGGGTGAGGGTAGGTGGTTCACTGGGACCAGAGGGCAAGCAGAGTGCACAGTGTTTCAGTCTGATTACAGTGGGGGGTGGGGGGCGACAACTCCACTGATGCCGGAATACCATCACCAAGTCATCCTTTATTTACACGTGGGAAGTCCTTGACACTGATTGAGCTCCCTCAGAACCATCTCTTACAGTGATATTTCTATTTCTATCTGTCAGCCAGTGCTCGCTGATTGAACCAGAAAAACAGCCCCAATCAGGGAATTCGTATTCTCTGAGATCCACCTGGCTGACGTCATTCCAAACACAACAGTGGAGGCATAGAACACAGGCCAGTACACAAAACATAGAACAGTACAGCACAGGTCTATCTCTGACTTCGCCTTTCCATTCTCAACATCTGTTTCCATTTTTGGGGACAGTCTGGCCACAAATCTCCACGATAAACCCACCGACTCCCCCAGCTACCTGGACTATACATCCTCTCACCCAGTTTCGTGTAAAGATTCCATTCCACTCTCCCAGTTTCTCCCTCTCTTTTACATATGTTCCAATGAGGCTAACTTTGACAAGGAAGCCATTGAAATGTACACCTTCTTCCTCGTCCAAGGATGCCCCAGCACCATTGTTGACAGGGCCCTCAACTACGTCTGGCCAATCTCCTACACTTACGCCCTTACTTCCTCTCTTCCCTCATATAACAGAGATATGGTTCCCTGTGTTCTTGCCTGCCATCACATCAACATCCACATCCAGAAGGTCATCAGTTACCATTTCCACAACTTCCAGTGAGATGCCACCACCAGACACACATTCCCCTCCCCTCCCTTGTCCACCTTCCACAGGGACTGTTTCCTAAGGACACACAGGCCCATTCTTCTTTCACTCCCAACACCCCCACATCCTCAGGTATCTTCCCCTGCAACTACCAAAGGTGTAACACCTGCTATTTTACCTCCTCCCTCCTCAGTATCCAAGGGCCCAACATACCTTCCAGATGAAGCAGCACTTTGTCGGCGTGTCCCACAATCTAATTCGCTGCTTACAATGTGGTCTCTTCTATATTGGGGAAATAAAGTGTGGACTGTGTGACCCCTTCGCAGAACATCTACATTTTGCCCATAAAAAAGTCCCTGAGCTTCCAGTTGCCCGCCACGTTAATACCCCACCGTGTTCCCTGGCCAACATCTGTCTCAGGCCTTGTTGCAGTGCTCCTATGAAGCTTAACACAAGCTGGAAGAACAACATCTCATTTTCCACTTGGGGACCCTGCAGCCCTCTGGACTTTATATTGAGTACAATAATTTTCTGGCCTGAACACCCCCAGGTCCTATTCTTCTACCACACACACCAGGCCTTGTTATCAGATAGTCTGCCATTACACACTACCTATTGTTAGTCACTAAAAGTCTCCATTAACAGCTATTCATCCTCCCACCCAGATCATTACCCACTCATTGTCTGTTGAACTGTTTTTCTCCCTGTTTGGGCTCTATCCCCAACTATCATTTACTCCTTACCTCATCCCCCCACCCTATTTAGTGCATAAAACCCACATTTTCTGAGCTACTATCAGGTCTGAGGAAGGGTGACCAGACCCAAAATGTTTTTCTTCACAGATGCTGCCGGACCAACTGAGCTTTCCCAGCAACTTCTGATTTTGTTTCTGACATTTTCCAACCTCTCCTTGTAGCTGATACACTTCAATCCAGGCAACACCCTGGTAAACGTCTCTCCAAAGCCTCCAATCCTTCCTACGGTGTGAAAACCAGAACTGCATCCAATATTCCAAATGTGGTGAAACTAAATTTTTTTACAGCAGCAACATGACTTGTGAACATTTCTTCTCAATTCCCCAATCAATGAAACAAACATGCCATACAACTTCTTTACTCCCTGATCCACTGATGTTGCCACTTTCAGCAAGCTATGGACTTGTACCACAAAATTGCTCTGTATAACAATGCTCCAACAATTTACTTTATCCTTTCCAATTGTATTTGACCTCACAAAATGCATCACCTCACACTTTCCAGATTAAACTCTATCTGCCATTTCTCTGCTGAAATTTCCAACTGATCCATATTCTGCTGCATGCTTTGACAATCTTCCTCACTATCTATAACTACACCCATTGTCGTGTCATCTGCAAATTTAAGTCCACTTATATTTTCATATCTATATATATATATATATATTAAAATGAAGGAAGTCCCAGCCCTGACCCTTGCAGTATGCTACTGATCACAGACCTTCAGTCCGGAAAACACCCCTCCATAGCTCCCCTGTATCTTCTATGACCAAGCCAATTTGTATTCAACTGCCCAACTGACCATGGATCCAATGTGACTTTATCATCTGGACCAGCTTACCATAAGGGGCCTTGTCAAATGATTTAGTTATGTCTATGTCGACACCATCCTACCCTCAAGAACATCCACTGTCCTGGCCCTGTGCAGACTCTTTGCGTGATTCTCACCACTTGCCTTCCCATTTATTTTTGTGCCATCCACAAACTTTGCTGCAGTCGATTCACTTTCCTCACCTCATCATTATTACCGATTGTCAATAATTGTGGCCCAGCACTGAGCCCGGGGCACTTCACAAATCACATGTTGTTACCTTGAAAATGCCCCCTTTATCCCAACTCTCTGTCATTGTTTAGTTTGCCAATCCTCAATCTATACTACTTCCCATGCCAAGGACTCTCATTTTATTAAATAGCGTAATAGCCATTTGTCCAAGATGGCAGCAGTGTAAGACAGGGGCCGCTGCTGGACTAGCAGCAGAGTGAGTCCTGGATGGAGGCCAGCGTGTGGAGCCAGCATGGCCTTGTGTTCTGAAGCTGGTGGGCATGGACTCGTGTTGGAAAAGGAGCAGAACTTAAGTAATTCATAGTCACATTTTCTGATCATTTTGTACTTTTTAAACTCTCTTTCCATGCTAACCTACATTGATGTTATCCTGTGATGGCACTTAAAGAATCCGTACCTGGGTACTGAGTACCTAAGATGGCGCTAAGAAGTGATATTACAAACTTTTCGCTGCACTCATTTGAGTGTATGTGACAATAAAAGCTAATCTATTCTATTCTATTAATGTGTGGTACCTTATCCTCAGTGAAGCTAATATTCTTGAACCTGCCTTGTCATTCCTCAAAATATTCTTCAATTCCTTCCATTGAAATTTTTTACACTCCTCCCACTGCAACCTCTCAATTGACCAAGTCACTGTTTAACCCAACTCTGTGTAATGAGATCAAGAAGATTGGGGAGAAGATGGAGAGTGATCTTGGGGATGGATTCACTGTGGGAAGAAGTTCCACTCAGTTTTTGCAATTTTTTCCAAGTGTTTTGTGAGATGTGGGTTTCACTGGCTGGGCCAGCATTTATTGCCCATCCTTAATTGCCTTGAGAAGGTGGGGCTGAGCTGCCTTTTGAACCACTGCAGTGACCCATTGGTTTCTATTCCTGGATATCTTCTTGAACTATCAGCCTGTCTGGTTAAAATTTGACATCTTGGCTTCTTGATTTGAAGTTCAAAGAAAAGCCTTCTCTTTTGAGATTAAATTCTCAGAACCTCAAGTGTTCCAAATATGGACAATGTATTTTCCAATTATCTTTGGGGTTCTTTATTTCTGTGAGGTGACTCTAAGGAAAGATGTGCTGGCCTTGGAGGTGGATCCAGAGGTTTACAAGAATAATCCCAAGGATGAAGGGCTTGTCATATGAGGAATGGTTGAGGACCCCCGGTCTGTATTCTATCGACTTTGGAAGAATGTGGAAGGATGTGGAAGGGTACGCAGAATCTGATTGAAATTTACAGGATGCTTAGTAGCCTGGATAAAATGGACACGGAGAAGATGAATACCCTGGTAGGAGAGACTTGGACCTGAGGGCACAGCCTCAGAATGGACAGGCAGCCCTTCAGAACTGAGATGTGGAGGAACTTGTCTTTATCTAAGTCAACATTTTGTCTATCCAAACATTCTTCTCTCTCTTAGGGCTCCATCTCCAACTATCACTTTCTCCTTACCTCTTTTCCCCATCCTATCATCTGCACAAAAATGGGCACTTTTCCAGCTACTATTAGTTCTGAAAAAGGGTCAGCCGACCTGAAACGTTAACTTTGATTTCTCTCCACATACGCTGCCAGATCTACTGAGCTTTTCCAACAATTCCTATTTTTGTTAGGAATTTGTTTAATGTATTCAAGAAAAGTTTCTTTATCAATATGTAGATGAACCCACTGGAAAATACTCAAAACATGACTTTATCTTGGGAAATATGACAGGACAAGTATCTGAAGTGCTGGTGGGGGACCATTTTGGACCAGTGATCATAACTCTATTAATTCAAGAATAGTTAAGAAAGAGGATAGGCCTTTTCTAAAAGATCAATGGTGACAGTCTGAGAAAAGTTATTGGGGTAGATTGGCAACAGGCAAAGGGATCACTGACAAGTGGGAAACTGTCAAAAATGTGATAATGAGAGTTCAGAGACAATATATTCCTGTTAGAGTGAAAGGTAAGGCTGGGAAGTGTAGGGAACACTGGATGACTTGAAATGTTGAGGCTCTGGTCAAGAAAATGAAGGAAGCATATATGAAGGAAGCATATGTCAGGTATAGATAACTGGGACCATGTGAGTCTCTTGAAGAGTACAAAGGGAATAGGGGGATTCTTAAGAGGGAAATCAGGAATGCAACAAGGGGATATGAGACAGCTTTAGCTAATGTGTGTCAGAATAATCCAAAGAGACTCCACAAGTGCATTCAGAGCAAAAGGACAACGAAAAGAGAATAGGACCCCTGAAAGAACAACAGGGTTTGTCTATATTACCCACGGTTGTGGGTAAAGTTTTGGAAAAGATTATAAGAGATATTATGTATCATCATCTGGAGAGGAATAAATTGAACAGGGATAGTCAACATGGTTTTGTGAAGGTTAGGTCATGCCTCACAAACCTTACTAAGTCCTTTGAGATGGTGACCAAACAGATGGGTGAGGGTAAAGCGGTAGATGTGGTGTATATGGATTTCAGTAAAGCCTTTGATAAGGATCCCCTCGATAGTCTATTGCACAAAATACGGAGGCATGGGATTGAGGGTGATTTAGTAGTTTGGATCAGTTTGGTGGTTGATGGGAAATGTTCATCCTGGAGTTCAGTTACGAGTGGTGTATTGCAAGGGTCTGTTTTGATGTCACTGTTGTTTGTCATTTTTATAAATGACCTGGAAGAGGATGCAGAAGGATGGGTTAGTAAATTTGCAGATGACACCAAGGTTGGTGCATAGTGCTGAAGGATGTTATAGGTTGCAGAAGGACATAGATGAGCTGCGGAGCTGGGCTTAGAGGTGGCAAATGGAGTTTAATGTCAAAAAGGGTTAGGTAATTTACTTTGGAAGGAGCAACAGGAATAAAGAGTAATGGGCTAATGGTAAGATTCCTGGTCATGTAGATGAGAGATCGCAATGTCCATGTCCATAGATCCCTGAAAGTTGCCGCCCAGGTTGATACAGTTGTTAAGAATGCATATGGTGTGTTAGTTTTTATTCATAGAGGAATTGAGTTTCGGAGCCATGAGGTCATGCTGTAGCTGTACAAAACTCTGGTGCGGTTGCACTTGGAGTATTGAGTACAGTTCTGGTCACTGCATGATGTGGAAGGGTTCAGAGGAGATTTACTAGGATGTTGCCTGTTATTGTTTACAAGGAAAGACTGAGGGACTTGAGGTTGTATTCGTTAGAGAGAAGAAGGTTGAGAGTTGACTTAATGGAGACATGTAAGATAATCAGAGGGTTGAATAAGGTAAGAGCCTTTTTCATCAGATGGTGATGCCTAGCATATGGGCACATAGCTTTAAATTTACAGGTGATAGATATCGTACGGATGTTAGAGGTAGTTTCTTTACTCAGAGACTAATATGGGCATGGAATGCCCTGCCTGACACAATAGTAGACTTGCCAACTTTAAGGGCATTTAAATGGTCGCTGGATAAACATACAGATGAAAATGGAATAGTGTGGGTTAGTTGGGCTTTGGGTTGATTTCACAGGTTGATGCAACATCGTGGGCTGAAGGGCCTGTACAGTGCTGTAATGTTTTGTATTCTATGTTCTAATGAGTGAATTGCTTTTGAAGTGTGGCCACTCTCATCAGAAAGACAGGAACTGATTTAAACACAACAAGGTCACTGGGAGAACAATGCTGCTTTCGAATATAGGAACATAAGAAATAGAAGCATGTGGAAAGCTAACAGTTTCTTCAAGCTACTTCACCATTTGCTACAATCCTGATGGATAACCTGTCCCAATTCCACTTTCCCAGCAGTTCATCATATCCCAGAAATTCTCGGAGAGACCAGGGGTCTGTCCATTTCAAGTTGAAATGTTCTCAATGATGGACATGGTCAATTCTTTTGTTTAAAGAACTGTTGTGTTGTAGATCACATGGTCCACACTGCAATGGGTGACAGTTCCTCACAATCTCTGCAAATAGACAGTGTTATTGTCTCTGTGCATTGTTCTGTGTCTGTAACTATATAACACTGAGCCCCTTGTTATATTTTTCATTGAATTGTGTTTTTTTCTTAATTATCAATGTTCAGATAGGATATGAATCTCTCTCTTTTCCACATATCAAATATTTTGGATTAATTTTATTTTGAACTGTCTCCAAATGCTGTAAGCAATTTCTTTAACTGCAATAAGGCAGGTATGATCAGACCAACATCAATACTGTCAAGGACAGATTGAAAAACCCAGGTCAAAGGAATGGTCATTCAATGACCCTGAACCAGTCCCTCCTCTGCCTGAACACAGAGCTAGAGGAGTTCTTGTCAAGCTTTGGGGGAACAATGTTAGTAACCCCTCAAATTAGCATCTTCACCACTTGTTATCTGAGTGCATCTGGAACTTTCTGTGCTTATGTTATCCCTTTAAACCATTTGTTATGAGGGTGTAGAGGTACTGTACCTTTAAGAGAGTTGAAAAGCTAGCAAGACCTGACTGACACATCACAAAATGTTCTGAAATATGTGGCAATGTAAGATTTGTTCGACACAAATAGCAGCAGATGGGTTGCCATGAGACAAAAGCAAATTCAAATTCGGCCACTCAGTTTAAATCATGTGTCAAGATACCAACATTCAATCAATGAAATGGTCTGATGTTTTGGGGTATAAAACCCGACATTTTTGAACAGCTGAGAGAGAACTGCCAAAAGACCAACAGATGTAGGCTGCTAGTTTAAGAGCTCTCTGAGAGACATCTGTCTGTGGCAGAAGTCTGCACAGCAGAACATCACAACTGACCTGGAGAGAATCTACAAAGGAGATTCAGCAAAGCTGACTGGCTTTGAAATGTGATTACTTTTTTGTAAATCGTAATTGGGATTTTTTATCGAACTCGTATTGGAGAGTGGAATGTAAAAGATAGGTTTAAGAGACAGGAGTTGTCAATAGATGTTGGTTTTAATATTCTCTGTTGGTCTTAAAGAATAAAGTTGTTAACTTTTAACTTTAATTAGTGACTTTTGAGTTTTAGCAGATTGCAACATGGGGTGAATCTTTGCTGGTTTAAATCAACAGAGGGGTTTACCACATGTCGTAACACATCTAATTATTTCAAATGTGCCTCTTTTCTGAGGAGTGGGTTGGACAACACACTGCCATTCTGTTGTATTTAAAGTTGGGTGGGTCTCAGTATCTACATTGGATGCTCTGTCCATTGCCCTCTCTCCTAGACTGGAATGGAGGATGAGTTGTCGAGTATTTGTTTTTGGAGACTCTGTGCCCATTGACCTTTCCCTCTTGTCCCTCCTCCTCCAGGATCTCCCTGCCCCCACCACATGCCCCACCTCAGGCCAGCTGGGGCTCCAATCCTTGTTTGTCTAAAATGCTCGGGTTCAGAGTCAAGCCGTGACCTGTTGTCTCCCTCCCTGGGACTGAGAAGTCAAATGATTAAATTAAGAGAAGTGAGAATGAGGCAGGAACTTGTCTTAGACAGAAATAAACAACAAGGGTAGGAATAGGTACACAGATCTCTGAAAGTTGCCACCCAGGTAAATAGTGCGGTGAGGAAGGCATATGGCGTACTGGCTTTTATTGGTAGAGGAATTGAGTTCCGGAGTCCTGAGGTCATGATGCAGTTGTATAAGACTCTGGTGCGGCCGCATCTGGAATATTGTGTGCAGTTTTGGTCGCCATACTATAGGAAGGATGTGGAGGCACTGGAACGGGTGCAGAGGAGGTTTACCAGGATGTTGCCTGGTATGGAAGGAAGATCGTATGAGGAAAGACTGAGACACTTGGTTCAGTTTTCATTAGAGAAAAGAAGGTTTAGGGGTGACTTGATTGAGGTGTACAAGATGATTAGGGGGTTAGATAGGGTTGACAATGTGAACCTTTTTCCGCGTATGGAGTCGGGTATTACAAGGGGGCATAGCTTTAAATTAAGGGGGGGTAGATATAGGACTGAAGTTAGGGGTAGGTTCTTCACTCAGCGAGTCGTAAGTTCATGGAATGCCCTGCCAGTAGCAGTGGTGGACTCTCCCTCTTTATGGGCATTTAAGCGGGCATTGGATAGGTATATGGAGGATAGTGGGTTAGTATAGGTTAGGTGGGCTTGGATCGGCGCAACATCGAGGGCCAAAGGGCCTGTACTGCGCTGTATTCTTCTATGTTCTAAGTTCTATGTTCTAAGTTTAATCATCAAATAATACAGCAGCAGAAGGACGCCATTTAGCCCATTGTGATGATGCTAGTTCATTGATTGAGATATCCAATTAGCCACACTTGTCCATTTCAGAAACCCCCCACCCCCGTTAGTAAACCTTTACATGCAGTGAACTTTTACTCAATGTTACATTTATTTACAGACTGACATAATAAACACACATACTTCTGTGCCCAATCCAATCAATTTCAATACTCTCTGTGTTTCTGAACCTGAAATTGGGGCCCTGCATCCCTCTCCAAAGCCTCCAAATCGTTCTGGGAGTGTGGTGACCAGAACTGTACACAATATTCCAAATGTGACCAAACTAACATTCTATCCAGCTGCAAAATGAGCTGCAGCTTCATCCAACAGGCAGCTCTCCCCCATTCCCATCTCTTTTTATCTTGGAGAGGGAAACACCAGCACAAACCTGGTTCGATGAATTGAAACCCACCATGACGCTCACACAGACATTTCAGAATGTGTTTATTTTTAAAGGTGCACTGGGTGTTGATGTGGGTTTTGAGTGAAACCAACAAAGACACTCAGTTTCATTCTCTATGCAATGTTGTTCAAAGTGACCCCAACCGCAATATTGATAGTTTCTGTCTTCATTCCCCTGAGCGATCTTTCATCATCCTGAACTCTCTTTAACTCCCTTGTTTAATCCATTGTCACATCCTGGGAGGTGCATGTTTGGGGAGGACAGAAGCAGACTCACTGGTGATGGGACTCAGTTTGAACTGTTTTCCAGATCTGACTGTGTGGGGTCACAGCCTGACTCAGCGTTTACCGAATGAATGTTGTTGCATGGACCAATCCAAGAGACAGTCATGAGGGATTTGGAGCAGATTCCAAGAAGCTTGTTTAACCGGCACCAATCCTTGGGAGGATTGACCTGAGAGATCCTGATGCTAAAACAGAACCATTAGCAACTCAGAATTGACTGACGTTCTTGGTCAAAGACACGTTTGCAGCGTGTAAAGGATATAAAGGATTGTCATGCAGTTCTCTGGTTAGAGGCAGCTGTATCCTCAGGAGCAGGCATGCAGCTGATGGTTTACTGACCTGCATCGAGTGTTCACCATCAGCTCAGTGTCAGAGAGTTATTCCATGTTTACGTCGTTCTGGAGTGGAATGGCTGCTGGGATCAGGTTCAATGTGAATGTGCAGGAGCAGAGAGCTCCATGTTCCAGCCCCAGTCCCTGAGTCAGCAGCGTCGAGACCCACTCCAGGCCTCTGGTACACAAGAGCACATCCCATCCATTTATACTCCCAGAGGCCTGGAAAGTTCTGGGCTGTTGGCAACAGGATCAGAAGTGGGAAGGTTGGTAAAACAGGGTCAAAGGCACTGTCCCTTGAACTCCCCAATCCCCCAGCCAGCAGAAACATTCTTGAGGCTCACAGTGAGCTGCTTCACCAACATGTGTACTGACCCAATCCAGTGTTTGTCTTTCTCCCGCATTGACTGGATCCCAATCAGATCCCAAGGACTGATCCCAGATGATCAGGATGCCTCATTAATCAGGCTCATTGTGTGTGTCTGGGTTTTTGGGCATGTTGAAAGCTCTAGAGAAGCAATGTCGAAGAGGGAACTGGTTGGAGAAGGAAGGGGGAGGGGGGCCAGGTCGAGGGGAATATATTGTGAGAGTCTGAAATGAGATTGTCCTCCATCCACTTAGACCAATGGAATGGTCAGCCATTAAAGCCCCAGCAAGACAGAGCTTCTGAGGAAAAATTTGAGGGCGATGGTGGGAGGTAGGGAATGGCCACCATAGAGAAGGCAGGAAATAATGGAAGTGAGGGGCACAGAGAGAAAATGAAGTTTGTGGAAAAGGTGGGAGAGGGAGGAACTCAAAGGGAGGATGTGGGACATTGGGGATAAGGAATTGAATGACTAAATATAGGATAGCAGATAAGAGTGTGGGAGGAAAGAATTGTCACTGGCTACCCCATTCCCCCATCACCATAAAAATGCTGGAAGTAAAGGAAGGGAAACATATCTCCCGAATCCAGCAGAATCTGTCCGAGAGGGAGCTATGATTCTGTCAGTGATATGAAGCGAACCGGCTGATCCAGGACAGAGCCAGCATTTCCTCAGGAACATCTGGAGAGAGATTCCAGTCAGATGGCTGTCTAACTCCAATATCCTGCTGACACATTGACCCTCACCGTCACACTCGATTGTCCATTGGCTGTTGGAGGTTTCATGAAACAAGGGAGTCAAGGGTTCAAGGGTCAGACAGGAAAGTGGATGGAGAACACAATCCAATCAGCTGCCATCTTATTGCATGGGATAGCAGGCTAGAGAGGCTGAATGGTACACTCTTGCTCCCATATTCCTGTTTCGGAGGAATGAGGCAACAATTCAGAAATGACTGGCAAAATGAAACCAACCCAAACTGCAAACTTGGCGAGATTAAAGTATAAATCACACTGAGGGCAGTCAATGTCTGAGTGGGATTATCATGAGAAGATTAAACCAGAGACCCAAGCAACATTCTCGGGATGTTCCAACTTTAATGATCAAACTGGCAATCGTTATTTTTCCCAACAACGTGACGAATGTCTCCAATTTAAGGCATGGCTTGCCTCATCCTGGTCAAGCTCAGGCCTGCCTCCATTGACCCAGTGCTGGCTGTTAACTGGGGAATTCCAATAACCAGAGCCAGTGCTGAGGAAGGAAAGGCTGAGATTACAAATCAGGATGGGCTGGGGCCTGGAGGGAACACGCAATTCAAGCTGTTCCCATAATGTCCCTGCTGTTGTTCTGCACAATGTTAGAGGAAGCAGCAGAGGGAAAATAATCTCAGAGACTACACTGCCTCCTGCACCTTCCACCCCAATGCTGAACTACTGCACTATCTGAGCGCCCAGTAATCTCAGAGATTGGATGAGTCTGAGTGCCCAGTAATCTCAGAGCCAGGGAGGGTCTGAGTGCCCAGTAATCTCAGGATCTGGGAGGGTCTGAGTGCCTGGTAATCTCAGGGTCTGGGAGGATATGAGTGCCCGGTATTCTCAGGGTCAGGGAGGGTCTGAGTGCCCAGTAACCTCAGGGTCTGGAAGGATCAGCGTGCCTAGTAGTCTCAGGGTCTAAGAGGGTCTGAGTGCCCAGTAATCTCAGGGTCTGAGAGGGTCTGGGTGTCCAGTCATATCAAAATGATGATCCTCTGTTCAAGAAGGGAAATAGGGATAATGTAGGAAACTATAGACCAGTGAGTCTCACATTGGTAGTTGGTAAACTATTGGAGAGAATTCTTCGGGATAGGACTTAAGTATATTCACAATAACATGGCCTAATTAGGGACAGTCAGCATGGCTTTGTGCAGGGAAGGTCATGCCTTACTAACTTAATTGAATTTTTCGAGTATCGCTGAGGATAGACAATAAATGTTGTTTCCATGGATGACAATGTCCCTCATGGTCGGCTCATCCAGAAGATTAGGTGCGTGGGATCCTCAGTGACAGTGCTATATGAATTCAGAATTGGTTTGTCCATCAAAGGCAGAAGGTAGTGGTGGACGAGTGTTTTTCTATGAAGGATATTCATGACTAGTGTTGTTCCACAAGGATCCGTGGAATACTCTGCTATTTTTGAAATATATTTTTGCAAATTTGGGTAGATTACTTAACAATTATGAGGCAGGAAGTTTGAATTCGGTGTTTGTAAAGTGCTGGGAGAGGGGTGGGAAGCATTGCATGGTTCTTTTGAAAGATCTTATGTTTTTTCTCTGCTTAAAGATTTAGAATGGATGTCTATGAGCAGCAGCTTGAAAGTTTTTAAGTGCCCAGAAAGCACCCGAATTGAAACATTTGTATCAGAAGGCCATACAGTTAGCAGTCCAAGCAGCGGTTTTTGCCAAAACAACAGGCTTTGAGAGTCATAGAGTCATAGACTTGTACAGCACAGAAACAGACCTTTGGTCCAACTCATTCATGCCGACCAGATAGCCTAACCTAATCCTGTCCCAATTGCCATCACTTGGCACATATCCCTCTAAACCCTTCCTATTCATATACCCATCCAGATGCCTTGAAAATGTTGTCATTGTTCCAGCATACACCAATTCCTCTCACAGCTCATTCCAAACCTGCACCACCCTTTTTGTTTAAAAGTTGCCCATTAGGTCCCATTTACATCTCTCTCCTCTGACCTTAAACCTATGCCCTCTAGTTCTGGACTCCCTCACCCCAGGGAAAAGATCTTGTCTGCTTATCCTATCCATGCTCTTCATGATTTTATAAACCTCTATAAGGTCACCCCTCAGCCTCCGACATTCCAGTGAAAACAGCCCCAGCCTATTCACCCTCTCCCTATAGCTCAAACCCTCCCACCTTGTAAACTCTTGTAAATCTTCTCTGAACTTTTTCATATTTCATAACAACCTTCCGATTGAAAGGTGACGAGAATTGCATACAACATTCCAAAAGCGACCTCACCAACATCCTGTACAGCTGCAACTGGACCTCCCAACTCAATCCTATGATGTTTCCTTATTTCTTGACTTGTCCTTATCACCTTTCTTAAATAATGGCACCATGTTAGACAACCCCCAGTCTTCTGGCATCTCACCTGCGACTATCAATGATACAAATATCTCATCACGGGACCCAGCAATCACTTTCCTAGCTTCCCACCGAGTTCTAGGGTACATCTGATCAGGTCCTGGGGATTGATCCACTTTTGTTCTTAATGTATTAATTTAGCCAATCAATTTGAACCAGTCACATAGATACAAAAAAAAACTTACTAAATTTAAATCTGATGGGTTTGACAGCGTAGGACCAGTCCTATTGTGCGAAATATTGATATGCCATCATGGTTGTAAAAGTAGGGGGCAGTTGGACAAAGACCCCAGAGCTACCTGCCATCTGCCAGAGCTAACAGCTCTCAGCTCTCGAGACAGAATCGCTGGCTCTCACAGCGTCCTCTATGTCTGAGAGAAAGCACCATCTAAATAACAATGGGACTAACTCACTAGTATTCCTGACAGAAGAAACACACAGAACATTCCGGAAGACATATAACCTGGCTGTAATATCAAGAGACTAAATTTGATTTTTTGTTGTATGATTGAGATTTGTATTTATTGGAACAAAATTCATTAGAATTTTGTTTTATTCATGAATAGTTTGAAGTTAGAAACGATTTATTTGGCTTGTTAATAGTTTAGTTAATTTCTTCACTGTAAGTGTTTGATAGATATATTGTTATTTGTTTATTTTAAAGTGAGTGTCAGGGATTTATTTTATTTAACCACGAGAAGTTGCTGAAAGGCAGATTACATCACGATCCACCCTCCTTTTTACAGATTATAGGGTGAGGTGCTCCTCTTGGGGTGTTTCAGTGTTAGTTCTCAGAGCGGGGTCAACCTCTGCTTTATGACAGTTTGGGGGCTCATTTGTCCAAGATCTGAACAGATTTAGGGTACGAAAGATCCCAGCAGATTTCATCAGACTTGGGGCCTTGTCTCCTAGATTGTTAAGTAAAACTGAAGTGAGAAGTGGAAAATCTGTTTAAATTCAGTTATCTGTTATTGGTTAAATCAAAAATGGGGAAATGGCTATTAGCATCGAAAAAGAGGTTCTGGAGGTTGAACATGCTTCCCAAATTTGCCAAAGCAGCTTAGAAAAACAGAAAAATGTGACACTTGTGGAACAGGCTAAAATTTGATTTAACTAGAGATAATACAAAAGCTGAAATTGTAACAGAGTTAGCCAAGCATTTAGGTGTATCAGAGAAACAGTCAAGTGCAGTTGAGTTAGAAAAAAATAACATTGCAAATGAGACAATAGGAGTTAGAAAGTGAACTAAAAGATAAAGAAATGGAAAGAATGTTTGAGTTGTAAAAGATGAAGCTGGACCTTGAAGCAAAATGACGTCAAATGATAGAAATAAAAGTATAGGATAGAAGTGATGATGTGCAAACTCATCGTAGCCAACATCCTGGTCGGGATTGATACAATTATGTCCAAACATAACCAAAGTTTGATGAAAAAGATGTCAAAGAGTTTTGTATTTCCTTTGAGAAATTGGCTATACAGATGAACTAGCGAGAGAGTGTGTGGGTAATGTTAATTTAGTCCAAGTTGGTAGGCAGGGCTGGTGAGATGCTTGCAGCACTGTCAGAAGAACATGAAGAAGTAAAAAAAGTGATGTTGAGGACTATGAACTGGTTACAGAAGCACATAGACAATGGTTCAGAGATGTAAGAAAAGATATTTCACAGGGATGTTGTGAAACTTGAAAGGGTTCAGAAAAAAATTCCAAGGTTGTTGCTAAGTTTGGAAGATTTGAGCTCCTGAGAGAGGCTGAATAATCTGGGGCTGTTATCCCTGGAACATCAGAGGCTGAGGGGTGACCTTAAAGAGGTTTTTAAAATCATGAGGGGCATGGATAGGAAAACAGACAAGTTTTTTCCCTGGCATGGAGGAGTCCAGACAGAGGGGGCATTGGTTTAGTATGAGAGGAGAAAGGTATAAAAGGGACTTAAAGGGCAACTTTTTCACACAAAGATGGTGCTTGTATGGAATGAGCTGCCAGAGAAAGTCATGGAGGCTGGGACAATTACAGTATTTAAAAGGCATCTAGATGGGTACATGAATAGGAAGGGTTTAGAGGAATATGGGACAAGTGCTATCAAATGGGATGAGATGAGGTTAGGATACCTCGTTGGCATGGATGAGTTGGCCCAAAGGGTATATTTTCATACTGTACATCTCTATGACTCGATATTGAGTTTGAAAGCATTAAACAGAATAACTTTGATTGATGAATGAGAGCATTAAAGATAGGAAAGACATATGAGACTCTTAGAGAGGTTATTTTGTGGGAGGAGCATAAAAACTCACCTCAGAAGTGATAAGAACTCATGTTGAGGAACAGAAAGTTCAAACAGGGAGAAGAGCTGCAGGGATGGCCGATGAATATGCATTAGTGTATAAATCGAAATCTAGCTACCTACAGCAGTTTCATTCCATGAGGGATAAAAATTGGGAAAGAGGGTGATCCTTCAATAAAAACCAAAAAGGAGATCACACGGGAAACAATTCACCATGTGTAAACAAAGAAAATCAAGAGGCTGAAATAGAGGTGAAAGACAGACCTCAGGCATTTTCACTGCAATAATATGGGACACACAAAGTCACAGTGCTGACGGTTTTAGAAAGGCACTGGGAAAAAAGGCTGTGGTAAAAGGGGCTAATCCAGTGCCGTTGGTTAAGGCAGTGAAAGAAATCCCATGAGTAGTCGAGGAAGTGCAGGAAAGTGCACAGCTTAGTCACTGGCTGAATAGTGAGATAGCATCTGATCTTTTCAAAGACTTCACCTGTGTGGGTATGATTTACACATTAGAGTAGGGGGAGAAGGTAAAAAATTTAAAATATTGAGAGATACAGGAGCCAGTCTGTTTCAAATAGCAAGAGATAAACATATTTGCACTCCTTCTGAAATATTGCTGGACAGCATGGTAATCTGTGGAATAAAAGGAGAAAGGAATAAGTGGATTGGCAGAGTGAGGGTGGGGCCGATCTGGGATAATGGAGGGAACTGTGCCTGGAGTCAGAGGAGGTAGGGGAGTTCCTTAGTAAACATTTTGCATCTGAGAGGGACCTTGTCATTTGTGAGGACAGCATGAAACAGACTGATGTGCTCAAACAGGTTGATGTTAAGAAGGAGGATATTCTGAAAATGTTGAAAAACGCAAGGACTGATAAGTCCCCTGGGCCTGATGAGATATTCCCAAGGTTACTACAGGAAGCGAGGGAAGAGATTGCTGCACCTTTGGTGATGATCTTTGCATCCTCACTCTCCACTGGAGTAGTATCAGATGACTGGGGTGTGGTAAATGTTATTCACCTGTTCAAGAAAGGGAATATGGATAATTCTGGGAATTACAGACCAGTCATTCTTACATCTGGAGAGGACAAATTATTGGAGACATATCTGAGATACAGGATTTATGATTACTTGGAAAACCATAGTTTGATGAGAGTATGTCAGCATGGCTTTGTGAGGAGCAGGTCATGCCTCACAAGCCTTATTGAATTCTTTGAGAATGTGATGAAACATATTGATGAAGGTAGAACAGTGGATGTGGTGTACATAGATTTTAGCAAGATGTTTGTTAAGGTTCCCCACAGAAGTCTCATTCAGAACCTAAGGAGGCATGAGATATAGGAAAATCAGGCTGTCTGGATGCAGTATTACCTGGCCCATAGAAGACAGAGGGTGGTAGTAAATGGACAGTATTTAGCCTGGAGCTCAGTGACCAGTGGTGTTCTGCAGGGAACTGTTCAGGGACCTCTGCTCTTTGTGATTTTTATAAATGAATTGGATGAGAAAGAGGAAGGATGGCCTAGTAAGTTTGCTGATGACACGAAGGTGGGTGGAGTGATGGATAGTGTGGAAGGCTGTTGTAGCTTGCAACGGGAGATTAACAGGATGCAGAACTGGGCTGATAAGTGGCAGATGGAGTTCAAACTAGAAAAAATGTGAAGTGGTTCATTCGGGAAGGTCAAATTTGATTGCAGAATACAAGGCTAAAAGCAAGATTATTGGCAGTGTAGAGGAACAGAGGGATCTCGGTGTCCGTGTCCATAGATCCCACAAAATTGCCACCCAAGTTGATAGGGTTGTTAAAAGGTAGTGTACAGTGTGTTGGCTTTCATTAGCTGGGGAATTGAGTTTGAGAGCCATGAGGTTATGCTGCAGGTCTATAGAGCCCTGGTCAGACCACACTTGGTCTGTTCTGTTCTAGTTGCCATATTACAGGAAGAATGTGAAAATTTTAGAGAAAGTGCAGCAGAGATTTACCAGGATGTTGCCTGGAGTGGAGGGCAAGTCTTATAAAGAAAGGTTGAGGGAACTAAGGTTTTTCTTAGTGGAGCAAAGAAGGATGAGAGGTGACTTGATAGCTGTACACAAGATGATAAGAGGCATAGATGCAGTGAACAGTCAGAGACTTTTTCCCAGGGCAGACATCATGAGGGGGCAGAATTTTAAGGTGATTGGAGGAAGGTTTAGGGAAGATGTCAGAGGTAGGTTCTTTACACAGAGTGGTGGCTGCGTGGAATGCACTGCCAGAGGTGGTGGTTGAGTCAGATATATTAGGGACATTTAGGTGACTTTTGGATAGGCACATAGATGATAGTAAATTGAAGTATATGTGGATTAGTTTGATCTGAGAGTAGGATAAAAGGTTGGCAAAACATCAAGAGCTGAAGGGCCTGTACTGTTCTATGTCTATGTTCGATGGTCCTCCATGTAAGATAAGGCTGGGAAGTCCAATTCAGATTGGGGAAGTGGTTGTGGGAGAGATGGAAAAATTGGCTATATCAGGAGTCCTGTTTATTCTTGGCAACGTTAGAGCTGGATCACAGATGGGAGTCAGGCCCATTGTAATGGAAAAGCCAAAGGAAAAACAAGACTGAGGAGTAAGAAAGAAAAAATACCCTGGGATTTTCTGGACTGTGTAGTGTCAAGATCCCAAGCCATAAGTTAAAACATTGAAGGAGAACAAAAGAGAAAGATGAAGAGATTGAGGTCCAGTTAGCTGGCGCTCTGTTTGATGAGATAGTGAAGGAAAAGCTGAAGCAGCTAGAGGATCAGGCAGAGGTGTTTCATTCTGAAAGATTAATGGGATCATGACAAAAAAAAAAATGAGATGATAAAGGATTTATATCAACACCACTCGGAAAAGGAATCAGAGGGTATTCCAGAATGCTATTACATTCAGGATAAAATCTTAAGGTGCAAATGGAGACCTTGGCAGATTCATGCAGGTGAGAAATGGGCAGGGATTCACCAGATTGTGCTGCCGGTAGAATACAGACAGGAAGTATTGCGCGTATGATTGCCAGCATGACTGAATGATGGTACAGACTCGATGGATTAAATGGCCTAATTTCTGCTCCTATGTCTTATTATCTATGGATAGCACATAAATTACCTGTAGGAGGTCACGCAGGAGTGAGGAAGACTCAGGCTAAGATACAGAAACATTTTATTGGCCCAGATTGCATAAATATCTGGTCGAATTTTATTGTAACTGTCATACATGTCAGATGCTAGGAAAGCCACAGGCAGTGATAAAACCCATGCCTTTGATGCCAAGTCCTACATTTGAAGAACCTTTTGCATGGGTTATGATTGATTGTGTAAGTCCTCTCCCTAAAGCTAAAATTGGAACCAGTATTTGCTAACCAGAATGTCAAGGCAAAAAAGGTTGTGGAGGAGTTGCTTGCTTTCCTTACCCATTATGGACTATCCAGGGAAATTCAGTTAGACCAAGTGTCCAATTTTACTGCCGAATTATTTATGAGGTTATGGATAGTTTAGGTAATAACCACTTTATATCAAGCGTGTAGCATCCTGAATCCCAGGGAGCATTGGAAAGGTGGCATCAGACCTAAAGCCAATGTTGAGGGTTTATTTCCAGGATTACCCAAACGATCAGGATAAAGGTATCCCATTTATATTATTTGCTGTTAGAGATGCTCCAAATGAATTGAATAAGTTTGCCCCATTTGAATGGATATTCAGACACTAAGTAAGAGGGCTTTTAAAATTAATTATGGAAAAGTTGATCGGTCTGGAGTCAGAGACCTCACTCTTGGATTATATATCTGAGGTGAGAGAAAGATTAAACCGAGCAGGTAAATTTAACTGGACAACATTTGAAGGTGCCACATCAATGAATGAACCAAGAAGCAGATAATGTATCCAAAAGTTGTACATTTTCCTTTGGGGAAAAAGTATTTATGCTGTAACCAGTAGTAGGAGACCCATTCAAAACAAGGTTTAGTGGTCTCATCAGATTGAGAAGGTAAGTTTAGTGAATTACCTGGTAAGATATTTAATTGGTCTGTCATGTGATCTTGCTGAAGCATTACTATGAGAGGGAAAGGGAGCTGTTGAAGCACTCAGAGTGAGGAATCAAATCCAGATAATTTGGATCATGATATCCTTCAGCACAAGTTGAATAATAAGGAACTCCTCAAGGATTGGGATAGGGTAGTCATCTATCTGCCCCAGGAACAGAGGACTGCATTGAAAGACTTGTTACAGTGCTCTGAGAATCAATGTAGAAATAGAATGGGGAGAATTAATATGAGATTATATGAGATTGATGTAGGGAATGCTGTTCCATTCAAATAACACCCCGACAGGCGTAATCCTCTTAAAATAGTGCAGGTTCAGAAGGAAGTGGAAATGATGCTCCAAGAACATATCATAGCTATGCATCAAAATGAGTCGAGTTCACCAATTGTGTTAGTTCCCAAACCTGATGGTAGTCAACAATTCTGTGTACATTAGTGGAGAGTCAACACTGCAACCAAATTTGACTCATACCCAATTTCAAGGTTGGGGGATTGTATGGATAAATTAGGACAAGCCACTTGCATTACAAAGTTGGACTTACTTTGTGGTTGGTGGCAAGTACCTTTGTTGGAGTGAGCAAAAGAAGTCTCTGCTTTTATAACCATAAATGGATTATTTCAATTTAAAGTGACACCATTTGGAATGAAACATGCACCAGCCACTTTTCAAAGGTTTATGAACAGAGTTATTGCAGGATTGACTAATTGTGGCGTCTACATAGATTGCGGTGGGATCTTTAGCCATTCATGGAAAGATCACATGGAGTATTTGGCAGAGCTCTTTCAGAGGCTACACAACACAAAATTGGTCAGAAACTTGGTAAAAACAGACTTTGCAAAGGCAGAAGTGACATTCATAGGGCATAACATTGGACAAGGACGGATAACACCGAGGAACGTGAAGTTGAGGACCATCGAAGAATTTCCAATGCTGTCCTTGAACAAGGAAGTGCTCCAATTTTGGGGATTGAAATTTGTACCAAACTTTAAAGAGTAGTGGCACCATTGGCAGATTTGTTAAAAAATAACCTGAAATTTCAGTGATCAGAATAATGCCTGGAGGTGTTTGAGAATTTAAAAGCATTGTTAACCATAGCACCAGTTTTAGCCACAGCAAATTTTTCTGAAACCCTTCAAAATCACTATTGACCCAAACGATGTAAGTGTGGGAGTTGTGTTGTTACAGGAGGATGATTGTGAAATAGAAAGATCAATTGGTTATTTTTCAAACAAAGCTCAATTTGCACCAGAAAAAAATATCCACATTGAAAAGAGTTATTGAATTTGAGAATGGCCTTAAGCATTTTAATGTTTACTTTGTAAATAACATATCAAAGATAATTGTGTATACTGATCACAATCTTTTGACATTTCTAGACAGATTTAAGGATAAGAACACCAAAATATTTTGTTGAAGTATCACGTTACAAGCATTTAATTTACAGATTGTACATGTTGTGAAAATATTAGCAAAGACACTATCGTGAGTTTAAAAAAAAGGCTCATGTAAGATAGAAATGGTCATGTTCAATGCCAGAGATGAATATAATTTGTATAAAATGTGCAACTCTGGATTTATAAGCTCTGGATCCAGTAATGTAATGGAGTTACAGCTTTAACAGAAGACAAAAATGAAGCCATCCTTCTATAATGATGTCCATTGTTTTCTGAAGGGGCGAGATGTTGCAAAGTTGGGCAGAATACTTGTGGATTAGGAGGCAGGGAGTTAGAATTTGGAGTTTCTAAAGTGTTTGGTGGGAAAACAGTATCCGACCCCTTAAAAAGATGGTGTTTTTCTGTGCTGAGAGGTTTACAATGGATGTCTGTGAGCAGCAGCTTAAAAATTTGCAAGTACCCAGAGAACCAAGATTGGAACATTTCTATTGAAAGGCTATACAGTTAGCAGACCAAGCAGCAGTTTTTATTAAGACAACATTACTTTGAGTTTAGCCAATCAATTTGAACCAGGTACTTAGATATCAAAAGTCAAAAAGATCAGTGCTGCAAAAGCACAGCAGGTCAGGCAGCATCCAAGGAGCAGAAGTGTCGAAGTTTCTGGCATAAGCCCTTTATCAGGAATGCCTGAAGTGTTGACTCTCCTGCTCCTCGGATGCTGCCTGACCTGAGTGTTTTTCCAGTGCCACACTTTTTAACTCTGTCATCCTCAGTTTCACTTAGATAGCAAAAACCTATTAAATTTAAATCTGATAGTTTTGACAACATAGGACCAATCCTATTGTGAGAAATATTGAGATGTCATCATGGGTGTAAAAGAAGGGGGCAGTTGAACAATGACCCGGGAGCTAGCTGCCATCCACCAGAGCTAACAGCCCTCAGCCCTTGAGAGAGAATCGCTGGCATTCACAACTTTATCTATTTCTGACAGAAAGCACCATATAAATAACAACGGTACTAGCGGCACATCTCGTTAATATTCCTGACAGAAGGATTGATGGTGTCGGCACAGAAGGTTCCAGAAGACGTGTAACCAGGCTGTAATCTTGAGAAACTAAATGCTATTTTTTTGTTTTATGAGTGAGCTTTGTATTTATTGGGATAGCATGCCACTAGAATCTTGTTTTATTTGGAATAGTCACTACTTAGAAGGGATTTATTTGGCTTTTTAAAAATTCTTTCATGGGACGTGGGTTTCTCTGACTAGGCCAGCATTTATTGCCTCATTCTTAATTGCCCAGAGGGCAGTTCAGAGTCAACCACATTGCTGTGGGTCCTGGAGTCACATGTAGGCCAGATCAGGTAAGGATGGTAGTTTCCTTCACTGAAGGACATTAGTGAACCAGGTGGGTTTTTTCAACAATTGACATTGTTACACTCTTAATTCCAGAATTTTTTTGTTGCATTCAACTTCTACCATGTGCCATGGTGGGATTTGAACCCAGGTCCCCAGAACACGACCTGTGTTTCTGGATTAAGAGTCCAGTGATAATACCAGTTGGCCTTCACCTCCCTATTGTGAATAGTTGAGTTAATTTGTTCACTGTTAGAGTTACATATATAAATTATTACTTATTAATTGTAAAGTGAGTGTCAGGGATTTGTTTCATTACTAGAAGTTGCTGAAAAGCAGGTTACCCCATGTTTCAAACTCCTTTTATAGACTATAAAGTGGGGTGCTCCTCTTTGAGTGTTTCAGTTTCAGTTCTCAGAGGGGCATCGATGTCCACTTTATAACAATATAAATGACTGAGATGAAAATGTAAACAGGTGGATTAGTAAGTTTCCGGGTGATACAAAGATCAGTGGAGTTGCTGATGGTGTTGGGGTTGTCAAAGGATACAGTGGGATATCGATCAATTGCAAACACAGGTGGAAAAATGGCAGATGGATTTTAATCCGAGTAAGTGTGGGTTGCTGCACTTCGGGAGATCAAATGTTAAGGAAAAGTACACAGTTAGTGGCAGGACCATGAGCAGCATTGATGTACAAACGGATCTTGGGGTTCAGGTCCACAACTCCCTGAAAGTGGTCATGCAAGGTTGTTTTCTCTGGAGCAGCAGAGACAGAGGAGAGGTTTGATAGAAGTCCATAAGATAATGAGATGTATAGATAGGATTGATGGCCAGAATCCTTTTCCCAGAGTTGAAATATCAAATACTATGGGGCATGCATTTAAGTGAGAGAGGGGAAGTTCACAGGAGATGTGAGGGGCAGTTCTTTCACACAGAGAGTGGGAGGAATCTGGAATGCACTGCCAGGGGTGTTGAAGGGGCTTTTAAATAAGCCACATGGATATTCAAAGAATAGAGAAGTATGGACCAAAGGCAGGCAGAAGGGATTAGTTTAATTTGGCATCATGTTCAGCACAATGTCATGAACCAAAGGGTCCATTCATGTGCTGGACTGTTCCAGGTTCTATCAGGATCTGAGGGGGTCTGAGTGCCCAGTAATCTCAGGATCTGAGGGGGTCTGAGTGCCCAGTAAAGTCAGGCTCTGGGAATATATGGACATAGCAGAAGTGGGTACTGCAGAAGCTGGAGATTAGAGTCGAGATTCAAGTGGTGCTGGTAAAACACAGCAAGTCGGGCAGCATCCGCGGAGCAAGAAAATCAACATTTTGGGCAAAAGCCCTTAATCAGGAATGAGGTTTGGAGCCTCCGGGTGGAGAGATCAATGGGAGGGGGTGGGGCTGGGGAGAAGGTAGCTGAGGGTGCAATAGGTGGATAGAGGTGGGGTAAAGGTGATAGATCGGAGAGGAGGGTGGAGCGGATAGGTGGGAAGGAAGATTGACAAGTGGGACAGATCATGAGGGCGACGCTGAGCTGGAAGATTGGAACTGGGGTAAGGTGGGGGGAGGGGAAATGAGGAAACTGGTGAAGTCTACATTGATGCCCTGAGGTTGAAGGTGGAAGCTGAGGCGTTCTTCCTCCAGGTAAGGGAGTGGCAGTGAAGGAGGCCTAGGATCTGCATGTCCTCAGCAGAGTGGGAGGGGGCATTGAAATGTTCGGCCATGGGGCAGTGGGATTTATTGGTGCGGGTGTCCCGGAGATGTTCCCTAAAGCCCTCTGCGAGGCGTCCAGTCTCCCCAATGTAGAGGAGACCGCATCGGGAGCAACGGATACAATAAACGACATATGTGGAAGTGCAGTTGAAATCTTGATGGATGTGGAAGGCTCCTTTGGGGAGGTGCGTGTGCAGAGTTTGCAATTCCTGCAGTGGCAGGAGAAGGTGCCAGGAGGGGACGGTGTGTTCTTGGGGGGCCTGGACCTGACCAGGTAGTAGCGGAGGGAATGGTGTTTGCAGAAAGTGGATAAGGATAGGGAGGGAAATATACCCCGAGTGGTGGGATCTGTTTGGAGGTGGTGGAAATGTTGTGGTTTTTCAAAAGGGAGGTCAGCAGGTGTGTTCTGTGGTGGAACTGGTCCTCCTGGGAGCAGATAAGGCGGAAGCGGAGAAATTGGAAATACAGGATAGCATTTTTGCAGGAGGTAGTGTTGAATGGGTCATCGTTGATGGAGATGTAGAGGTCCAGGAATGAGAGGGAGGTGTCAGAGATGGTCCATGTAAATTTAAGGTCAGGATGGAATGTGTTGGTGAAGTTGATGACCTGTTCAACCTCCTCGTGGGAGCATGAAGTGGCGCTGATGCGATCATCAATGTAGCATAGGAAGAGGTGGGTAGTGGTCTCAGTTTAACTGTAGAAGATAGAATGTTCCACTTAGTCAACAAAGTGGCAGGCATAGCTGTGGCCCATGTGGGTGCCCATGGCTACCCCTTTCATATGGAGGAAGTGGGAGGATTCGAAGGAGAAATTGTTAAGGGTTAGGACTAGTTCAGCCAAACTGTGTCAGCGGAATGGTACTGGTGGGGATGTCGGGAGAGAAAGAAACGGAGAGCTTGGTTGCCCTGGTTATGGCCGATGAGGTGTAGAGGGATTGGATGTCCATGGTGAAGATGAGGTATTGGGGCCGGCGAAACAGAAGTCTTGGAGGAGGTGGATGGTGTGGGTGGTGTCCCGAATGTATATGGTGAGTTCCTGGACCGGGGAGAATAGTACAGTATCGAGGTAGGTGGAGATGAATTCGGTGAAGCAGGAGCAGGCTGAGACAATGGGTCAGCTGGGGTAGTCAGGCTTGTGAATCTTGGGAAGGATGTAGAATCAGGCAGTGCATGATTCCCGAACTATGAGGTTGGAAAGCTGTGAGTGGGAGATCCTTTGAGGTGATGAGGTAGTGTATGGTCCGTGAGATGATGGTTTGGTGATGGGTGGTGAGGTCATGGTTGAGGGGGCGTTAGGAGGAGGTGTCTTCAAGTTGATGCCTGGATTCAGTGGTGCAGAGGTCAGTGCGCCAAACGACCACTGCACCTTCTTTGTCTGCGGGTTTGATGGTGAGTTTGGGGTTGGAGCAGAGGGAGTGAAGGACTGCGTGTTGTGAGGGTGAGAGGTTGGAGTGAGGTAGACAGGTTGAGACGGTCAATGTCTTGGCGGCAGTTGGAAATAAAGAGGTCAAGTGCGGATAATAGACTGGCACTGGGTGTTCAAGTTGATGAGGTGTGTTGGAGGTGGGCGAGGGGAGGTCCTTGGAGGCTGGACAGGAGTCTTGATGAGAAAAGTACGCTCAGAAGCTGAGGTGGGGGACGCGGGTGGACATGGGACAGTTGTTGGATGAATCTGGATGAATGTGAAAAAGAAGCCAAAATGATTCTGTTTGAGTGAGTTGTTCTTAACTGTTCCTTGCTGCAGAGTGAAAGGGTCCTGTTGAACTACAGTTTCTTGCCCGTTTTATAACTGCGTACTCCGAGCTCCTTTCAGCAGCTGTCACTGTCGGCTGGCTGCTTCCTTGTCGGTGAAAGTGAACCTCAGCATAATGACATTCCCCTTCAGCCAGCTGGAATCGAACACAAACATCACTCAGTAATTTCCTCACAGGCACCGGGAGGTGCTCATTTGTACAAAGCAAGATCCCAGCAGCAACGCTGAGCAGATGGTCTGTTTTGGGGAATGTTGGGGAAAGGAGACAGATCACCCAGGGAGTTTAGCAGGACCTCTTTGCGCTCTGACAAACTAATGCCCAGGGATGTTTTACATCCATCCAAGGTGCAGAGAGGATCCAGATTTCACTCCATGCTCAAAAAAGGGGCAGCTTTTACTGAGCAGCACTCCCTCAGTACTGCCCTGGAGGGTCAGCCCAAAATCTGTGCTCAAATCTGTGACTGAGGCTTGAATCGACATCCATCTTAATGGCCAGCAAGAGAGTCCCCAATAACCCCTGGCTGGTATCCAAGGATGTCAGGATCATGATCCGGGAGGGAAAAGCTGGAATGCTGGCTCATCCCCACTTCTTAATCTCGGGTGCTGAGGTCAATGAAACCAAGCTCCTCTCTCCCCCCGACTGCAGTCAGCTCAGTTGGAGCAGAGCAGGGATTGAATCTCCCTTATTCAGGGCTTGTTGTGGGTTTCAGCTCCTCCCAGACACCAGACAGCAATCGGTTGGATACTGAGGGAAGGAAGAACATTGGGGATGGTGAAGGAAGGTGGAACTGAGATTGAATTAAAGCCACAAGGTACTGGCCAATTCCCCCTTCTTAATCTCAGCCCTCAGAGGGTCCCCCAGCACCTGAACAATCCATTAGGATGAACATAGACCCCAGGGCATTCTGTCTGTGATGGTAATCTCACAAAATGTGAGAGCATTTCCCAGGCACTGGAACATTGTGGATATTTCTGTCCAGGCAACTTGCCCCAAGATTAAAAAGAAGGAAATGATTGATTGCTCTTTGATTATTTTCAGTCAAGCCTGTTGTGGAACAGAGACTTTCTGTGTGTTACAAGTTATGGTTTGTTATCGTTCTGGTGATACCGAAGTTCCTCCCAGATGTGGCCCTTGCTTATCAAAATGCAGCAAAAACCAACAGCGGTGTCCCATTTCCTTACCACAACAGGAGGAACTGCTGCTTGCTCACTGCTCCGTGTTTGAACTGAAAGAAAACAGAATGAAACCTCTTCAGAATGGAGCCAAGTCACAATGGAGCTCTTTAAACTGGGGAAAATGGTGAGGGGAAATGCCAGTGTGACTTTGGGCAGTTTTAGAGGAAGGTAGCTGGTGGGAATCCTGGACACTGCTCTCCGTTATAACATTCATCATGTCCATCAGACAAACTCATCACAGAGAGAGCACCATCAGCCAATCACACTCACATTAGATCTTTAATGAGTTATTGTGTTCAACCCCACAGCCCTGCTCTTTGTCAGTGACCCTCTACATCCTGCATCCTCAAGTACCTATCCAAACCCTTCTTCACATTTGTTATGGAACTAATTTCTAACACCTTTTCAGGGAGTGAGTTCCAGACCCTATCAACTCTGTCCAGTAAAATCTTTTCTCCTTATCTCTGCTCTGTTGTGGTGATGAACATTATGTAAAATATTTCATCTTTGTAATTTGGAATGATTAAAAAAGAGATACAGATTTTTGCTGTTGAGATTCTTTTAAAAGGTCAGAAAGTCATTCTGGAACAGGAATTCAATGCAGCCATTCCAAGAAGACACATGAATGCCATCTGGGAGTTGGGAGAGCCTCTGGAGTGTTAAATAAATAATAGCTATACTTCTGGGCTTATAACAGACAGTGTAAATGTTTTGTTTTGACTTCAGTTCGATAAACACAAAGATTAAGCTGAAAATGACCAAGAGTTGAATTCAGGATGAAGTTTGAGTTTCTCTCCTAGCTCGAGTTTTCAATGGAGAAGAAACCAGTCACCACAGTAGCAATGTTTTTCCCTTTTGTGAACTTCTCCAAACAGGGAGAATTTGGGACAGAAACCTTCAGCTTGTTCAAACTGAAAATGTTAAGACATTAGAACATCTACTGATTCATTCATTTGGATTCAGAGAAAAACCATAGAATTGTTATGGCAGTTCAAGACAGAGAAATGAACAGGAATCAGTACATTGGGAAAGTAAAGCGTTGAGATTGAAATATAATTTCTTCAGACATGTGCCTCTGTAATGGATAGTGATGGGAATTTGGGTGAAACATTGTTTTAATGAGTGTGTTAATGTTCTTCTCATTGTAATAAATATATACACACAATATGGTATGATTTCTTTCTCTCTTTGGTGTACTAAACTTAAGTTCCATTGTTAAAGAACATCTGCAGCCTCATGTGAATACGTCCCATTGTGTTAACATTATAGTAAGTTGTGAGCTGAAAATGTGTTGCTGGAAAGGCACAGCAGGTCAGGCAGCATCCAAGGAACAGGACTATCGATGTTTCGGGCATGAGCCCTTCTTCAGGAATGAGGAAAGTGTGTCCAGCAGGCTAAGATAAAAGGTAGGGATGAGGGACTTGGGGGAGGGGCGTTGGAAATATTTTAGGTGAAAGGAGGTCAAGATGAGGGTGATAGGCCGGAGTGGGGGTGGGGGCGGAGAGGTCAGGAAGAAGATTGCAACCAACCAACCAACCCAACCACCCCGTGGCTCAACACCTCAACTCACCCTCCCACTCCACCAAAGACATGCAGGTCCTTGGACTCCTCCATTGCCAGACCATAGTAACACGACGGCTGGAGGAAGAGTGCCTCATCTTCCGCCTAGGAACCCTCCAACCACAAGGGATGAACTCAGATTTCTCCAGTTTCCTCATTTCCCCTCCCCCCACCTTGTCTCAGTCAAATCCCTTCCAGCAACACATTTTCAGCTCTGATCTCCAGCATCTGCAGTCCTCACTTTCTCCCCATTATAGTACGTTGTGTCAATCAGACAAATGAGCCGCTCTAACCGTGAGCTTATCAATGACATCAAGAATCCAACTGTGTAAAATGGATGTTTGGAACAGAGTAATTCCTGCCCAATGTTGTGATAATGGTAGAATTAGTTTGCTTACCATTTACTGTTGTATACACAACGTTCTGGTCTTCAACAGGACTCCTAAATAAATGCAACACATTTGATTTATTGCACATTTACCACAGAACAACACTATCTACTTCACAGTCTCGGGGATGATGGATTTTATACTTTTCACCATGGACTTTCGAGACCAGTTTAAAGATGAAAAGGATGAACTGAAAACTTGGATATTTTTCTAAAAAGAATTTATGTGAACAACAAAGGAAAGAATTTGACTGAACTAGAGGGCATGCTGGGAAACTTGGCCAAGTTGTTGTTGTTCCCGACTGTGGAAGGGAGAGATTTCTTCAAGACATTGCAGCACTGTCAGCTGGCACAGACCAAGAAAGAAACTAATGTTCGAATGGAGCTGGAGCAAATCATCAGCAAGTAGATTTGTGACTTTCCTCTGACTTGTGATCTGATCAAAAATTTCTGGTTCAAGTCCAGCTTTGATTGTTAAGGGGTCTCTGTGAAGGGGCAGTATCTCTGTCTCTGAGACAGATCATCTGGGTTTAAGTCTCAACTGGCCAAGAGAGGAGTCAGAACAGATTGAAAAATAACAATAACCCCAATCATTTACCAGCGACTTTGTTGTAATGGAACAAGAACCAGCGAAAAGTGAGAGTGAGCAAGGATTAACCCTCAGGCTTATGAGCAAAGCCTGAACAGATTGGGATTCTACTCACTGGAGGTGTGAAGAATGAGAGGTGATCGCATTAACACATGCAGGATTCTTAAGGGGCTTGACAGAGTTAATGTTGAGAGAGTGTTTCCCCCCATGGGAGAGTCTAGTGCCAGAGGGCATAGTCTCAGAATAATTCTTTTTTCAGAGGGTAGTGAGTCTTTGGAACTCCTTGCCATGGAGAGCTGTGGAGGCAGAGTTTTTGAAGTTTTGAGATGGAGATCTTGATCAGCTGGGGAAAAGGGGTAATAAAGAAAGGCAGGAGAATGGATGAGAGGAATGTTGGATCAGCCATGATCCTATTGGATGGATAGCAGGTTTTAGGGGTTGAATGGCCTACTCCTGTTCCTATTTCTTATGGGCAACAACTCACTGGGATGCTGCCCAGTACATCAAATGGAATTACAAAGAAAGACTTCAGAACGTCTTTATATCATTGGATGAACCACACTTTATGACTATGATCATATTTTTGAAATCCTTTGAAGGAACAATGAATGAGGTGGAAACAGACGATTGAGGGGGTGAAGAATGAGGGATCATGGATACAAACAGATCGAGTCCATGGGTTCTGGAAATCTCTTCACCCAGAAGGTGGGGAGGGTGTGGGAGTCACTCCAAACTAATGGCAGGTGGAGGATTGATGTCAATGTTGAGGATTCATTTGGAGAGGGGTGTGAGGATTAAGTGGATTGAATGGATGGGGGAACAGCATAGGGAAATGTGATTTGGGCTTTCTGCTGATGTGGAAGCAAAAGGACAGCAGGGGCTGTTGGACCGAGTGGTCTGGCACTCACTTGTTCATCCCAGCTGGAGGTACTGTACTGCAAGTGAGCCTCCAAGACAGACGCTGACACTGGGCTCGGTAGGTAATGATCCAGTACCTAATGGGGATCCTGCAGGGGATGTCTAATGCTTGACCCATTCAAAGCTTTCTGACTGTCACCAGCAGGTACCTGTGGCCTGGCACTGGAGGATGTGTGATACCAGAGATAGAGCAAACTGGCAGTGATTGGGCATCTGGATGTAAGGCATGGTCTCGACAGTCACTGACCCACCATTTGCAATGGATCTGTGTGCTACAGTGGGAATATCAGCACTCACTAAAAACAATCACCCTCAATGTCAAAAAATAATGACTGTGAAGTGACAGAATCAAACCAAGATGAAATGTGATTTACCCTTGTGAGGAGTCCTTTACTGATGAACACAGCTTTTGTTTCCAAAGGAAAAATGTGAGCAGGACAATGCAGATCAAGACAGTGAAGCCCAGAATGGTGCCAATGATTAAAATGGAATCTGAAGTCCAGGGAATACCATGAGAAGACTCTTCTGTAAAATATCAGAATGTTACACACACACACAGTCACTTCAGTCTGGCCAATGTCTAAGATTGTCAACATTAATTTTGATTTCCTCATGACAGTAACTCCCCTCCTGACTCCCCAAAGCCTGCCCACTATCGACAAGGCACAAGTCAAGAGTGTGATGGAATACTCCCCACTTGCCTGGATGGGGGCAGTTCCAACAATACTCATGATCTTGTCATTATCCAGGTCAAAGCAACTGACACCATTGGCCACCACAGCTGCAAGCACTCATTCTCACCACCACTGACTCCCTGCTGTGCACTATCTATGAGATACAGTGCAGAAATTCACAAAACATCCTCAGGCACACCTTCCAAACCCACAACCTCCTCCATCTAGAAGGACAAGGGCATCAGATACATGGGAACACCACCCCCTGCAAGTTCCTCTCCAAGCCACACCCCATCCAGCCTTGGGAATACCTGGCCTTGATGACCATTCTGCCCTTCCACTGATGAAGCACAGCAGCTGGGTGCTCCCTTCCCTGTTCACACCAGTGTTCCCTCCCATTTACTTGCCAGTTACAATGAACTGGCTCCCTGCTCCATAGATGTAGCTCCACACACTGCAGCTGTACACAGCAGTATCATTGAGAGTCACATTCACAAGGCTCAGAATGTAACTGTTCCTGCTGACATTCCTGGAAAGCTGAACACGATCAGGGAAACCCTGAGTCTTGGTGTGGGTGCCATTCACAAAGTGGCTTATCACCCACTCCCAGTTGCTGCCAGGTCGCTGGTGGTACCAGTGGACATCAGTGTCAATCACACTGACATTGTACACGGCACACTGAAACTTGACAGCTTCACCCTCTGCTACCTTGCTAACTACATGATCCTCAATAAGGACTGGATCAGCGAATGGATCTGTTCATATTGAAGAGAAAAAAATAAGGTAACTGGATTTGTAACATTTTCTAAAGTCTCCTCCTGGTTAAATGATGATTTGCAGAGAAGGAACTGAAGCTTCCAGTCTGGATATTGCTATTTGTAATTTGAGAGAGAATGATTTGAAACATATCCATCAGTTGAATGCTTTACAATTTGCTGCTGTGATTCATTTTGTGAATAAACTATCGAGAGGAGAAGTTCACAATGCTCACAGCTGACTGATTGGAATAGACTGAGCAGCCATTTAAAAAGTTTCATTCTCACCAAAAACCAAAAGGAAAATGCTGAAAGTTTCAAACAGCCTGTAATCGATGCTCCCTGAGGACACCCTCTCTGATTCACTGTTGCACATCCAATTCTGTATCCTAACAGTGTGCAAGGCTGTGGGGAGAGAGCAGGACATTGGCAGTTGAGAATGATGCTCATTTGAAGAGTCAGTGCAGACAGGATGGGCTGAATGGTTTCCTTCTACACTGGAATGTTTCTATGATTCTCTGATTCTGTCTCTGAGCCAGATAATCCCTGACTGCACTTGCCTGAAATTGAGTCAGTAATGGGCAAACTGAGGCCCTTCTGATTGGAACCTCAGACTTTCCCTTCCATTCCTGACCCGGGTTATTATCCCAGGGTCGGGGAATCCTTGGGGTCAGGTCCCAAACACAAACCTGTGACATTGGTCTCACTGTTAGAAAGACCTGGGACCCATACCGTCCTCACCTGCAGTCACAGCTTCCTGTCCCTGATCCACGACTAATCTCCAATTCACGAATCCAAGATGTAGGAGAACCCTTAGGAAAAATGTTTCCAGGGAACTTTCCCCTTCCCTGATGTGACATAATGTTTGCAGCTCAGACTCCAGCTCCTCCACTTGGATCCAAACTTCCTCGGGCTGCAAACCCTTCTTCCAGATGTGTTCACTCTGGATCCCATTGGGCTCAGAGGGGCCTTCATTGAAACCTGTAAGATCTGAGGGGCCTTGAACCGGGTGGACGTGGAAAGGAGAATCTAGAACTAGGGGGCAGAGTTTAAAAATAAGGGAGTGCACGTTGAAGACAGAGATGAGGAAATGTTTTTTTTCACAGAGGGTTGTGAGTCTTTGGAATTCCCTTCATCAAAAAGCAGTGGATGCAGAATCTTGAAATCTTTCTAAGGCAGAGGAAGGGAGATTCTTGATGACCCAGGGAGTGAAAGGTGAACAGGGATATGTAGGAATGTAGAGTTGAGATTAATATCAGATCATCCATCATTTAATTAAATGGTGGAGGAAGCATGTTGGGCTGAATGGCCTCCTCCTGTTCCAACGTCGCTCTGTCTGTGTCTCTTGGTCTAAGGGAATGAATGAGGGCCATAAGAAAGGGAGTAACCAGGGTGGGGGGGAGGAAGGGTTTAGCTCAGGACAAGGACATCGGAGGAGGAGATGGGAGTGTCATTGAACAGAACAGGAGCTGCAGAGGGTTGTGGGAAATGATGGCCTAAAGTCTTGAGAGCTGAGAGTTTGAAATTTCCCGGATAAATTACTCACATCTTAATGAGTTACACTGGAACCCAGTTTAACCTTCAGCTTAAATGACATTGAGAAACAGATCCAGTTTTAATGTGGAACTGACTCATGGAAGTGAATGTCTAAGGAATGCCAGCTCATATAAAACCAATCTGTTTGTATTCTGTTAAACTCTCAAATTAACGATAAATACCGGCTGATGGAGTAATGTTGAGCTCCTGTGTGCAGCCTTGGCACCGAAAGTTTCACTACGTGAACACAGCATTAGATAATTACAGAGTCATTCCTTATACCACCCAGACCTCTCATGGACAACAGCTTCTCCAAACAAGGCACTAACCATTTGCTTCTTTATTGAATTTACTTACAAATGAGTCATAACACAATCATACATAACAATTCCAGGCTAATTGAGAGCTGGAAACATATCACCTTAATTCCTGATGTTCCCATCAATTGTTGTAAAAACCTATCTGGTTCACTAATCTCCTTCAGGGAAGGAAATCTGCCATCCTTACCTGGTCTGGCCTACATGTGACTCCAGACCCACAGCAATTTGGTTTTATCTAACTGCCCTCTGAAATGAACAGGCAAGTGACTCAGTTTAAGGGCAATCCGGGAATGAGGAACAAATTCTATGTTTTACAGTCTTATACTCCACAACAACCAGATGAAGGAGCAGCAGTCTGAAAGCCAGTGCTTCCGAGTGAACCTGTTGGACTTTCACCTGGTGGTATGTGATTTTTAACTATCTATCATCAAAACAGAAATCAGGAGGATGATGGTACAACTTGCCTGGATGGGTGCAGCTCCAACAACACTCAAGAAGCTTCATGGCATGCAGAAGAATGTAGCTCACCTGACTGGCGCCATAACTAACACCTTCAATATTCACTCCCTTTTACACTGATAGACAATGGGTACCAGTTGGGGATCTGAACGAAATAGTGCCCGCCCATCTCATTCGGATAATTGAGGTTCCCCCTGTATACTCAAGTAACAGTTGAATTTTTTTGACTATTTTTTACGGTTAAATTTATGGGTTTGACTATAACAGGGATATCACATTTGAGGGGCTGAAATTCATGCCGGTCAAAATTCATAATATATCATTGGCAGAAGCAAAATTAAAGTCAAAACAAATAAAACAAAATAAGAATTACAGTAATTCTGAATATCTGGATCGGAGTGTAATGGCTGGTGGACTGGAAGACCCAGAATGGAAAGCTGGAGTGGAGTGCAATGGACAGGCACACTGACTCATCAATGTTGAACTGTTAATTGTGAAGAACTAGGGTTGACTTTTACATGGAAAATTCCGGATATGTCGACAAAAAGTAAGGGTGACCTTTTCATGAGATCGACTTATGCTCAGATATATACAGTGTATCATCATCATCGTTCCTTTCGGATAATTGAGGTTCCCCCTGTATACTCAAGTAACAGTTGAAATTCTGGATATGTCGACAAAAAGTAAGGGTGACCTTTTCATGAGATCGACTTATGCTCAGATATATACAGTGTATCATCATCATCGTTCCTTCAATGCACCAGGTCCAGTGTACCAACACCAAAAGGACCACAACAGCGCAGGAAGGCAGCTCACCATGACCTTCTCAAAACATCCAAAATATGACCTGGAGTAGGCCATTCAACTCATGCACCACCTTTCAACATAATCATGGGTGATCATCCAACTCAGTCCCTTGTTCCCACATTCTCCCCTTACCCTTTGGACCCTTTAGTCCTCAGAACTATATCTAACTCTTCCTTGAAGACATTCAATGTTTTGGCCTCAGCTGCTTCCTGTGGCAGAGAAGACATTTCTTCTCAAGGGTTGTTCACGATGAACAATGAGTACCAGCCCGGTCAGTGAAGGCCCCATCCCAAGAATGAATGAAACAAAACCAGACAGAGACAGGAGAATGTTAAATCCAACACTGAGAACAAATGAGATGGTGAAGCAGAAAGACAGACAGAAGAGAAAGAGTTTGAGATTGAGGAACTGGTCCAAGAGAAGAAACAGTTTATTCTATCTGTGAGTAAAAGCTGAGAATTGTTCTATGTTCATATTGAGACCTCTGCTTACTTTTTACCAGAGGAATTTAACACATTTCCCTCTCCAATATATCCATGTGGAAATGGTTACTGTATCAGATTATTCTCAGGTATACAAGACTTACCTGTTACAGTCAGCTGGGTTCCATTCCCACTGATGTCTCCCCACACTTTACAGAAATAGACCCCAGTGTCACTGGGCTGCACGTTTGTGATCGTCAGAATGAAGCTGTTATTGGAGGATTCTCTGGAAGACTGGAAACGCTCAGTAAATCCTGGGCTCCATTGTGTAATGTTCCTCATGTCATATGTTAAAACCCACTCCTTCTTATTCCCTGATTGCTGCCGGTCCCAGTGAACATTGGTGTGTGTCACTGTGGCCTTCTTCATGGTGCACTGTAACCGGACAGTATGACCCTTGGTGACACGTTCCAGGACGGAAGACTGGTGAAGGACTGGGACACTTGCATCTTAAGAGTTAAAGAGAAAGGACAGATGGTAAGAGTATCAGAGTGAACCAGTGGGGTTAATTATTCAAACTAACCATGAGATTATAGACCATAAGGACATAGGATATAGGAACAGAATTAGGCCATTCAGCCCATCAGGTCTGCTCTGCTTTTCGATCATGGCTAATATGTTTCAATCCCATTGTCTTGCTGTCTCCCCATAACTATTGAGCCATTTGCTCTTAAGAGCCTGTCTATCTCTGTCTTACATATACTCAATGACTTGGCCTCTACTACAGCTCTCTGCAGCAATGAGTTCCACAGATTTACCACTTTTTGTCTGAAGAAATTCCTCTTCATCTCAGCTGTAACTGATTGTCCCTTCAGTGTAAGGCTGTGTCCCAGATCCTACTCTCTCCGATAAACATCTTCTCCCTGTCCACTCTATCCAGGCCTCTGAGTATTCTGTGATGAGACAAACTGTATTCACTGCTCACAATGTGGGCTCCTCTTCATTTAGGAAATGAAACGCAGACTGGGTGACCACTTCTCAGAAGACCTCCATTCTGTCTGCAAAAAAGGCCCTAACCTCCCAGTTGCTTGCGAGTCCAACAAACCATCGTGTTCCTGGCCAACATCTCTGTCTCAGTCTCACTGCAGTGCTCTCGTGAATCTCAGAGCAAGCTGGAACAACAGTACCTCATTTTCCACTTGGTTACCCTGCACCCTTCTGGAATTAATAATTGAGTTCAACAATTTTAGAGTGTGAGCATCTTTTCCCATGCTTTCCCCCTCCCCATAAACCAGGCTTTATGATTACCATACACTACCCATTGTCAGCCATTAACTCCCAATCAGCAGCTGCTCATTCCCCCAGACTGGCCATAACCCCCTTCTTTGTCTGTCCAACAGCTTTACTCTCACACTGGGCTCTATCTCCATCTATCATTTACCTTCACCCTCCTCCCCACCCCATTTTCTGGATAAAAACCATCATTTTTCCTCATTGCCATTAGTTCTGTACAAGGGTCACTGGACCCAGCATATTAATTCTGATTTCTCTCCACAGATGCTGAGATTTTCCAGAAATTTCTGTTTTTATCCTCAGAAATGAAATCAGCAAGTCTCTGAGTGTTACTGTTTGAAAGACAATGTAGTAATGAGGAAATAAAGATGATTCCAAATGCCAGGTGATGAGGAATAGACAGTGATCCATTGGGTGGTCATTCCATCTGAGACCAGAATGAAATTTTATAAACTAACTCATGAAATTCCAATGGCAGTTCATTTAAGGATGAAGAACACACATTCAAAAATCTTAAAACATTTTTAGTAGTCAGGATTATAAAAAGATGTTACATTTTACCAGATGGGCTGGTCAATGTCAGGACTTGGGGAATCTCCAACCCTTAATTAAAGCTTCACCTTTAATACTGATTGCAGCTTTTGAAGAACCGTTTAGCAGAGTCTTAATAGATTGTGTCGGAGCCCGACCTAAACCCAGGAATGGCAACCAATGAGTCACTGCAGTGGTTCAAGAAGGCAGTTCAGCACCACCTTCCTAAGGGCAATTAAGGAGAGGCAATAAATGCTGGCCCAGCCAGTGACACCTACATCTCACAAAACAATTAAATAAATTGCTAAACCTGAGCTCAGCTTCCTCCCCACAGAGAATCCACCTCTGTGATCACTCTTCAAGAGCTCCTCAATCTTCTTGATCACAAACTGATGTCCCATTCATTCATTGGGTAAGAGGTTATTACTGGAGGAGATTGTCATGTAAACTCTACTTACTGGTGATATTGAGCTGGCTTCCTGTCCCATAGATCCTTCCCCAGACTGAGCAGTAATAGACCCCAGCGTCACTAGGCTGCACGCTTTTGATGGTCAGAATGAAGCTGTTACTAGAGGAGTCTCTGGAAGATTGGAATCGCTCTGTGAATCCTGGGTACTGTTGTGTGGAGCCACTTCTTGGATGTGTTAAAACCGGCTCCAGAATTTGCTTTTGGGACAGTCTGTACCAGTGAACATTGGTGTGTGTCACTGTGGCATTCCACATGGTGCACTGTAACCGGGCAGTGTGATCCTTGATGATACTTTCCAGGCTCGGAGACTGGAGAAGGACTGGACCATTGTTACCTTTGAAGAAAAAAGTAACAGTATGTTTATTCCCACAAGATTCCCGGCTATATCTAATGGAATACAGGGAGAACTAGCCATTTGGATACAGATGGGCTCAAAGGTAGAAGACAGAGGGTAGTGGTGGAGGGTTGTTTTTCAGACTGGACGCTGTGACCAGTGGAGTGCCACAAGGATCGGTGCGGGGCCCTCTACTTTTTGACATTTACATAAATGATTTGGATGCGANNNGAAGAGGGTTACCTCAGATTACAACAGGATCTGGACCAGATGGGTCAATGGGCTGAGAAGTGGCAGATGGAGTTTAATTCTTCAGATAAAGAGGTGCTGCATTTTGGGAAAGTAAATCTTAGCAGGACTTATATACTTAATGGTAAGGTCCTAGGGAGTGTTGCTGAACAAATAGACTTTGAAGTGCAGGTTCATAGCTCCTTGAAAGTGGATTGCAGGTAGATAGGATAGTGAAGAAGGCGTTTGGTATGCTTTCCTTTATTGGTCAGAGTATTGAGTACAGGAGTTGGGAAGTCAGGTTGCAGCTGTACAGGACATTGGCTTAGGCTACTGTTGGAATATTGCTTGCAATTCTGATCTCCTTCCTATCGGAAAGATGTTGTGAAACTTGAAAGGGTTCAGAAAAGATTTACAAGGA
>NC_057718.1:3344044-3353870 GCF_004010195.1 Chiloscyllium plagiosum | reverse complement strand
AGGATTTGAGCTATAGGGAGAGGCTGAACAGGCTGGAGCTATTTTCCCTGGAGCGTCGGAGGCTGAGAGGTGACCTTATAGAGGTTTACAAAATTATGAGGGGCATGGATAGGATAAATAGACAAAGTCTTTTCCCTGGGATCGGGGAATCCAGAACTAGTGGGCATAGGTTTAGGGTGAGAGGGGAAAGATATAAAAGAGACCTGAGGGGCAACATTTTCATGCAGAGGGTGGTACGTGTATGGAATGAGCCGCCAGAGGAAGTGGTGGAGGGATGGGTGTATGAATAGGAAGGGTTTGGAAGCATATGATGCTAGTAGGTGGGACTAGATTGGGTTGGGATATCTGGTCGGCGTGGACAGGTTGGACCGAAGGGTCTGTTTCCATGCTGTACATCTCCATGACTCTATGACTCTAAGAGCAGACTCTCTGTACTGCCATATTAAAAGGATCTGACAAGGTGGTAGGAGTTTTCAGTTAAACAGAGAGAACCCGTTGTTGCACTGAATGTTTGAGATGCATCTGTGATTGATTCAGATAAAATAATCAATCAATATAAAGAGAAATAAATAAATAAACAGTGTGTTAAATGAATTTTTCTGAACTCTCGTCAGAATTTGATCAACATTTTGGACATGCCAATCTTGCTGCAGCAGGATCAAAACTCAGATTCATTTCCATCCAGAAAGATAAGGGCAGCAGATAGATGAGAACACAAAACGGGCAAGTTCCCCTCCAAACCATTCATCATCTTGTTTCGGGAATATATCATTATTTCTTTGTAGTGACAGTAATGAGGTCAGCCAGGTGGACCTCATAGAACTCGAGTTCCCTGATTGGGACTATTAACTTAACATATCTGAAAAACCCAGCAGCTCATCCCAACTTCATGATGCTATTCCAAATATTTGCAACAATCCTCATAGACTTCTCTTGGAACAAAAGGTAAAATTAAACACAGGGTCATACTGGAGAGAAGTCAGAGAGAGGATCAGCATGGAGCTGCTTCATTGGGTCCAGCAGTTTACAACTGTCTGACTGCTTTCAGTGAATAGACAAACTGCCAAAACCAAACCAAACCAGAGAGAAGCTGCGTATCACACCTCCCCCCTGAAAAAGGAGAAGAATCAATATCCAAAGAGGACTTCATTTAAAAACCATTAGTCCTAAATTTAGTACTTTATAACACACATATACGTTACATTAACAATAATCATGCAAACGTGATCTACTACATTCTGTTTGTCTGTTTACTCCTGCCATTGAACGTGTTCGTTTTTCATTCGGGTCTCGACAATGCATCGACAGTCATGTTTTCGCTATCTGCCACATGTACGATTTTCAAAGCTCCATCTAAACAAGCTGGAATTTTTGTCCTTAAATTTCTCCACAAATCTCAATGGGTGATGTTCAGTGTAAATGATTGTTTCTGATATGCTCCTGGTAACATGAACAATGAAATGTTGTAAAGCCAACACTAAGCTCAAAGTCTCCTTCTCAACTGTCAAATATTTCTGCTGATGAATGTTTAATTTCCTGGAGAAATACCCAATAGGTCTTTCTATCTTCTCGTCATCTTCCTGCAAAAGCACAACACTGAGACCCACATCACTTGTGTCAATAGCCACCTTGAATGGCTTTGTGTAATTAAGTGTAGCTAATACTGGGACAATGGTTAACACAGCTTTCAGGCTGTCAAATGCCTTCTGACAGTCGGCTGTCCACTGAAACGTCTTGTCTTTCTTTAGCAATTCAGTGGGTTAAGCAGCCACACTGCGAAATTTGGTACAAATTTTCAATAAAATTCACTCAATCCTAGGAATCATAGTACTGCTCTTTTTGTCGATAGTGTGGGAAACTCTCCAATTACATTTGTTTTTGCATCCCGTGGGGCTATTTGTCTTTGTCCAATAACATGGACCAGAAGGTGACTTGGACTTTGACAAATTCACTTTTCGCCATGCATCTCACCAAGCCTGCCATCTCAAGTCGATCGAACAATTCTAAAAAAATTTCCCAATGTTCCTTCCAGGTGTGACTAAAAATCACCAGGTCATCTTTTTATCGGCGGCAGTTGGAATGGGAGAAGGGACAGTGAGGACCAGAGGCCCGATGGGTAGGTACGTTTTAAAAGGTATAAAGGTTTACCTCGTGTTTAGGCGGATCACACACTGAGCAGGAGCAGACATGGGACTGCTGGATAAGTGAGGCTTTATAGTTGGGTGGTTGATTTACCCAAAACACTACTCGGGTAGTGTCTCCCACCCAACTTCCTCCTCTAATCAAAAAAAAAAGTTTGTGTGCGCCAATTGATTAGGTGACTTTTTAAAAGTTTTTTCAGTAGTCTTGTTGGGAATTTAGAACAGTGGGAATTGAGGTTAGGGCAGTTAAATGCTCCTCCTGCAGAATATGGGAAGTAAAGGTCACCAAGAGTGTCCATGCTGACTGCATCTGTGAGAAGTACACCCAACTCCAGCTCGGCAGAAAATACATTAAGGAAATAGAGCTGGAGCTGGATGAACTTTGAATCATTTGGGATGGGGAGGGGATTATTGAGAAGAGTTAGAGGGAGGTCGTCACACCTCACATAAAAGAAGAAGGTAGATGGGTTACCATCAGGGGACAGAATGGGCCACAGCAGGCAGTTCAGAGATCCTTTGTAGCCATTCCCCGAAACAACAAGTACACCTTTTTAGATACTGTTGAGGACTGATGACTTAAGAGGGGTAAGCATTGGGGCACAGGTCTCTGGCACAGAGTCTGTCCCTGCTGCTCAGAAGGGAAGGAGAAAGAGGTGCAGAGCATTAATCATTGGGGACTCCACAGTGAGGGGGATAGGTAAGGGGTTCTGTGGGAATGAGAGAGACTAATGTTTGGCGTGTTGCCTCCTTGGTGCCGGGGTTTATGATGTCCCTGATCCTTATGGGGGAGGGGGAGCAACCCCAAGTCATGGTCCACATAGGCACCAATGACACAGGTAGGAAGAAAGATAGGGATTTAAAGCAGAAATTCAGGGAGCTAAGGTGGAAGCTTAGTGCTAGAACAAACAGAGTTGTTGTCTCTTTTTTTTTTGTGCCTATGCCACATGCTAGCGAGGTGAGGAATAGGAAGAGAGAGGAGTTGAACACGTGGCTATAGGGAAGGTGCAGGTGGGAGAGTTTTGGTTTTTTGGATAACTGGGGCTCTTTCTGGGTGAGTTGGGACCTCCGCAAACAGGACGGTCTTCACCTGAACCAGAGGGGTACCAATATCCTGTGGGGAAAATTTGCTAACGCACTCAGGGTGGGTTTAAACACATTTTAGCAGGATGATGAGAACCTAAATTGTAGTTCAAGCATAGTGGAGGATGAGGGATGAAGTGAGAACTAAGATTTCAAGATCGCAATAAGGCACTGGCAGGCAAAAAGTTGGTTTGAAGTGTGTCTACTTCAACGCCAGGAGCATCTGGAATAAGGTGGTGAGCATGCAGCATGGGTTGGTACCTGGGATTTTGATGTTATGGCCATTTCACAGACACGGATAGAACAGGGACAGGAATGGTTATTGCAGGTTCCAGGATTTAGATGTTTCATTAAGAACAGAGAAAATGGTAAAAGATGGTGTGGCACTGTTCATCAAGGACAGTATTACAGTTGCAGAAAGGATGCTTGAGGACTTCTCTACTGAAGTAGTATGGGCTGAGAGACAGAAACGGAGAGGCTAACCTGTTGGGAGTTTTCTATAGGTCTCCAAATAGTTCCAGAGACGTAGAGGAGGGGAAAGCAAAGATGATCCTCAATAGGAGCAAGAGTGACAGGATAGTTGTTATCGGGGACCCTAACTTTCCAAATACTGACTGAGATTACTATAGTTCAAGTACTTTAGATGGGTCAGTTTATGTCCAATGTATGCAGGAGGGTTTCCTGACACAATAGATCAACAGGCCAACAAGGGACGTGGTTGTATTAGATTAGGAACTGGTTAATGAAACTGGCCAGGTGTTGGATTTGGAGGTAGGTGATCAATTTGGTGATAGTGACCACAATTCGGTTGTGTTTACCTGAGTGATGGAAAGGGGGGTATATACCACAGGGCAAGAGTTATAGCTGGGAGAAAGGCAATTACGATGCAATTAGACAAGATTTCGGATGCAAAGCATGGGGAGGAAAAATACAGGGGTTGGGCACAATTGAAATGTGGAGCTTATTCAAGGACCAGTGACTGCAGGTCCTTGAGAAGTATGTACCTGTCAGGCAGGGAGAAAGTTGTCGAGTGCGGGAGCCATGATTTACTGAGGAAGTTGAATCTCTTGTCAAGCCAAAGAAGAAGACTTATGTTAGAATGAGATATGATGGCTTGGTTCGGGCACTTGAGAATTATACATTAGCCAGAAAAGACTTAAGAAAGAGCTAAGAAGAGCCAGGAGGGGACATGAAAAGTCATTGGCGGATAGAATCAAGGAAAACCTGAAGTTCTTCTATGTGTATATCAGGAATAAAAGAATGATAAGAGTAAGATTCAGGCCAATCAATTGTAGTAGTGGGAAGTTGTGCATAGAGTCAGATGAGATGAGGGAAGCACTAACTTAGCACATTTCATCTGTATTCACATTAGGAAAAGACAATATGGTCGAGGAAAGTACTGAGATACAGGCTACAAGATGAGATGGGAGTGAGATGCATAAGGAGGATATGTTAGCAATTCTGGAAATTGTAAAAATACATAAATTCCCTGAGCCAGAGGGGATTTACCCTAGATTCTCTGGGAAGCCAGGGAGGAGATTGCCGAACTTTTGGCTTTGATCTTTATAGCATCATTGTCTACAGGAATCGTGGTAGAAGATTGGAGGATGGAAAATGTTGTTCCCTTGATCAAGAAGAGGTGTAGAGACAACCCTGTAAATGATCGACCAGTGAGCCTTACTTCAGTTGGGGGAAAATGTTGGAAAGAGTTATAAGTGATAAGATTTATAATCAACTAGAGATGAATAAGGTGATTAGGGATAGTCAATATGGTTTTGTGAAGGGTAGGTCACGCCTCACAAACCTTATTGAGTTCTTTGAGAAGCTGACCAAACAGATTGATGTGGGTAAAGTAGTTGATGTGGTGTATATGGATTTTAGTAAGGTATTTGGTAAGGTTCCCACGGTTTGCTATTGCGAAGGTATGGGACTGAGGGTGATTTAGCGATTTAGATCAGAAATTGGCTAGCTGAAAGAAGACAGAGGATGGTGGGTGATGGGAAATGTTCATCCTGGAATTCAGTAACTAGTGGGGTACAACAAGGACCTGTTTTAGATCTGTGGTTTGTCATTTATATAAATAATCTTAATGAGGGCATAAAAGGATGGGTTAGTAAAATCTGCAGATGACACAAAGGCGAGTAGAGTTGTGAATAGTGATGAAGGATGTTATGGGTTACAGAGAGACACAGATAAGCTTACAAAGATGATCTGTAAAGCTGGACTGTGAAGTAGTAAATGGAGTTTAATGTGGCAATGTGTGAGGTGATTCACTTTGGAAGGAGTAACAAGAATACACAGTACAGGGTGAATGGTAAGATGCTCAGTCATGTAGGTGAGCAGAAAGTCCTCAGTCTAAAGGTACATATATTGTTGAAAGTTGCCAACCAGATTGATAGAGTTTTTAAGAAGGCATATTAGCTTTTATTGGTAGAAGAATTGAGTTTCAGAACAATGAAATCATCTTGCAGCTGAACAAAACACTGGTGCAGCCACATTTGGAATGTTGTCTACAGTTCTGGTCACTGCATTATAGAAAGGACGTGGAAGCTTTGGAAAGGGTTAAGAGGAGATTGACTAGGATGTTGCCTGGTATGGAGGGAATCTCTTACAAGGAAAGGCTGACAGACTTGAAGCTGCTTTTGTTAGAGAGAAAAAGGTTGACAGGTGACTTAATTGAGACATGTAAAATAATCAGAGGGTTAGTTAGGTTGGACAGTGAGAGCCTTTTTCCTCAGATGGTAATGGCTATCACAAATTGAGGGGTGACAGACATAGGACAGATGTCAGAGATAGGTTCATAACTCAGAGAGTGAGAGGGGCATGGAACACACTGCCAGCAACAGTAGTAGCCTCATCAAGTTTAAGGGCATTTAAATGGTCGTTGGGTAGGCAAATGGATGAGAATGGAATTGTGTAGTTTAGATAGACTTCAGATTGGTTCCACAGGTCGATGCAACATCAAGGGTTGAAGGCCCTGTATTGTGCTGTAATGTTCAATGTTCTATGTTCTATCTGCATATATATGACACAATTAGGTAATCTGGCAATGGTTAATCTCTGAAATGTGGCTGACACATTTTCATACCAAGTGGCATGACTACAAACAGATACAGTCCATTTGGTGCTATGAAAGCCAAAATTGCCTTTGCCCTTACTTGCCAGTAACCTCTGAGTAAGACCAACTGAGAAATATAAGTTGCTTGTTACACCTTCTCAACAGTCTTCCAAAGGTGGAATCAGATAGACATCAGTCTTTGTAACTGCATTGACCTTGCAATAGTCTGCTCATATCTATTGGGTACCATCTGGGTTTGCCACCATTACTGTGGGTGAGCTCAAGTCACTGTAACTCACTATGATTATGTTATCTTGGAGCAAGCATTCAATCTCCTTTTCAACCTGTGCCAACTTTAGAGGGTTAGGTCAACAAGGATGTTGCTTAGTTGGAAAAGCATCTCCTATGTCTACATCATGCATAATTGGAGAAACTGAGGACCGCAGATGCTGGAGATCAGAGTCAAGAGTGTGGTGCTGGAAAAACACAGCAGGTCAGGCAGCATCTGAGGAGCAGGAGAATCGATGTTTCAGGCATAAGCCTTTCATCAGGAATGAGGCTTGTGGGCTGGGAATGCTGAGAGAGAAATGGGAGAGGGGTGGGGCTCTGGGGGCAAGTTAGCTGAGAATGTGATAGGGAGATCATCATAATTAGGTTCGTACTTCCCAGCTTATTTTCACATATCTCCCCATTTGATAGTCTTTCTCTTTCAGGTCATTTCGATTTTTCTTTGTAAAGTAATTCAATTTTATCCCAATTTTTGACAACTTTCTCATTGTCTAATTTATTTTGAGGAATGTCCACTTAAGAAGCCACTGAACTTGGTTATTCGCACTGTGTTGTATCCAATAGCACATTCTCCCCTTGCTTTTTATCCCTGTCAAAGTACCTTTTGAGCATATTTGCATGACACACTCTGTGAGATTTCTTTCAGTTTGGAGTCCTCATCAAATAGTTCAGTCATTCAATTTCCTTTTCACTTGATAAGATCGACTAAACCTTGCTTTTAAAGGTTCAGCTAAGATGAAAGGTCACACTAAAACCTTATTTCCATCAGCAAAATTGCACGTTTTTGAACTTTTCTTGTCAGCTTTTTGTTTCATTGTATGTTGTGATACTTTTAAATACTATCTCACCAACCTTCCCACTCTCTTTCATCATTGTCAAAAAATCGTCACATTGTCCAAATATGTGGTCTCTGAATTATAAATTAACAATTTCTCCTTAATCAATTTTAGTGGACTATTCACTTCATGCCCAAAAACTAATTCAAATGATCTGAATTTGGTTGATTTGTTAAAAGCATCTCTTATTGCAAAATGTACAAATGGAATTCCCTTATCCCAATCATCTGGATAGTCTTGACTATAAGTCCTCAACATGGTCTTTATTGTCTGATGTCACCTTTCCAGCACTCCCTATGACTCTGGATGGTACACAGTAGATTTGAATTGTTTTAGTCTTAAGCTGTCCATAACTTCCTTGAATAAGTTAAATACGAAGTTTGATCCTTGATCTGATTGCACCTCTGTGGGAAGTCCGTAACTATTGAAAAATGTGAATAATTCCTCTGCAATGCTTTTAGCTGTGATACTGTGAAATAGAACGGCCTCTGGAAATTGAGAGGATGCACCCATTATTGTTAACAAATACTGATTCCCACTTTTTGTTGTAAGTAGTGGTCCTATGCAATCAATTAAGACTCTTTAAAAAGTTTCCTCAAATGCAGGAATCGGTAATAAAGGTGAGGGTTTTATTATTGTATGTGGTTTTCCAAATACCAGACATATATGACATGTTTGGCAAAATTCAACTGCAAACTTATGCAGTCCAGGCCAGGAAAAAATGTTTTCTATTTTAACTTGAATTTTTCTCACAACTAAATGACCCCTAGTGGTAACTCATGTGCCTTTTACAACACCTCCATTCTATAACTCACTGGCAAAACGACTTGATGAACTTCTGCCCATTTCTCCTCTGTCCGAATATGGTTTCTACTGGAATTTAATTCAGATAAATGTGAGGTGTTGCATTTTGGGAAAGCAAATCTTAGCAGGACTTATACACTTAATGGTAAGGTCCTAGGGAGTGTTGATGAACAAAGAGAACTTGGAGTGCAGGTTCACAGCTTCTTGAAAGTGGAGTCGCAGGTAGATAGGATAGTGAAGAAGATTTTTGGTATGCTTTCCTTTGTTGGTCAGAGTATTGAGTATAGGATTTGGGAGGTCAAGTTGCGGCTGTACAGGACATTGGTTAGGCCACTGTTGGAATATTGCGTGCAATTCTGACCTCCTTCCTATCGGAAATATGTTGTGAAACTTGAAAAGGTTCAGAAAAGATTTACAAAGATGCTGTCAGGTTTGGAGGATCTGAGCTATAGGTAGAGGATGAACAGGCTGGGGCTGCTTTCCCTGGAGCATCGGAGACTGAGAGGTGACCTTATAGAGTTTTACAAAATTATGAGGGGCATGGATAGGGTAAATAGGCAAAGTCTTTTCCCTGGGGTCGCGGAGTCCAGAACACGTGGGCATAGGTTTAGGGTGAGAGGGGATAGATAAAAAAGAGACCTAAGGGGCAACTTTTTCACACTGAGGGTGATATGGGTATGGAATGAGCTGCCAGAGGAAGTGGTGGAGGCTGGTACAATTGCAACATTTAAGAGGCATTTGGATGGGCATAGGAATAGGAAGGGTTTGGAGGGATATGGGCCTTGTGCTGGCAGGTGGGACTAGATTGGGTTGGGCTATCTGGTCGGCATGGACGGGTTGGACTGAAGGGTCTGTTTCCATGCTGTACATCTCTATGACTCTATTAAGACTTCATTTTTAAGGTCATAACATTCAAGGATACATTCAAATTCTTTTTCTGTTTATGCCTTTTGATGCTGTAAATTTTCATTTTTCTGCTGTAACTCAGTTAATTTTCCTGATCTAAAGATGTCTGCATTATCATCTGTCTGCCTCTCAATTTGTGTAAACCAGCTGAACAAACAGGGTCTCTACTAATTCCACTTGGACTTTCTTCTCTGAAATCTTTGCTCTCAACTGGTGACTTTGTGGCCTCATTTCCTACATTAGGAAAAATCCCAGGATATGTGACCTGCAATAATTCTACTGCCTGTTTTTCCAGTGTCTGTCCAATCACTGGAGGTAGCACTCTGATCTGTGAGCCAGCTATATTGTGAGCAAGGACAAATTGTATTCCTAGAGCTAAGAGTTTGTCCAGTCTTCCGACCATGACTTTTCTATTCTTCACTGGACATTCTGAGCTCACTTTACATAATTGAGCACTTCTTGTCTCACCTTGAATTCCTGGTACTAGCACCTTTTCTGGCAATAGTCTTTCAGAAGGCATGGATAGGTTGGACCGAAGGGTCTGTTTCCATGCTGTACATCTCTATGACTCTATGACTCTATCCCCTCATCTTTCAGCATCACAGATTGAGAGGATCCTCTATCTATTGTAACTTCTTTACCTGCTATTCCTGGCCTATGCTGGTAAAGTTTACCTTCGCAGTTATATGGTTCAAGAAGATCTGGTACTTCCT
>NC_057718.1:3329632-3343544 GCF_004010195.1 Chiloscyllium plagiosum | reverse complement strand
AATGCCACCACCTGCAACTTCCACTCCATGCCACTCACCACCCTGACGTGGAAATATATCACCATTCCTTCACAGTCGTTGGGGCAAAATCCAGGAATTCCGTCCCTACCGGGATTGTGGGTCAACTCACAGCAAGTGGACTGCAGATATTCAAGAAGGTAGCTCACTACCACTTTCTCAAGGGTAAATAGGGATGGGCTATCAATGGTGGCCCAGCCAGCAATGCCCAAGTCCTACAAATGAATTAAAAAAAAGAAAAGTGACCGAAAGCAAAGAGTAGGAGTAAAAGCATGTCTTACATGAAGACAGACTGTTCCGTGTGGCGCCCTGCCTCAGTGGAAGGCCCAATAGTGTTCAACAGCTCGAGAAATGGTTTGGAAGTGGGGCACAATTGGATTGGCTGCAAACCTTCTGATGGTATAAAAAGTAGGTAAGATTGGAAGCTGTGAGGAAGATGGAAGGGGGCATCAAGTGGCCAGACTCAGTGAATGGGAAAGGTCAAGGCAGATGAAATATAATGTGAAAACATGTGAAGATAGCTACTTTACCAAAGGAAATAGAAAGGCAGAATTTTTTTTTAGAAAAGTAAAAGTTTGGGAATTATTGGTGTCCAAACAAACTTGGGTTTCTCTGTTCATGTCGGATGGAAAGTCGGCATGAGCCAGCAGCAGTCACGAAGAAAGGCAAATGTTAGTCTTCAGCTCAAGGGAGTTGAGGAAGTCTTGCTGCAGCTGGACAAAGTATTGCGGAGATCACGCCTGGATTATGGTCCATTTGTCCCTGAATGTAAGGAAGCACAAACTTACAATCGAGGGAGTTGTATGGAGGGTCAGCAGAGTAATCGCTGGGATGGTGGGTTTGTTGGATGGGAGAGAGTGAGGAAACTGGCCTGTATCCTCTCAGTTTGAAAAATCAGAAGTGATTAGATTGAAACTTTCAATGTGCTTCAAGGGCATGACAATGTGGATGTTGGTGGCAATGATTCCCTTGACTGGTGAGTCAAGATCCATGGGACATTATCACAGCAAAAGGAGTCATCCAATTGAGACTGATATGAGGAGGAATTTCTTCACCTAGAAAGTGGGGAATCTGAAGAATTCCCTATCTCGAAGAATTCCCTATTCCCTAATGTGTGACCTCAGACATTATGTTTAAGACAGGAACTGAAAGATTTCTAGAGACCAAGTTATTAGGATATATGGAGACAATAAAGGAAAGTGGCACGGAGGAAAATGATCAGTCATGACTGAATTGATGGACTGAATGTTCTACTCCTTTCGGAATGATCCTTTATCTTTGTTTCTTTGGTGATAGTGACCACAATTCAGTTAGGCTTACATTAGCGATGGAAAGGGACAGGTATTTACTGCAAGAGTCATAGCTGGATGAATTGCAATTATGATGTAATTAGGCAAGATTTAGGATGCATAGGATGGGGAAGGACACTGCAGGGGATGGGCACAATTGAAATGTGGAACTTGTTCAAGGAATAGCTACTGCATGTCCTTGATAAGTATGCACCTAGCGTAGTTTTTCAGCTCCTGGGAATTCCGAACAACGAAGGGTACCCTGTTGGTTGCAGCACGTGTCTGTCTCCTGAGGAGGTCACTATGGTTCCTTGTTGTGGCACGTCGGAACTGGCAGTCGATGAGTTGAGCATGTACCCCATTCTTGTGAGGGCATCCCTGAGTACTTTTCCATGACCTGCAACACATTATCAATGAGGCTGAGCACCTCGCCAAGACCTTCCAACACCTGCACTACTTGCCTTTAAACAACTGCCAAACCTCAAACAAATCATTGTTCGTAGCAAGCTGCCCAGCTTTCAGGACAACTCCGTACAACCCGTGTCATGGTAGGCCCTGCAAGACATGTCAGAGTGTGGACATGGACACCACCATTACATGTGAGGACACCTCCCACCATGTACATGGCAGGTACTCATGTGACTCAGCCAACGTTGTCTATCTTATACGTTGCAGGCAAGGATGCCCTGTGGCATGGTACATTGTCGAAACCGAGCAAAGGCTACAACAACGGATGAATGGGCACTGCCCAACAATCAACAGACAGGAGTGTTCCCTCCCAGTTGGGGAATACTTCAGCTATCTAGGAAATTCGACCTCGGACCTTCGGGTAACCATCCTCCAAGGAAGACTTCGGGACAGGCAGCAGTGAAAAGTGGTCGAGCAGAGGCTGATAGCTAAATTCGGTACCCATAGGGAGGGCCTCTACCGGGACCTTGGGTTCATGTCACATTACAGGTGACCACCATTGCACTATACACACACACAGATACTCCTACACACACACACATGCACACAGGCATTCCTATGCACGCACATATACACGGACACACATATACACAGACACGCACACAGACATTCACACACACCCTTAGAGACACACACACTCCCACACTCACACAGGCATCCTCTCAGAGACTTAGACCACTCTACACTCATGTACATACATATACACTCTCTCTCACAGACACTCACAACACCACACCCCAGACATGCACACACACTGCCACACTCACACATGCACCCCCTCACAGACTTAAGACGCTCCACACTCACTGCACACACATATACACTCTCTCTCACAATCACAACCCCCAACCCAGGCAGACATACACACACAGACAGACACAAAGACCCACATGCACACATATATTTTGTGGGGTGAATTTGTACTTGCAGAGTTACAATGTACTTTGCTCAAAAACAGCATGAATTCATGTAAAACTCTGAGCTCAAAAACTGCATGAATTCATGTAAAACTCTGTTATCTCACTTTTTCGATTAGAATCAATCTAAACATCATGGCATAGACAGAGAACACAGGGAGCTAATACCTTAAACATATTGTCTAGCTAACACCAATTGTTACAGCTAACCCGAGAATGCAACTTTTACAAATAGGTTTGTGATTTACACATGAAAGAAGTGAAACTATCACGGTATTCTAATAGATGAAAGACTCAACAGATAATCAAGGTATTTTTCAATGTATAATTTCAGTTACATCACACTGTAAATTTTTGCTATAAATTCTGTGCCTTCAAATTGTGTCCTCCACAATCACCTGATGAAAGCTAGTGTGCTTCCAATTAAACCTGTTGGACTATAACCTGGTGTTGTGTGATTTTGAACTTTGTACACCCCAGTCCAACACCGGCCTCTCCAAATCCAGAATCCAATGCTTTTTGGGAAATTAGAACCAATGCATCCACAATCTCTGTAGCTCCCTCTTTTAGAATCCGAGGATGGAAGCCCATCAGGGCCAGGGACTGACCTGCCTTTAGCCCCATTAGTTTGTCTGACACAACTGCTTCAGTGACGGTGATGGAACTTACTCCCTGCCCAATATCCTTTACTTTTATTGGAATGTTTGAAGCATCTTCCACAATAAAGACCAATCCAATGTTTTTCCCATAAAGGTTTTGACCACTCACAAGTTGCAGCAAATGTGTAAATTCTCAATGTTTCAGTGACTAAGTATGAGGAACTTGCACTGAATAAGTAATTAGTATCACTGCTGAAATAAAACTCACTGAGTCACAAGAAAATCCAGCCAGTCTTATCCTCCCGCAGAAGAGAGCAGCCATTGGTTTATTGTCAATGCTTCTCCTTTACTGACACTTTAAATTCTTTACCTCCTGAGAAACGAGAGATTAAAGAAGCTGTACTTGGCTCAGACACTTTGTGTTTCGATGTATCACCTGGACATCCAATAAACAGTGTGGAGAAACAGAGTTGAGATGATCAGTGGAACTCTATTTGCTGTGATCCTGTCTGTCTGCATTATTTTGGGTAAGTGCTTACTTTGGAGAAGTTTAGTGTTGTAAAAACCTTTCTGTGGTGCTGCTATGGAGTTTGTGTGAATTGTGTAAGTTTGAACATTGAGAACTGGAGGGAAGTGTCACAAGGAAAATTTATCACTGTCTGGGGATTGTTTGGTGCAGCTGAACAGAGCTCCACAGGTTGGGAACACAGACTAGGAAACAAAGTGTTCCTCCCATCCTTTTCTGTCATTCAGTAACTGTGGGAATGGGATTGAGGAACAGGCTGCACATTATGCGTGCTTCGAGTGGATCGGATTAGTCTGTGTGTTCACTGGGTCTTGTTGGGGTGGATTTGAAAGACAAACTCTTGTTTTTATAAAGTTGTTGAATGTACAGATTTGTGACTCAGGATGAGTTTCACCATTGGGCCCATGCTGACACTCACAATAATTCTCTGAAATCAATAACATTGGATTTGTACCATTAAAACACCTCCAGGACATGACAAACTATGAACCAGTTTGAAGTTCAGTGTTTGTGACCGCATGAATCCTGGGTCTGTTCCAAACTGGGAGCATTTCCAAAGATGAATGTGCTGAATGCCAGCTCATGTTCTGTGTGATGATGTTAGTTGAATGAAGGATGTTGATGATCAGGAGACGGAGAGTATCCCCTGTTCTTTGTGCTCATTGTGAGCACATTGTCACTCTGAGATCTTTAAATCTATGAGTTGGACACCTGAACACTCTGCACAACATCTGATGGAAACAAGGACAGAGTGCAATCTTCTCTCCGTTGCTGCTGTGTGTAGCCCCTCCTGCCAGGTGATCTGCTGCCATGGTGCCACACTCATCTGTTTTATACCAGCCTCAGCCACCCACTGTAGCTCATCAGAAGCTGCTCTGTGACATCCGCCACGTCCACCAGAATGTCAGCTTTGAGCCAAGCTCCAGAAATAGTTTTGACAGTCACAGCTTCCTGCCCTACTTGTGAGAGAGAGACCAGCTGAACCAAGCTACACTCTCACGCTCACTGAGAGTGTAGAGTATCCCTCTGTGGTCACACCATCTCCCAGCTGTTCAGCTGACAGACAATAATTTGGAACAAGCTGGGGATTACACCATCTACAGAGCAAAGAGATGGAACACCAACACAAAATGTGGTTTTGACAGTTTGGCTGAGATCAGGGTTGCCTTTTCTGAACACCAGCTGCAAACTGAGCCCAGGAAACAGAAAAGGGGAAAAACAATGACTGGAAATGCTGGAAACCAGATTCTAGATTAGTGGTGTTGGAAAAGCACAGCAGTTCAGGCAGCATCCGAGGAGCGGTAAAATCGACGTTTCGGGCAAAAGCCCTTCATCAGGAATACAGGCAGAGAGCCTGAAGGGTGGAGAGATAAATGGAGCAGGGTGGTGGTGGGGAGAAAGTAGCATAGAGTACAATAGGTGAGTGGGGGAGGGGATGAAGGTAATAGGTCAGGGAGGAGGGTGGAGTGGATAGGTGGAAAAGAAGTTAGGAAGGTAGGACAAGTCATGGGGACAGTGCTGAGCTGGAAGTTTGGAATTGGGGTGAGGAGGGGGAAGGTGAAATGAGGAAACTGTTGATGTCCACATTGATGCCCTGGGGTTGAAGTGTTCCAAGGCGGAAGATGAGGCGTTCTTCCTCTAGGCATCGGGTGGTGAGGGAGCGGCGGTGAGGGAGGCCCAGGACCTCCATGCCCTCAGCAGAGTGGGAGGGGGAGTTGAAATGTTGGGCCATAGGGCGATGTGGCTGATTGGTGTGGGCATCCCAGAGATGTTCCCTAAAGCGCTCTGCTAGGAGGTGTCCAGCCTCCCCAATGTAGAGGAAACCACATCGGGAGCAACTGATACAATAAATGATATTGGTGGATGTGCAGGTAAAACTTTGATGGATGTGGAAGGCTCCTTTAGGGCCTTGGATGGAGGTGAGGAAGGAGTTGTGGGCGCAGGTTTTGCAATTCCTGCGGTGGCAGGGGAAGGTGCCAGGACAGGAGGGTGGGTTTTACGGGGTCGTGGACCTGACCAGGTAGTCACGGAGGGAACGGTTTTTGCGGAAGGTGGAAAGGGGTGGGTGGGAAATATATTCCTGGTGGTGGGGTCCATTTGGTGGCAGAAAGGTTGGTGGATGATTTGGCTCATGCGAAGGTTGGTATGGTGGAAGGTGAGCACCAGGGGCGTTCTCTCCTTGTTACGGTTGGAGGGGTGGGGTCTCAGGGTGGAGGTGCTGGACATGGACGAGATGCATTTGAGGCCATCTTTAACCACATGGGAGGGGAAATTGCGGTTTCTAAAGAAAGAGGTCATCTCGTGTGTTCTGTGGTGGAACTGGTCCTCCTGAGAACAGATACGGCAGAGGCGGAGGAATTGGGAATACGTGACGGCATTTTTGCAAGAGGTACTGTGGGAAGAGGTGTAATCCAGGTAGCTATGGGAGTCAGTGGGTTTGTAAAAAATGTCGGTGTCAAGTCGGTCATCATTAATGGAGATGGAGAGATCCAGGAAGGGGAGGGAGGTGTCAGAGATGGTCCAGGTAAATTTAAGGTCAGGGTGGAATGTGTTGGTGAAGTTGATGAATTGCTCAACCTTCTCGCGGGAGCAAGAGGTGGCGCCAATGCAGTCATCAATATAGCGAAGGAAGAGGTGGGGATTGGTGCCGGTGTAAGTACGGAAGATGGACTGTTCTACGTAGCCAACAAAGAGACAGGCATAGCTGGGGCCCATATGGGTGCCCATGGCTACCCCTTTGGTCTGGAGGAAGTGGGAGAATTCGAAGGAGAAATTGTTAAGGGTGAGGATCAGTTCAGCCAAATGAATGAGAGTGTCGGTGAAAGGGCACTGTTGGGGACATCGGGAGAGGAAGAAATGGAGGGCTTGGAGACCCTGGTCATGGCGGATGAAGGTGTAGAGGGATTGGATATCCATGGTGAAGATGAGGCGTTGGGGTCCGGGGAAACAGAGGTCTTGGAGGAGTTGGAGGGCGTGGGTGGTGTCTCGAACGTATGTGGGGAGTTCCTGGACTAGGGGGGATAGGACAGTGTTGAGGTAGGTAGAAATGAGTTCAGTGGGGCAGGAGCATGCTGAGACAATGGGTTGGCCAGAGTGGTCAGGCTTGTGGATCTTGGGAAGGAGTTAGATTCGGGCAGTGCGGGGTTCCCAGACTATGAGGTTAGAAGCTGTGGGTGTGAGATCTGAGGTGGTGAGGTTCTGTATAGTCTGGGAGATGTTGGTTTGGTGATGGGGGGTGGGGTCATGGTCGAGGGGGGCGGTAGGAAGAGATGTCCTCGAGTTGGCATCTGACCTCAGCCATGTAGAGGTTAGTGCGCCAGACCACCACTGCGCCCCTTTATCTGCTGGCCTGATGGTGAGGTCGGGATTGGAGCAGAGGGATTGGAGCGATAGTCCCTCCATGCCGACTACCAGCCTAGTGATCCTTCTCCAGACATCCTCCAATACCAAGACACCTTTCCTCAGATAAGGAACAAGAACTGTTTCACAGTATTTCAGTTGTGGTCTGACGAGGGGTTTGTACAGTGTTGGTAAAACATTCCGAAGTTTATTCTCCATTTCCTTTGAAATAAATGACACTCTCCATTTGTCTTCCCTCTGACCAACAGAACTGGGATGTTAGTTTTTTGTGATTCATGGATGAGGCCTCCTAAATCCCTCTAATCTATAGTTCTCTGCAGTTTTTCATATTTCAATAATATTCAACACCTCTGTTCTTCCAGACAAGTGTATGGACTCACATTTCTTCACATTATACTCTGTTTCAATATCCCAGTGCAGCCTCTTTGTCATTACTTACCATCCCACCTATTGTTGTGTTATCCACAAATTTGGTGACAGTACATTCACATTCCTTGTCCAAGACATCAATAAATATGGTAAATAATTCTGGCCCCAGCACTGATCGCTGTGACACTCCAACAGCTGCAGGTTGTCATCCTCAAAATGCCCCCTTATCCTCACTGCTGTCTTCTATTAGTTAGCCAATCTTCTATCCATACTCATAGACTCCTGTCAATACCATGCACTCTTCTTAATAGCCTAATGTGTGAGACTTTATCAAGTACTGATTGAAAAATCCCTTGATGTTACATTCACTGCTTGCTGTTTGACTAAAGGCCAAATACTGCAAATGATGGAAACCTGAAGCAAACATGGAGAATACTGGAAGAACTCAGCAGGTTTGGCAATATCTGTAGAGGGAGAAACAGAGTGAACTTTTTATACCTAATGTGAGTCTTCTTAAAAACTCAACACTAATCTATAATTGGGCCATTATTTCAGTTATTTTATTCTGAATAATTTGTGCATTCAAGTAAAGAGTTATTAACAATATTTCCCCTGGTAACCCTATTCACTGCTGTTTTTCTGTGTTTGTATCCTCTGTTTGTTCCTGTTCCACTTTGGGGATTGTGAGCCAAATAGCTGCTGGCTCTTTTTGCTTTGTCAGACTCCAGCCCCTTTCTCCTGAACCCAGCCACCTTCTAATTAGTTTAAAGCCTTTTCGAGAGTCCGAGTTATTTGATTCACCAGAATACTGGTCTCAGCATACTTCAAGTGAAGCCTGTCCCTGAAGAACAGTTCCTTTTTACCCCAGGACTGGTGCTAGTGCCCCACAACCCAAAACCCATTCCATCCAGACCAGACTCTAAACCACGTATTGAGATGCTTGACTGTATTTACCCTGTGCCAGTTTGCCCATGACTTTGAAATTCTTCCCTTGGAGATTCACTTTTATCACTAAGCTCTGAAATGTTGAAAGTCTTTCAGTGAAGCTTTCTTTCTTGTGCTCCAAGTGTCATTGGTCCTAACATGGACAATCATGATTGATTCTTTCTCCTCCCTCTTCAGGTTCTTCTCCAGCCCTGAGGAGATATCCTTTCCCCTGGCACTGGGAAAACAGCACAGTGTTTGGGAACAATGCCCATGTCTGTAGTGAGCAGAATTTATGCTCCCACATTATACTGTCCCCCCCTCCCACAATGACATTGCTATTTCCTATTCACACTTGAATCACTCCCTGTCCCAAGGTATCATGGTCAGTTTGCTCATTCTCCCTGCAGACTGCACTCTTGCCCACACAGCTTGCAGGAACCTGATAATTGCAGGATAATTGCAGCAGCTCAGGCTTACTGTGGTGTTATGGAACGGCCAAGTTGTACTGTGTGTCAATCCTGTTCACCCATCAACCCTACTCCCACACCATCATCAACTACCCATCAACCCCACTCCCACCATCACTCACCTATCATCCCCACTCCACCACATCATTGCTCACCCACCATCCCCACCCCCATCATCATTCATCCTGCAGCACTACCCTGATTGATCTCTCTGCTGATTGAATGGATCTTTCTTGATCATTCCTGATTTACTGTCACTCCATCATTATTCTTTATGATGGATTGGTTGTGGCTCATGGACATGAACTAATGTTTCCCATCAGCAAGTTTCCCACCACTTCTGGGACAAAACAGTAGTGTAGTGGAGGTAGGAGGTGTATGCTTCTAATGTCTCAACCTGCAAATAAATGTAAAGTGGAATAAAGATTGTCTCTTGTGCTTCTGAGTTCGCAGATTAGAAAAATATATTTTTGTATCTTCATTGTTCTGAACACATCTCTCTGGAACTCAGTCTTTCGAACTTTGCATCTCTCGAACTCCTTAAAAGCAAATAAATGACCAAGTCATTGATTTGAGTGACAGTGTTTGAAGGACAGTCCAAGAATCACTGGAGCAAAATCAGAAAACACTGGGGTTCTGATGAAGAGTCGTCAGACTCAAAATGTCAACTCTGCTTTCTTCCCACAGATGTTGCCAGACCTACAGAGTTTCTCCAGCAATTTCTGTTTGCATTTCAGATCTCCAGTATCTGCAGTTAGTTGTTTTATCAAAGAATCACTGAGGTGGGTTAGAGTCCAAATGATGAATTCTTCTCTTGGAATTTAGGGACATGGATGAGACAATAGATGTTCCCATTGTACATTCACCTTTCTGTGAAGTGCTGCCCTTGCTGTTGTTTTAACTGTTTCTGAGCTCCAGATTTCTGAATCTATTGGAAATGCTGCATCATCTATTTCCTGTTAGTTTGGGTCTGTCTGCTCCTTTACATTTCAGTTCAGCTTCTAATTTCACAATTTCATCTTCCATGACAAGAAACAGTTCGTCTGCTGCTTTTGAATCGGTTCCTGTTCTCACTCTCACTGTTTGAATCCTGAAGCTGTCTTTTATTCTGTCCTTTGTTTCTTCACATTCATTGAATGGTTACAACAGGGCAACAACAGATACAGGGAGAAAGTGAGGACTGCAGATGCTGAAGATCGGAGTGGAAGAGTGTGGTGCTGGAAAAGCACATCTGGTCAGGCAGTGGACTAAGTGGGCTGAGAGATAAATGTGAGGGGGGATACGGTTGGGGGTAAGGGTGCTGAAGTAAAGTTTTCATTGAGGACCTATGCTACCTCCTCTGACTCCAGGTGCGAGTTCCCTCCACTATCCCTAATTGGCCCTACCCTCACTCTGGCCATCCTTTTGTGCCTCACAAAAGTCTGGAACACCTTAGGGTTTTCCTTAATCCGATCCATTGGAGATTTGCATGTCCACTTCTAGCTCTCCTAAGGCCATTCTTCAGTTCCTTTTTGGTTACCTTGTAACCCTGTAAAGACCAACCTGATCCTTGCCTCCTCAACTTTAAGTAAGTTTCCTTCTTCGTCTTGACTAGATGTTTTACATCCAACGTCACCCAAGGTTGTTTCACCCTCATATCCCTTCCTTGCCTCAGTGGGACAAACCTGACCAGAACTCACAGCAATTACTTTTGGACAACATCCACACTGCTGCCATGCATTTCCATGAGAATATCTGTTCCCAATTTAGGTGCACCAGATCCTGTCTGATAGCATTGTAATTTCCTCCTTCCCCTAGTTCAGTGCTTTCCCATACCATGTGCATTTATCTCTCTCCATGACCATAGTAAAGGTCATGGAGTTGTGTTCACTATCACTGAAACGCTCTCCCACTGAGAGATCTGAAACTTGGCATGGTTCGTTACCACGCACCAAATCGAATATGGCCCCTCTTCTCGTCAGCCTATCTGCATATTGTGTCAGGGAACCCTTCCTGGACACACCTGGCAAAAACTGTTCCATCCAATCTATTTGAACTAACAAGGTTCCAATCAATATTAGAGAATTTAAAGTTACCAATGACAATATCCCTGTTACTTCTGTACCTACTTCTCAACCTGCTCCTCCATGTCTCAGTTGCTGTAGAAAATTCCTAATAAAGTGACTGCTCCTTTCTTGTTTCTGACTCCCAACCATAGTAACGCATTAGACAAACCCTCCTCGACAACTCACCTTTGTGCATAGAATATAGAACAATCCAGCACAGAACAGGCCCTTCGGCCACGTTAGCTCCTGCCTACTCGCTACCACAACCACATGTCCTTCCTTAGCTCCTGCCTACTCGCTACCACAACCACATGTCCTTCCTTAGCACCTGCCTACTCACTACCACAACCACATGTCCTTCCTTAGCTCCTGCCTACTCACTACCACAACCACATGTCCTTCCTTAGCACCTGCCTACTCACTACCACAACCACATGTCCTTCCTTAGCTCCTGCCTACTCGCTACCACAAACATGTGTCCTTCCTTAGCTCCTGCCTACCCGCTACCACAACTACATATCCTTCCTTAGTACCTACCTACAGCATTCTCCAGTTCAAGCAGCATCCTGGTAAATCTCCTGTGCACCCTGTCTTAAGCTTCCATATCTTTCCTATAATGAGATGATCAGAACTGAACACAATATTCCAAGTATGGTCTAACCAGGAATCCATTGAGCTGCACCATAACCTTGCAGCTCTTAAACTTAATCCCCCTGCTCATAAAAGCCAACACATCATACATCTTCTTAAACACCCAATCAACTTGGGTGGCAATTTTGACGGATCTATGAATATAGACCCCAAGATCCCTCTGTTCTTCCATGCTGCCAAGAATCCTGCCTTTTACTCTATAATCTGCATTCAAATTCAACCTTCCAAAACAAACCACTTCATACTTTTCCAGGTTGAACTCCATCTGCCACTTATCAGTCCAGTTCTGCATCATGTCCCATTACAACCGACAACAGCACTCCACACTATTCATCACTTCACTAACCTTCGTGTCATGAGTAAACCTATTAACCCATCCTTCCATTTCCTCATCCAAGTCCTTTATAAAACTTACAAAGAGCAGAGATCCCAGAACTGATCTTTGTTGAACACCACTGCTCACCAAGTTCTCGAGTGAACACTTTCCATCTACCAGCACCATCTGTCTTCTGTGGGCAAACCAGTTCTGGATCCAGGTAGCCAGATTTCCCTGTATCCCATGCCTCCTTATATTCTGAATGAACCTCCCATGTGGAAACTTATCAAATGGCCTGCTAAAAATCCACGTACACCACATCTACGGCTCCAACTTCATCAACGTGTTTTGTCACTTGCTTATTGAATTCAGTAAGGTTTGTGAGACAAGACCTGCCCTTCACAAAGCCATACTGACGATCTCTGATCAAACTATGCTACTTAAAATAATCATAACTCCTGTCTCTCAGAATCCTCTCTGACACTCTCACCACTAAAGCCGTAAGACTAACTGACTTGTAATTCCCAGCATCATCCCGATTCCCTTTCTTGAACAAGGGAATAACATTTGCCATCCTCTAATCATCTACTCCAGTGAATAGTGAGGATGCAAAAGATTATTGCCAAAGGCACAGCAATCTCTTCCCTCGCTTCCAATAGTAACCTAGGGTTTATCCTGTCTTGCCCAGGGAATGTATCTAACCTTAATGTAGCTGAAAATTTTCAGCATATCCCCCTTCCTAACATCAACCTTTCCCAGCTTATCAGTCTGTTTCATGCTATCCTCAGAAATGTTTTGGTCTCGCAGTAGTGAATACTGAAGTAAAGTTTTCATTGAGGACCTATGCTACCTCCTCTGACTCCAGGTGCGAGTTCCCTCCACTATCCCTAATTGGCCCTACCCTCACACTGGCCATCCTTTTGTGCCTCACAAAAGTCTGGAACACCTTAGGGTTTTCCTTAATCCGATCCATTGGAGATTTGCATGTCCACTTCTAGCTCTCCTAAGGCCATTCTTCAGTTCCTTTTTGGTTACCTTGTAACCCTGTAAAGACCTACCTGATCCTTGCCTCCTCAACTTTAAGTAAGTTTCCTTCTTCGTCTTGACTAGATGTTTTACATCCAACGTCACCCAAGGTTGTTTCACCCTCATATCCCTTCCTTGCCTCAGTGGGACAAACCTGACCAGAACTCACAGCAATTACTTTTGGACAACATCCACACTGCTGCCATGCATTTCCATGAGAATATCTGTTCCCAATTTAGGTGCACCAGATCCTGTCTGATAGCATTGTAATTTCCTCCTTCCCCTAGTTCAGTGCTTTCCCATACCATGTGCATTTATCTCTCTCCATGACCATAGTAAAGGTCATGGAGTTGTGTTCACTATCACTGAAACGCTCTCCCACTGAGAGATCTGAAACTTGGCATGGTTCGTTACCACGCACCAAATCGAATATGGCCCCTCTTCTCGTCAGCCTATCTGCATATTGTGTCAGGGAACCCTTCCTGGACACACCTGGCAAAAACTGTTCCATCCAATCTATTTGAACTAACAAGGTTCCAATCAATATTAGAGAATTTAAAGTTACCAATGACAATATCCCTGTTACTTCTGTACCTACTTCTCAACCTGCTCCTCCATGTCTCAGTTGCTGTAGAAAATTCCTAATAAAGTGACTGCTCCTTTCTTGTTTCTGACTCCCAACCATAGTAACGCATTAGACAAACCCTCCTCGACAACTCACCTTTGTGCATAGAATATAGAACAATCCAGCACAGAACAGGCCCTTCGGCCACGATGTTGTGCCGAACATTTGTCCTAGCTTAAGCACCCATCCATGTACCTATCCAATTGCCGCTTAAAGGTCACCAAAGATTCTGACTCTACCACTACCACAGGCAGCGCATTCCATGCCCCCACCACTCTCTGGGTAAAAAACCTACCCCTGACATCCCCC
>NC_057718.1:3307787-3328683 GCF_004010195.1 Chiloscyllium plagiosum | reverse complement strand
GTCCTAGCTTTTAGCTTCCAGCCTAACTCCCTGAGCTCCTGAATGACCTCCCCAACCCTCTTCCTACCTATGTCTTTGGTGCCAACGTGCACCACGACTTCTGGCTGCACACCCTCCCCTTAAGGATTCTGAAGACACGGTCCGAGACGTCTCGGACCCTGGCACCCGGGAGGCAACAAACCATCCGAGAGTCTCGCCCATGTCCACAGAACCGCCTGTCCATCCCTCTAACTAGAGAGTCTCCTATAACTAGCGCTCTCCACCTCTCCCCCTTTACATTCTGAGTCTCAGAGCCAGACCCTGTGCCACAGACCCGGTCACTGCAGCTTACCCCTGCTAGGCCGTCCCCCCCAACAGTATCCAAAGCGGTATACTTATTGTTTAGGGGAACGACCACAGGGAATCCCTGCACTGCTTGCTTCCTCCCCTTCCCACCTCTAACTGTTACCCAGCTACCCAGGGAGAGTGCAGCGGTGATACTCTCCCTGATTAGCAATGCCACCCCTCCACCTCTTTTATCTAATGACACAGCTGGTTCACAGGTCAGAGAGCTACCTGCAGGGAATGGACAGCCAGTGGATACAAAGGCAACTGAACGACTGCCGGACACATAAAGATAATTTACCACATGATCACTTGGATAAGAAAAATCAAAATCTGCTGTGGTTTGCAAAATTCAAATTAATTTTGAATGAATCAATGATATTAAGAACTGGTAAGAAGTGGGTTTTATCATTAAGTTGCTGGACTGACTGTATTTAAATACAGCTCAGTAACAGTTTCTGGGTTCAGGTAACTATGTGTCTTCACAGATCAAAAGGAGAGCAGCGAAGCAAAATTGTCAAACTGACTGAAAACAGTGAAAATAAAAATCCATTAGTTCTGATAAAAAGAAAAGAAATCTTTAAGCAGGATCAGCTACACGATTTCTTCCTCTCAGTCAGTAAAAGACAAGGAAAAATACAATGTTTTCAATGTCAGGATTTCAAACTATTTCCCATCAGAATTTGAAATATGGTCAGAAGATCTCCCATCAATATATAACTTCCAGGAATCATCCTCATTGACAATAAATTGAAGGAACTCTGAGAAGCCAGCACATTCTACCACCTGATGTGAGTTCCTAGACCTCCAGCATGGTTGCTCTTTTAGCTTTATTTAAAAACAGAATGAACCAATTCTGCAGAGCTGTGTTGATTGTCTGTAAATGAGTGTATGTTTGAGATTAATGGGATATGGTTTTATCCCAGCTAGAAATGTAGTTGCTAATGTTATGAAGTTGAAGGCATACACTGTAACCTTAAGAGAGAGTGAATGATGTTCTGAACTGACACCTCACGAGCACCTGTGTGATGTGACTAGATGGCAATCTCACAGTCTACTGGAGCATTGTAAATATGTAACATTTAGCTGTGAAATGGATACCTGAGTTGGTTGCTGTTTTGACAACAATTCAAATTTAATCTATCAGTTTAAACTATGCCGCAGAATTCTAAAACCAAATCGAGTTTGAATTTATTGTTTTGCCAACATCGAACCAATGAAATGATCTGATATTAGGGATATAAAAATGCAGACATTTTGAAAATTAGAGACAGAGCAACTGCCATTGAGAGAGAGCAAAGAAGTTTGGAAACACTCTCTATCAAAGTTACCTTTTCATATGAAACATATTTGTAGTAAAAAGAAAGAAGGTGACTCAGGTAGATCTTTAGCCGTGTGGGCGGCACCGTGGTACAGTGGTTAGCACTGCTGCCTCGCAGCGTCAGAGACCCGGGTTCAATTCCCGCCTCAGGCGACTGACTGTGTGGAGTTTGCACGTTCTCCCCGTGTCTGCGTGGGTTTCCTCCGGGTGCTCCGGTTTCCTCCCACAGTCCAAAGATGTGCAGGTCAGGTGAATTTGCCATGCTAAATTGCCCGTAGTGTTAGGTAAGGGGTAAATGTAGGGGTATGGGTGGGTTGCGCTTCGGCGGGTCGGTGTGGACTTGTTGGGCCGAAGGGCCTGTTTCCACACTGTAAGTAATCTAATCTAAAAAAAAAGAAGACAGATACCAACAATGACAGTGGCTGTATGATTTTGAAATTAAGTTGATGTAATTTTAATAAGTGTCTTATTGGAACAGAATATTGATACAGAGTTGGAGGCAGAAAATAAGCAGTTAAGAGAAAGGGGAGCAGAGAGTTGTGAATAGTTACGATTTAATGTTCACTTTTAGATTAAAGAATATATTGATTTTATTTTCTTTGAATACTGGAATTTGGGAGTTTTCTGTCACTCATATTTTAACAGATTAAGATGAACTTTTCTGGGAATTTAGTTTAATTAACAGAGGGGTTCATCACTGTGTCGTAAAACTCTTCATACTTTCTGCTTGTTAAATCATCAGTCTTGATCATAACAAATAAATAATTTTTGAGATCATTAATTAAACTGCTTTGCTTTTAAACTTTGGATCAGAATACAGAAGAGAGACAAATTGGCTGTATTGTTGATTCAGTAACGCATTTAGTACGGCTCTTGGTTAATTGGGACTCAATTACGAGTGCATTCCCCACATTAGATTCCAAATGCTGTCATGTGAGATGTGTGGTTTCTCTGTGATTTTGATATTATTTAGTTTTGAATTTGGATTTTGAAATGGTGTAAAGTAGATTTACATCAATGGTGGGATTTAAAGATCAAACTATCAATATTTCTGAAGTTATGATTTCTTTTAACAAAAATATCTGACAGAGACAGTTCTTGGAGTTTTGTCAACCCGTATAGGTTTGATAGAGAAGGGTACTCTCTCTAATGTCTGTGTTATGCAAAGAGGTCCTATTGGGATCTGTAAAGTATTGTATTTTATTGTGTGTTTCTCAGTCTTTAAAATAGTGTTTTATGTATATAGCGTGGTTCATTATATACTTTTTCAGTTCTACTTACACAAAAAAAACACTTCATGAAAATCACAAAAAAACGTTTCCTCCTGTTGAAACCAAGTCTGCTGCATTGTGTGTTTCTTTTTCAGTGAAACACCCACTAGTTTTATACAAAAAAGAATCCAAACCAGATTTCAGTCTGGAATCAAACTTGTCCAATACTAACATCAACTGGAACCATAATAACACCAATCAAAGTGATTGGGACTGTTCCCCTTGGAGAAGGAAAAGCTGAAAAGAGATTTGATTGAAATGGCTCATCCAACCAGGGGGCCATTCTATTCTTAAATGATAACAAATTCATCCTGGGCCAGAGAGGGATGGTGGAATTGTGTGGGGCAGGCATTTTGGAAGCTGTTGCAAGATACATGTATCTGAGAAACTGGGTTCTAGTTCTGGGAGCAGTTCTTGGGCACATGGCGACACAGGATCGGTTAGTAATTAGGAATCCTCAGTAACAGGCATACCCAGTCCCAGTGAATACTCAGGGAACAGTGTACATGGCAGTGGGAGGATTGTAAGGAGTCAGACTCAGGGAAAGGTGATCATTCCAAGGAAAGCAGTGAGAAGGATGGGGAGGGAATGAGGGATATTTCCAGAAGATGCTGCAGTTTCTGACCAATAAGTGGGTCACCAGATAGGACTGGGGTCAGGGAGAAGAGACTGGGAAATGTGAGGAACTTGGAGCCTCTGGTGGGGGCAGGTGGTGTGGGAGGGGGTGGTACAGGGGATCAGGACAGGGGATGGGGAGAGCCTGAGGCTGGGAGCTGTTATCAGGAGCTGCCCTTTTTTCAGGCAACATCGCTGTACACACTGACCCTGTCGCTCTTCTTTAAATATTTACACCAAAATTATGAAAGTTATTTAATTAAATAAACATGGTTGGTTTGATCTGCTCCAGCTTCACTGATTTAATCTTTAACCAGATCCGTATTTAATACAGAGCTTGTTCCCTTTGAACAACTGGCAGGACATTGTAACCTGGAGAAATGATTCTTACATTCTTGATGTTTTTCCCCTAAAGGTGCATCTGGTCCAGTCCCTCTCCAGTCTCTGATAGTGGAACGTGTCACTGAGGGTCACACTGCCCAGTTAGAGTGCATCATGAGGAACGCCACAGTGACACATACTGATATTCACTGGTACAGACAAGAACCAGGGAGTCACGTGAAGCTGTTATCCATATGTGAAAAAAAGAATCCTACACAATGGTGCCCAGAGCTCACTAATCGAATCTGGTTTTCCAGAGACCCCTCAAGGAACAGCGCCCTTCTGACCATCACAAACGTACAGCCCAATGACACTGGGGTCTATTACTGCTCAGTGCAGGGAGGGATCTATGGGAGTGGAAGCCTGCTCTTTCTAAACAGTAAGTAACATTTACATGACAATTTCTCCAGCAATAACCTCTTGCCCAATGGATGAATTGAAGATAAGTTTCTAATCAAGATGTTTAAGGAACTGTTTTAGAGTGAACCCAGGAATGGATTCACTATGGAGAGGAAGCTGAGCTCAGATTCAGTAATTTCCCAAAATTGCCCCTCTCTGGTTTTAGCCTCAGGAGATATCTGTGTGGGTTAGTAGAGTGTGGCTGTTTGCTGAGCTGAAGATGATGTTTCAACTTCATGGTGTCCTCATGTTAGACAGACATTTGGAGAGAGTGGAAACAGTCTTGGGAAATTTGGAGGAGGTGGAGGGACTGTGCAGTGATGGGGGAGATGGAAATGTTGAGCAGGTTTCTGAGGGTGAAATGATGATAATGAGGTGCTCAGGAATGGGGCCCTGGGGACAGTACAGAGATAATCAGAGTCTGGAGGAGAAACCACTGGTGCTGGGAGGAAGCTGATGAACAGAACAGTCAGAGGGGGACACAGAGAGAGCAGCGCCAGGAGCTGCAATGTGTGTCTGAGACCTTCCAACAGAAAGTGGACTCAATGTTTCTCAAAGGATTGGAGAGCCAAGATAGTATTCTGGATTAGTGGTGCTGGAATAGCACAGCAGTTCAGGCAGCATCCAAGGAACAGTAAAATCGATGTTTTGGACAAAAGCCTTTCCTAATGAAGGGCGTTTGCCCGAAACGTCGATTTTACTGCTCCTCGGATGCTGCCTGGGCTGCTGTGCTTTTCCAGCACCACTAATCCAGTATCTGGTTTCCAATACCTGCAGTCATTGTTTTTACTGAGCTGAGATAGTAGGTGCATGTAGAGACAGTGATATGCACAGTCACCCAGTTGTGATGCTGATCAGTGGAGTCTCAGTGTTGGGGCAGAGAGTGAATCTGGATTCCAGGATCTGGAACAGGGAGTGGACAGGAGTTGGCTCCCCTTTGCAAGAGGCAAGAGGCAGTTGGATGGTTGGTCTGGATTGTGGGGACAGAGGGACTCTGTGTGGTGCTGCTGGTTGGCCTGGAAAGGAGCATTGATGATGTGAGGGGCTCCATGCTCACATTTTCCCTTTTACAGGCAGTCAGTGATTTGGATCAAATTTCTGATATTTTGCTGAGTTTGTTGAGAAATAGTTTTCTCGATATGAAATATTACTGACTGAGATAAATAAAGTGTCCATCCCTGATAATGGGGGATGGTTCACTAGGATCAGCTGACAAACAGGGTATTAGTGTCCAGTGTTTCAGTCTCATTAGTGGTGGTAGGGGTAGGGGAGGGTGGGGCATCGGAGTGCTGGTGGGCATTGGGTGGGGGGGGGGGTGGTAGGGGGAGGGGAAATGATGGAGGAGTTGGTGCAGCATCCTGCTCTCAACAACATAGGACATGGGACAGTCCAGCACAGCAACAGGCCCTTCAGCCCATCAAGTCTCTGCCAATCATGATTCCATTCTAAATGAATCCCATCTGCCCACCCATGGTGCATATCTCTCTATTCCCTCCCTGTAAATGTGTCTGTCTCAATGCCTCTTAAGTGCTGCTGTTGAATCTATTTCTATCACCTCCCCTGGCAGTGCAGTCCAGGCACCTACCACCTTCTGCGTCATCAACTTCACTCCAACATCTTCTTGAAAGATTTTACCCCTTTCACCTTAAACCTACGTCCCCTTGTATTTGACATTTACACCCTGAGAAAAACACTCTCACTATCCATCGTAACCATGCCTCTCATAGTTTTATAAACTTCAACAAGGTTGTCCCTCAGCCACTGATTCTCTCATGAAAACAATCCAAGTTTGACCACCCTCTCCTTATAGACTCCTCTTTTGCACACTCTCCAATGTCTCCTCATCTTTCCAATAGTGTGGTGACTAGAACGTCACACAATACCCCAAATATGGCTGAACTAAAGTGCTATACAGCTGGAAATTGACATGCCAAATTTCATCCTCAATGCACCATCCAATGCAGCCAAGCATGCCATCTGCCTTCTTTACCATCTTATCCACTTGTGTTGCCACTTTCAGGGAGCTATGAACTTGCATCCCAAGATTATTTTGGATATCAATACTCCTACGAGTCTTGCCATTTATTTATTCTTTCTTCTTGCATTTGACCTCCCAAAATGTATCACCTCACACTTGCCATTTCTCCACCCAACATCCCAACCAATCAAAATCCCACTGTAACCTTTGACAACATTCCTCACTATCCACAACTCCATCAATTTTGTGTCCGCTGCAAACTTACTGAAACATTTAAAATCGGAGGAGGAGTAGGCCATTCAGCCCCTTGAGCCTGCACTACTATTCAAAACGATTGTAGCTGATCATACAATCTCAGTATCCCATTCAGGCTTTATCTCCAGACCTTTTGTTCCCTTTAGCTGAAGGGGCCACATCCAGCTCCCTCTTGAATATACCTGTCCCCAAGAGCTTCCTGTGGAAGTGAATTCCACGGGTTCACAAGTCTTAGTGAAGAAATGCTTCCTCATCTTTGTTCTGAATGGTTTACCCCTTATTCTAAGACTGTGACCCCTAGCTCTGAAATTCCCCAATATTGGGAATATTCTTCCTGCATCTAGTCTGTCCAGCCCCATCAGGAATTTGTATGTTTCGATGAGATCCCCCTCATTAATCTAAATTCCAGCGAGTACATCCTAATCGATCCAGTCTTTCCTCATATGTCAGTCCTGCCATCCCAGGAATCCATCCAATGAACCTTCACTGGACTCCCTCAATAGCAACAATGTCCTTCCTCAGACTAGGAGAACAAAACTGCACACAATACTCAGGGCATGGCCTCAGCAAAACCCTGTATAACTGCAGCAAGACATCCTTACTCCGATACTCCAGTCCTCTCACTATGAAGGCCAGCACGCCATTAGCTTTCCTCACTGCCTGCTGCATCTGCATGACAACCTTCAGCGATTGTTCCACCATGACACCCAGGTCTCATTGCGCCTCACCTTTTCCTAAACTGCCATCATTCAGTTAATAATCAGCCTTCCTGTTTTTGGGACCAGTGTGGATAGCCTCACATGTACCCACATTATATTACATTTGCCAAGTATTTGCCCACTCAGTCAGTCTGTCCAAATTACCCTGTCAACTCTTAGCATTCTCCTCACAGCACACCCTGCCACCCAGCTTAGCGTCGTCTGCAAAATCGGAGATATTGCATTCAGTTCCTTTGTTCAAATCGTTAATGTATATCGAGAACAGTTGGCATCCCAACACTGAACCTTGCCATAGCCCACTCATCACTGCATGCCACTCAGAAAAGGACCTGCTTCTTCCAATTCGCTGCTTCTTGTCTGCCAATCAGTTCACTATCCATATAAATACATTACCTCCGATACTATGGGCTTTAATTTTCCTGACTAATCTCATGTCTGGAATCTTTTCGGAATCGTTTGACAGTCCAGACACACAACATTTACTGCTTCACCCTTATCCACTCCATTGGTCACATCCTCAATAAAAAGTGCAGAAGATTTGTCAAGCATGATTTCCCTTTAATGAGTCCATGCTGACTCAGACCGATTTTGTAACCACTTCCCAAATGCCTAGTTATTATATGATTAATGACTAACACCAGCATTTTCCCCACCACTAATGTCAGGCTAATCTGCCTACAATTCCCCATTTTCTCTCTCCCTCCTTTTTTAAAGAATGGGGTTACATTAGCTACTAGGTAAAAACAATGACTGCAGATGCTGGAAACCAGATTCTGGATTAGTCGTGCTGGAAGAGCACAGCAGTTCAGGCAGCATCCAAGGATCAGTGAAATCGGCGTTTCGGGCAAAAGCTCTTCATACAATAGGTGAGTGGGGGAGGGGATGAAGGTGATAGGTTGTGGGGGCAGGGTGGACTGGATAGGTGGAAAAGAAGATAGGCAAGTAGGACAAGTCAGGACAAGTCATGGGGGCAGTGCTGAGCTGAAAGTTTGGAACTGGGGTGAGGTGGGGGAAGGGGAAATGAGGAAGCTGTTGAAGTCCACATTAATGTCCTGGGGTTGAAGTGTTCCGAGGCGGAAGATGAGGCATTCTTCCTCCAGGAGTCTGGTGGTGAGGGAGCGGCGGTGAAGGAGACCCAGGATCTCCATGTCCTCAGTAGAGTGGGAGGGGGAGCTGAAATGTTGGACCACAGGGCGGTGTGGTTGATTGGTGCGGGTGTCCTGGAGATGTTCCCTAAAGCGCTCTGCTAGGAGGTGCACAGTCTCCCCAATGTAGAGGAGACCGCATCGGGAGCAACTGATACAATAAATGATATTGGTGGATGTGCAGGTAAAACTTTGATGGTGGAGGGGTCTGTTTGGAGGTGGCGGAAATGTTGGCGGATGATTTGGTTTATGCGAAGGTTGGTAGGGTGGAAGGTGTGCACCAGAAGCGTTCTGTCCTTGTTACGGTTGGAGGGGTGAGGTCTGAGGGTGGAGGTGCGGGATGTGGACGAGATGCATTGGAGGGCATCTTTAACCACATAGGAAGGGAAATTGAGGTCTCTAAAGAAGGAGGTCATCTGGTGTGTTCTGTGGTGGAACTGGCCCTTCTGGGAGCAGATCTGGCAGAGGCGGAGGAATTGGGAATACGGGATGGCATTTTTGCAAGAGGTAGGGTGGGAAGAGATGTAATCCAGGTAGCTGTGGGAGTTGTTGGGTTTGTAAAAAATGTCGGTGTCAAATCAGTCGTCATTAATGGAAAAGGAGAGGTCCAGGAAGGGGAGGGAGAAGTCAGAGATGGTCCAGGTAAAATTACATTACACTAGCTACTGTCCATTCTATTGGAACTCTTCAACAATGCATCTGTTATTTTTAGGGTCACTTGCTTAAGTACTCTGGGATCCAAAGCATCAGGCCCTAGGGACCTATCAAGTTTTAATTCCATCAATTTCCCAACACCATTTCCTGACTAATAAGGATTTCCTTCAGTTCCTCCTTCATTCTTGACCCTCTGTCTCTTAGCATTTCCTGAAGGAAGGTTCAAAGTATTTGATCAACTGAGAAAGAAAAACAAAAAGAACTCCAGCTGCTGCAAATCAGAAACAAAAACAGAAGTTGCTGGAAAAGCTCAGCAGGTCCGGCAGCATCTGTGCAGAGAAATCAAAGTTTAGGCTCAGGTCCAGTGAGAACTGTTCTGAGAAAGGATCACCAGACCCAATTCTCTGCTCAGATGTTGCCAGACCTGCTGAGTTTTTCCAATAACCTCTGTTTTTATATTTGTTTAACTTGTCCACCATCTTTTTGTTGCTCATTTTGAATTCACCTGATTCTCACAATAAGGGATCTACATTTCTCTCACCAGTCTTTTGCTGTTCACATATCTATAGAAGCTTTTACAGTCAGAAATTATGTCTGCCGCAGGCTTACCTTCATATTCTATTTTCCCTTTCCAAATTAAAACCTTTGTCCTCCTCTGCCGAATTTTAAATTTCTGCCAGTCTTCAGGTTTACTGCTTTATCTGGTGAAGTTATATATCTCACCTTTGGACTTAACACAGTTCGTGATTTCCCGTGTTAGCCCTGGAATCACCTTCTCTGTTTTACTCTTATACCTGGCAGGGGTATACAATTGTTGAAATTCATCCACGTAATCTTTATTGTCTGCCATTACCTATCCACCATCAGCCCAATAAGTATCCTTGGCCAGCTTATCCTTGGTAATGTATGTCTCATGTCATCAAAGTTAACTTTCTTTAAGTTCAGGGCTCTAGTTTCAGATTTAATTATGTCACTCTCTACCTTAATAAAGAATTATGTCATGTTATGGTCACTCTTCCCTCAAGGATCTTACACCACAATGTTGCTAATCAATTTTATCGCATTACACAACATCCAGTCTACAATGGCTTGCTCTCTAGTTAGTTCCTCGACATTTTGTTTGAGGAAACTATTCCTCATACATTTCAGGAAATCCTCCTCCATCACATTGCTCCCCACCCCACCCTCCCATGGTTTGTTATAAGTGACTAGCATCTCAGAGGGTTCTTGTATTGCTACCAGTTTGCTTCATCAATGACTCTCCCTCTATCGTAAGTTCAGAAGTGGGTATGTTCACTGATGATTGCACAATGTTCAGCACCATTCACAACTCCTCAGATACTGTCCATGTTCAAATGCCTCAAGATCCAGACTTGGGCTAACAAGTGGCAAATAACCTATGTGCCACACAATTGCCAGACTATGACCATCGTGAATAAGAGACAATATAACCACCACCTCCTTGACATTCAATGGTGTTACCATCATTGAATCCCCCACTCTCAACATCCTGGGAATGATCATTGACCAGAAACTCAACTGGACTCACCATATAAACACAGTGGCTACAAGAGCAGGTCAGAAGCTAGGGTGCTGCGGCGAGTAACTCATCTCCTGACTCCTCAAAGCCTGTATATCACTGCAAGATGTAAGTCAGGAGTGTGATGGAATACTCCCCACTTGCCTGAATGAATGCAATACCAACAAAACTCAAGAAACTTGTCACCATCCAGGATACAGCACCCACTTGATTGGCACTACATCCACAACCATCTATTCCCTCCAATATCGACACTCAGTAACAGCAGTGTGTACTATCTACAAGATGCACTGCGGAAATTCATTAAAGATCCTCAGACAGCATCTTCCTAATCCAGGACCATTTCCATCCAGAAGGACAAGGGCAGCAGAGTATAGGAATATCACCATCTACAATTTTCCCTCCAAGACACTCACCATTCTGACTTCGAAATATATCACTGTTCCCTTAGTGTCGCTTGGGCCAAAATGTTGGAATTCCCTCCATAATGGCATTGTGGGTCAACCGACAGCAGTTGACTGCAGCAGTTCAAGAAGGCAGCTCACCCCCACCTTCTCAAGGGCAACTAAGGATGGGCAATAAATGCTGGCCAGCCAGTAATGGTCACCTTCCACAAATGAACAAAAAAAATTTGACCTAGTGTCAACCATGCCTCTCACCCATGCAATGGTCCTGAGATTCTAAGTGAGTTGCATCAGTATTCTATGAAAGCTTCAAAGCATTTATGATGAGATTAGATTTCCTACAGTACATAAACAGGCCTTTTGGTCCAACAAGTCCACACCGACCCTCTGAAGACTAACGCACCCAGACCCATTCCCCTACCCAACATTTACCCATGACTAATATACCTAACACTATGGGCCAATTTACATGACCTGCACATCTTTGGATTGTGGGAGAAAACTGGAGTGTCTAGAGGAATCCCACGCAGACAAGGGGAGAACGTGCAAACTCCACACAGACAGTCACCCAAAGCTGGAACAGAATCTGGGTCCCTGGTGTTCTGGGGTAGTAGTGCTAACCACTGAACCACCATGCCACCCTCAAAGCTTTCAAGCTCTTTTGGAAACATTCTCTTTAACTTGAGCACAAATTATCACTGTGGTTTTGAATTATCCAAATGTTCCCATGTTAGAAATTCTTTAGACTATGTCCCCCTACACCAGATTAGGTTGATCAAACCACACACGCTTGCAAGAGTAGCATTAGTTCACTTGGCATTTAATTTCAAATAATTCAATGTCAGGAATTTTGCCTTTCCTCTTGATTTCAGACAACGGGAATGAAAAGTGGTTTTCTTATGCCCACTTTCGGTATACCTCAGGTACAGGTGTTTGAATAACTGCTTTCGAACCAAGCACATATAATTTGAGTTTGCTGGACCATTTGTGGATGCATTATGAATACCATTTTGGGTCAGAGTCCATCACTTTAATTTCCAAATATTTCATTTTTCCTGAAACATGTCCCCAAGGCTATTGAACGATGAGAAACAGCACCCCCCCTTCCATCTTCAGAGCTCACACACATGCATACACCCCATCCCACCCTCCCATGGTTTGTTATAAGTGACTAGCATCTCAGAGGGTTCTTGTATTGCAAAAGACATGTGAAACTTTTCTCACGTTGTCCCCATGCTTGACACATGAACACGGTGAATGTTCAATCACTTTGAGTGGGTATTCACACTGATTGAAAATGCAGAGCCCATGAAAGGATTGACATCGTCAATGTGTAACCAGGTCCAGGATTCACCTTACCATTCCCAAGAATACAAGGGAGTTGCTAGCGGTAATTATTGTCCTTGTTGGCACTCTGGGCACTGCTCAACAATGTGGCTGTGTCTGCATCCAATCCTGGCCACCAGACATTACATTCCACCACATTTTCATTTTGGACACCCCTGAGTGACCCTGGTGGAGATCAGCCAGTATCTGGCGGAAACCTTTGCTTAGTCAAATCACTCCTGCTCCCTACAGTAATCTGCCATCCTCTAAGATAATCACGGCTCAACTGGTCCAGAAACTGGTTCGGTTCAGATTGTGATTCCCCTTTGACCTCCCCAACAACACCAGCTGTTTTAGTTTAGCCAGGGTCATATCCCTCTGTGCCCACAGCCAGGTCTTGTCAGCAGTGACCAGAAGGGTGTCCAGAAAGTTTACAATTAGAGTGGATGTTCCAGCAGCAGCATCACCGATGGATTAATCTGATTGCAGGAGGGGGCTCAAGGCATCACATTTACTACTTGGCCTTCTGGATAGTTTTCTCTCACCAAGTTCCCCTTTATCTACACATGTTTAGTACATGACACAGATCCAGCTCCCTCAGAGCCAGGTCTCAGAGTGAACAGAACCCCTGACACTCCTGTTTATACCTGTCAGCCAGGGCTTCCTGATTGGACCAGATTAACAGCTCCAATCAAGGAACACATATTTCTTGAGGTCTACCTGGCTGATCTCATTACAATCACCACCATTAAGTGTATAGGTCCTGCTCTGGTTTGCCTTACCAATATGTAACACCTCACATTTGTCTAAATTGAACCCCATCTGCTAATTCTTGGCCCATTTGCTCATCTGATCAAGGCCCCATTGGATTCTAAGATAACCTTCTTAACTGTACACTCTAACATTTATTTTGGTGTCATCTGCAAACTTCCTAACCATACCTCCTACATTCACAACCAAATCATTTATATAAATGATGAAATGCAATGGGTCTGGCACTGATCCATGTGGACCAATGCTGGACATAGGCCTCCAGTTTGAAAAGCACCCCTCCACCACCACTCTCTGTCTCCTCCCTTCCAGCCAAGTTTGTGTCTAATTTGCAAGCTCCCCCAGATCCCATGTGATGTCACTTTACTAACTAATCTACCATACAAATCCTGCCTTAGTACGAGCTGACTGAATTTATTCCATTCAAGGTCTGCTTTCTGATCCACAATGAGGGACATCATCACAAATCCTCCCTCTGAATTATCTTCGCCTTCCAGGAGAATTTCAGCAAGCCTTTAATTTGTTTGTGATGTCACATCAACCCTTACTGATGGATTTTCTTTACCCATCGCTCAGTCACATCATTCCCACACACGATGGATAGATTTCAGAAATCTGTTCCTGGAAGTGTTCTGTTTCTTGAACATAAGAACCAGGAGCATGAGTAGGCCTACCACTTACCATAAGTCCCAATTCATAACCATTAATTCCTTTTCGGTTCAAAGATCTATCTATCTAGCTTTCAAAACATTCAATAAGGAACTTCCCACTAGGCAGGGAATTCCACAGATTCCCAACCCTCTGCATGAAGAGGTTCTTCCTTGATTTAATCCTAAATTTTCTCCCCCTTATTTTGAGGTTATGCCCTCTTGTCCTAGTTTCACCCGCCAATGGAAATATCCTCTCTACTTCTATCCTATCTATTTTCTTCATAATTTTATGTTTCTATAAGATTCCCCCTCCTTCTTCTAAATTCAATGAATATAATCCCAGTCTACTCAGTCTCTCCTCATAAGCCATCCCCCTCAATTCCTGAATCAGCTCAGTGTTTTGCATCTTCTTTCATCCCAGTACATCCTTTAAACCTCCTTTGGACATTTTATATTTGTGGGTATAGCAGCGACCTTCGTCCAGCCAAGCCATTTCACAGAAGTGAGTCTACGTTTATTCCACCATGGATGAAAGAGTGTGGGTGTTGGCGTACGTGTGTGATGGGGAATTATTTGTGGGGATGGTCAGAGGATATTGATGAGAAATATGCAATTGATCCAGGGGATTTACTGAGATATGAATAACATCATGGAAAGTTGGGCAGTGAAGGGGAGAATACAGTGTGAGGTGGTACCAATGGAAAGCGTCTTGTTCCAGGGATAAATGAGAGGAAGAGAAATGTTGAGGATCAAGCTAATGAAGTTGATTGTTTGGGAGAAACATGCTGCCAGCACTTTCTTGATTTGGGGAAAAAGGATGTGCCAATATTCCACGTTGTGAGACGGATGGCAAGTGGGCTGAGAAATGGTAAATTGAGTTTAATATTGGTAAGTGTGAGGTCTTGCATTTGTGGAAGTCAAATCATGTTTGGAGATTCATGATGAATGGTAGGACCTTACGAAGTGTAGTGGAATAGAGGGACCTTGGAGTTCAGGTCCACAGTTCTCTGAAAGCTGACTCACAGTCGGACAGGGCAATGAAGAAGGCTTTTGGCCCACTTGCCTTCATCAGTCAAGGCAGTGAATGTCAAAGTTGGGAAGTTCTGTTGCAGTTGTACAGGATGTTGGTGAGGCCGCACTTGGTGTATTGTGTTCAGTTTTGGTCACCTTTCTTCAGGAAGGATGTTATTAAACTAGAAAGAGTGCAGAAGAAATTTACAAGGATATTGTCAGGACTCAAGGGACAGAGTGATCGGGAGAAGTTCGACAAGCTTGGAGTTTTTCCTTTCGAACGTAGGAGATTGAGGGTGAGTGGTATCGAAATGTATCAGTGTGCAAGGACATTTTGGTTGGCATGGAACCATTTGGACTGAAGGATCTGTCTCTGTGCTGTAGGACTTACTGATTCTATGATACTATGTTTATGATTGGTTTAGACAAGGTGTCTCGGAGCTGGTATATGAAGTATGTGTGTGTATGTGTGTGTGTGTGTGTGAGAAGCTGGACCCTGGGTCTCTGAGAAGCCAATGGACAAAGGGGTACACAGGGTTGTTAGTAGTCAGGTGATTACTAGTGTCAATAAAACTGAGAGATGATGTGTACATGGCAGTGAAACAATTGTGAGGATTCAGGGTCAGGTTCTGAGGAGGGCAGTGTCTGTCTGATCATGAGAATGGATATTGTAATAAGATAAGACAGTAAAATACAGGAATGGAAGTAGGTCATATGGCCCATCTAGCCTGCTCCATTATTCCATAGGATCATGGCTGATCTGATAATCCTCAAACCCATTTTCCTGCCTTTTCCCCATGACCCTTGACTCTATTACTAATTAAATCTTTGTTCATCTCAGCCTTAAATATCCTTAATGACTCAGCCATGACAACCCTCTGTGGGAAAGAATTCCACAGATTCACAAACTTCTGAGAGAAGAAATTCCTTTAATCTCTGTTCAAAATGTGCGACCCGATATTCTGAGAACATATCGTTGATTCTGAGACTCTCCCACAAGGGGAAACTACTCTCTGTATCTTCTCTTCAATATCTTATCTGTCTCACGAAGTTCTTCTCACATTCTCCTAAACCCAGATGAGCACAGGCCTGACGATCTCACCATCTCTTCATAAGAATATCCCTCCACATCCAAGATCAATCGTGTGAACCTTCTCTGGACTGCCTCTAATGTAGGTGTATTTTTCCTCAGATAAGGAGTCCACAACAGCCCACGTTATTCCAGCTCTGGTCTAACTAGTGCCTTGTATCATTATAACAAAGTCTCCCTAGTTTTATCCTCCATTCCCTTTAAAATCAAGGCCAACATTCCATCTTCCCTCCTTACTCCCTGCTGATCTTGGACGCTAGCTCTCGGTAATTCATACACACTCTCCAACCCTACCAATCCCTCTGTGCTGGGCTGCCAAGCAGTCTTTCCCCTCATGGGAGGCAATAGCCAAGTTGGATCATCATTAGATTATTAATCTAGAGACCTAGAGCATGTTCTGGGACTCCATATTCAAATCCCTTCATGGAAAATGTTGGAATTTTAATTCCTTAAAAACGTGGAATTAAACATCTGATAATGACCATGAAATGATTGATGGGGAACACCCACATTATTTACTGCCATCCTTACTGGTTTGACCTACATGTGACTCCAGACTCACAGTAAAGGAGCCGATTCTTAACTGCAATCTGAGCAATTATGGATGGGTAATAAATGCTGGCTTTGTCGCAATGTTCACATCTTGAATGAAGAAAAGAAATCATATTCTTCCTATTGAAGTACAAGACAATGTATTACCCACAATACATTTCATCTGCCAACATTGTACCCACTCACTGAACCTGTCTATAGCTCTGCGTAGACTCTTTGAGTGATTCTCACCACTTGCCTTCCCATTTATTTTTGTGCCATCCACAAACTTTGCTGCAGTCAATTTACTTTCCTCATCTAGTCATTAATATCAATTGTCAATAATTGTGGCCCACTGAGCCCTGTGGCACTCTACAAATTATATGTGGGCACTGTGAAATGAACTACTTTATCCCAACTCTCTGTCATTGTTTATTTCACCAATCTTCTGTCCATACTACCTCCAAAACCAAGGACTCTCATCTTGTGAAGTAGCCTCATGTGTGGTGCTTATCAAAAGCGATTTGGAAATCCAAACACATTACATCAACTGGATCCGAACTACTTTATCCCAACTCTCTGTCATTGTTTATTTCACCAATCTTCTGTCCATACTACCTCCAAAACCAAGGACTCTCATCTTGTGAAGTAGCCTCATATGTGGTGCTTATCAAAAGTGATTTGAAAATCCAAACACATTACATCAACTGGATCCCCTTTGTTTAACCTGCTTCTTAACCCATCAAAGAGTTCCAGTAAAATGGTCTGTCATTACTTATCCTTTGTGATGCCATGCTGACTCTGCTGATTGATGTTATACATTTGTAAATGTTCTGCCGATATCATCACCATCACCATCACCATTATCACTATCATTATTCTTGTTGCTATTGCTGGGGGTGAGCTGCATTCCTGACCCACTGCAGTCCATGTCCTGCACATACAGCCACAATGCTCTGAGGGAGAGAATTCCAGCATTTTGACCCAGCGGCACTGAATGAACAGTGATATATTTTCAAGTCAGAATGGTGAGTGACTTGGAGGGGATCTTGCAGGGGGTGGAGTTCCCATGTATCTGCTGCCCTTGCCCCTCCAGATGGAAGTGAATGTGGGTTTTGACTGTGCTGCAGAAGACATTGACGTGTCCAAAATGTCAATGAGATTTTCAACAGAATTAAGAAATATTATTTCATACTCTGTTTATTTAATTATTTCTGCTTATGTTGGCAGATTTTATTTGATATGAATCAGTCACAAATGCAGCTCCATGGATTAATATAACAACATGTTCTCTCTATTTCACTGAAAACTCTTAACATCCTTTCAGATCCTTTCAATATGACAGTACAGAGAATCTGGTCTTGTGGGAATAAACGCTTTGTTATCTTTATCTTTAAAGGTACCAATGGTCCAGTCCTTCTCCAGTCTCCGAGCCTGGATCGTGTCACCAAGGGTCAGACTGCCCAGTTGCAGTGCACCATGAGGAACACCACAGTGACACACACTGATGTTCACTGGTACCGGCTGTCCCCAGAGCATATTATGGAATCTTGCAGGGGGTGGAGTTCCCATGTATCTGCTGCCCTTGCCCTTCCAGATGGAAGTGAATGTGGGTTTTGACTGTGCTGCAGAAGACATTGACGTGTCCAAAATGTCAATGAGATTTTCAACAGAATTAAGAAATATTATTTCATACTCTGTTTATTTAATTATTTTTGCTTATGTTGGCAGATTTTATTTGATATGAATCAGTCACAAATGCAGCTCCATGGATTAATATAACAACATGTTCTCTATATTTCACCGAAAACTCTTAACACCCTTTCAGATCCTGTCAATATGACAGTACAGAGAATCTGGTCTTGTGGGAATAAACGCTTTGTTATCTTTATCTTTAAGGTACCAATGGTCCAGTCCTTCTCCAGTCTCCAAGCCTGGGTCGTGTCACCGAGGGTCAGACTGCCCAGTTGCAGTGCACCATGAGGAACACCACTGTGACACACACTGATGTTCACTGGTACCGGCTGTCCCCAGAGCATATTATGGAGTGGGTTTTAACACATCCAGGAAATGTATCCACACAATGGAGCCCAGAATTCAATAAGCGATTCCAGCCTTTCAGAGACTCCTCCAATAACAGCTTCATTCTGAACATCACAGACGTGCAGCCCAATGACACTGGGGTCTATTACTGCTCAGTCTGGGAATGGATCTATGGAAGTGGAAGCCAACTCATTGTAGACAGTAAGTAGTCTTTACATGACAATCACCTCCATCTATAACCTCTTGCCAATGCATGAATTGGAGATCAGTTTGTGATCAAGAAGATTGAGGAGGTGATGGAGAGTGATCTCCGCGACGGATTCACTGTGGGGAGGAAGCTGAGCTCAGGTTCAATGTTGTTGGGGGTGGGGAGAAAGGGGATATTTTTGTAACAATATGGAGGAGTTTGTGGGAGATGTGAAACTTTAACCTGGAGATTGATTGATATTAATTCCATTCAACTTACAAGAGTGTCAGTGTCATTGATCTGGATGTGCAGAATCAGGGAGATTGCTCTGTGAGGTGCCACTTCTGCAGGGGAATCTCCCAGGGATTGGGAATGAACCATACAGCACAAAGTGACATCTCTCTCCGTTGGAGTGACAACTGGTTTGATCCAGGTTAAAGGGAACCATTTCACATCGGGCACAGGGAAAGCGGAGACACTCACTCTGCATGGGCCCCCACAGCTGACACTAGGATTGAAGCTGAGATGTTGATATTATTCTACTTACATTATACTCCAGCCATCTGAGCCACCTGACTGGGGAAGAGTACCATAATATTCTGGGAGTTCTCAACAAAATTAGATGGAGCTTTGTGTTGAATGTTGCTGAGCGTCTGCTTTCAGTCCCCATCCTGGCTCAGGATGGGCTTTCTCTTTTACTTCTCCTATTAGGGGAGAGGGGGCAGCCAATAGCAGATCAGATGTAATGCAGAGAGATGTGAGGATATTCAGATTGGGTGGAGAAATGAGAGCAGTAGAGTCAATTTTATTTAAAAGATCAATTCTAACAAGTTTGCAGGAGCAGACAAAGCTGGGAGTATACTATTTCATTGAAAAAAAAGTCATGAAATGTTCAGGAAACATTTTGTAAAGTTCTGTAGTAAAAATAAAGTACTGATTTCGCACAATTCACATGAAACTGAAGAAATTATGAGATGTCAGCACATTCTGACTTCTTGTTGCACTGGGATGGTCTTTCTTTCAAGCTTTTCTTTCAACAAACAGCATGAACTATTTATGCAGAACCAGGTTACGCTGTCTGCGAATAAATGTATATTTGTGATTAATGGGATATAGTTTAATCTCAAATAGAAATGCAGTTGTTGATCACGTTTTCTGCTTGTTTCAAAAATCTGTCTTGCTGATATTAAATGTCGTGTTTGAGGTCATTAATTAACCTGCTTTTTGTTTACTTTGGATTGGAGGACAGAAAATAGACAAATTGGCTGCAGTGTTGATTCGTGACAGACTTCGTATGGCTTGTGGTTAACTGGGGCTTGAATACTACTGCACTCTCCCTGTTGGGTCAAAACACTGATGTGAGCTGTATGGTTTCTGTATAATTTTAAGATAATTTTGCATGGAGTTTGGATTCTGAGCTAGTGATATGTAGATTGTGGTCTTTGTGTGTATAAGAGGATTGAAAGATTACAATGACAATATGGCGGGAGGGATGTTTTGTTTTAAGAAGAAATCAATCTGACAGAAACAGTTCTTGGAGTGTGAATGGGAATTTGTTTGCTTTGGGAGAGGTTTTATGAGCAGATAAAGTAAACATTGAAACCATTATGGTGTTTACAGGTTGAACGAATTGGATTGTTTTTCAGTTCAAAGAGGCACATATTGCTCGGAAAGTCTGGTTTTTGGAATTCAGAGTCCTGGTGGGTGCGAATTAGATAAAACATTTTCTTCTGTTGAAAGTTGATGGTTTTGAATTGTTATGAAATAGGGAACCTCAGTATAAATCATTTAATTTGAGAATTGCCAACCTGGAAATACCACATTTATCCCAACTCTATGCTATTGTTTAGTCAGCAAATCCACTGACTTTACTCCCTGTAACATTAAACTCTTCGTATTAAGTAGCTTTATGTGTGGTACTTTATCAAAGTGGTGAGGGGTAGCACGGTGGATCAGTGGTTTGCACTGCTGCCTCACAGCACCAGGGACCCAGATTCGATTCCAACCTTGAGCCACTGTCTGCATGGAGTTTACACACTTTCCTCGTGTTTGTGTTGGTTTCCTCCAGATGCTCTGGCTTCCTACAACAATCCAAAGATGTGCATGTTCGGTGAATTGGCTACATTAAATTGTCTAGAGTGTTCAGGGTTGTGTAGGTTAGATATATTAGTCAGTGGTGAATATCGGATAAGGGAATGGGTCTGGGTGGGTTACTCTTTGGAGGTTCATCATGGACATGTTGCATTGAAGGGTCTGTTTCCACACTGAAGGGATTCTATAA
>NC_057718.1:3302376-3307527 GCF_004010195.1 Chiloscyllium plagiosum | reverse complement strand
AGCGTAAGGACACAGACTCCGAAAGGTCTGCGTTAGATGGGTTTTAGGCCCAGTTTGATTACAGCTAACAGATACTGCCTCAGGCAAAAGGCCTTTACGATTTAAAACACAAACTCTGGTACAATGAAAAGGGAGTGGCCAGTTCTCCCAGCTCAACTCGCTCTGGTTTGATTTGGTTTTGGCAGTCCGGCTATTCATTGAAAGCAGACAGGCAGTTGTAAAACCAGCTGGACCTAAAGAAGCAGGTCCATGCTGATACTGTCTCTGACTTCTCTCCAGTAAGACCCTGTGTTTGATTTTATCTTTTATGCCAAGAGGTCCTTATGGGGATTGTTGCGAATATTTGGAACAGTATCATTATGTTGGGATAATTTATTGCGTTGTCGGATCAGTTAAGTTATTCTATATGCTGCTCTCTTTTGCGTTTCTATTTGGTAATCTTGTAAATAAATTCTGATTTGTTTATAACTAATTGGGCTTGACCAACTGCATCCGTCCTGGAATATCCATGTCACACCTGCTTAAAAAAATGAGCAACGTTAGGGTCTGGCCCACTTTCTTCAAATGTTTTGAGGGGGTCTGGCCTGGTCCATAGCAGATTGGGGGATCTTGGCAGGATTTATTCTTTTGTTCTGATTTGGGATTAGAAGGCAGTGAGTGGTAGGTGTTAGTGTCTTTTGTTCCAGGTATTGAATTCAGTTGATTTAAACAGTGCTTGGAATAGCAATGGCTCTTTCGGTCACCAAGAGGTTCCTGGGGGTGGAAGAAGTGTGGTTGGGAGTTTTACAAAATGTGGGTAAGGCCAAGCTGCTGGAATTAGCAGATAAGCTAGGGTTGGAGCTGTCTCCTTCATGAGGAAAGGAGAGATAATAACACCGATAGCTCAGCATTTACATTTGCTGGAAATGCTATCAGAATCTTTAGGGATGGTTAAAATTTAATTGAAAATGAAACAGTTTGAATTCTGAAAAAAAGTAGAGGCAAGGTAAAAAGAACAAATCACTTTAGCAGAACAATAAGAAAAAGGATGGATCACATTATTGAACAAAAGGAAAAAGAGGAGAGAGAAATGAGAGAGAAAAAGAGAGAAAGAGCGAGGGAAGAGCAAGAAAGAGCAAGAGAAAGAGAAAGAGAACAGGTAGAAATGGAGAGAGAGGAAAAGAAGAAAGAGAGGGAGCTTGATCGTCAGAAATTGGCACTTAGCCTGGAAATTCAGCTTTAACGGATGGAGTTTAGATCAGAGTGGTGCCGAAAAAGCGCAGTAGGTTCGGCAGCATCCCAGGAGCAGGAAAATTGATGTTTCTAGCAAAAGCCATTCATCAGCCTTTTCCTGATGAAGGGCTTTTGCCTGAAACATCGATATTTCTGCTCCTCGGATGCTGCCTGGCCTGCTGTGCTTTCCCAGTACCACTCTGATCTAAACTCTGATTTCTAGAATCTGCAGTCCTCACTTTTGCCTCGATAAAATGGGGTTGGAGCTGCTTCCCTTCCTGAGGAAAGGAGAGATAATTACAGCAATAACTCAGCATTTACATTTGCTGGAAACGCCATATGAATCTTTTAGGATAGTTAAAATTTAATTGAAAATGTAACAGTTTGAATTCTGATTAAAAGCAGAGGAAAGGTAAAAAGAAGAAATCACTTCAGCAGAACAATAAGAAAAAGAATGGATCATGTTATTGAACAAAAGGAAAAAGAGAAGAGAGAGAAAAAGTGAGAGAAAGAGCAAGGGAAGAGCAAGAGAAAGAGAAAGAGAAGAGAGAGAAAAGGAGAGAGAGGGAATGAAGAAAGAGAGGGAGTTGGACTTCAGAAATTGGCACTTCGACAGGGAAGTCAACTTGAAAGGATGGAGCTGAAGGTAAGCTGAGTGAGACCATGTTGAGGACTTATAGTCAAGACTATCCAGATGATTGGGATAAAGGAATTCCATTTGTACTTTTTGCAATAAGAGATGCTTTCAACAAATCAACCAAATTCAGATGATTTGACTTAGTTTTTGGGCATAAATTGAGAGGTCCACTAAAATTGATTGAGGAGAAATTGTTAATTTATAATTCAGAGACCATATATTTGGACAATGTGACAATTTTTTGACAATGATGAAAGAGAGTGGGAGAGTTGGTGAGATAGCGTTTAAAACTATCACAGCATACAATGAAACAAAAAGCAGACAAAAAAGTTCAAAAACATGCAATTTTGCTGATGGAAATAAGGTTTTAATGTGACCTTTCATCTTAGCTGAACCTTTAAAAGCAAGGTTTAGTCAATCTTATCAAGTGGAAAGGAAATTGAAAGAGATGAACTATTTGATGAGGACACCAAACTGAAAGAAATCTCACAGAGTGTGTCATGCAAATATGCTCAAAAGGTACATTGACAGGGAAAGAAAGCAAGAGGAGAATGTGTTGTTGGATACAACACAGTGCGAATAACCAAGTTCAGTGGCTTTTTAACTGGACATTCCTCAAATTAGATTAGACAATGAGGAAGTTGTCAAAAATTGGGATAAATGATTGAATTACTTTCCAAAGAAAAATTGAAATGACCTGAAAGAGATATGACTGTCAAATGAGGAGATATGTGAAAATAAGCTAGAAGGTACGAACCTAATTATGCATGATCTACCTATCACATTCTCAGCTAATCTGCCCCCATAGCCCCACCGCTCTCCCATTTATCTCTCAGCATTCCCAGCCACAAGCCTCATTCCTGATGAAAGGCTTATGCATGAAACATCGATTCTCCTGCTCCTCAGATGCTGCCTGACCTGCTGTGTTTTTCCAGTACCACACTCTCAACTCTGATCTCCAGCATCTGCGGTCCTCAGTTTCTCCAATTATACATGATGTAGATATAGGAGATGCTGTTCCAATAAGCAACATCCTTGTTGGCCTAACCCTCTAAAGTTGGCACAGGTTGAAAAGGAGATTGAATGCTTGCTCCAAGTGACATAATCAGCATGGGTTACAGTGACTTGAGCTCACCCACAGTAATGGTGGCAAACCCAGATGGTACCCAGTAGATATGAACGGACTATTGCAAGGTCAATGCATTTACCAAGACTTATGACTATCTTATTCTACCTTTGGAAGACTGTGTTGAGAAGGTGTGACAAGCAACTCATATTTCTGTTGGTCTTACTCAGAGGTTACTGGCAAGTACTTTTGTCAGAAAGGGCAAGGGCAATTTTGGCTTTCATAGCACCAAATGGACTGTATCTGTTTGTAGTCATGCCACTTTGTATGAAAATTGTGCCAGCCATATTTCAGAGATTAACCATTGCCAGATTACCTAATTGTGTCATATATAATTGTGGGCGGCACGGTGGCACAGTGGTTAGCACTGCTGCCTCACAGCGCCAGAGACCCGGGTTCACTTCCCGCCTCAGGCGACTCTCTGTGTGGAGTTTGCACATTCTCCCTGTGTCTGCGTGGGTTTCCTCCGGGTGCTCCGGTTTCCTCCCACAATCCAAAAATGTGCAGGTTAGGTGAATTGACCATGCTAAATTGTCCGTAGTGTTAGGTGAAGAGGTAAATGTAGGAGTATGGGTCTGGGTGCTATACGCTTCGGCGGGTCGGTGTGGACTTGTTGGGCCGAAGGGCCTGTTTCCACACTGTAAGTAATCTAATCTAATCTAAAAAGAATATGCAGATAGAACATAGAATATTGAACATTACAGCACAATACAGGCCCTTCAACCCTCAATGTTGCAACAATCTGTGGAACCAATCTGAAGCCCATCTAAACTACACAATTCCATTCTTCTCCATTTACCTATCCAACAACCATTTAAATGCCCTTAAAGTTGATGAGGCTACTACTGTTGCTGGCAGTGTGTTCCATGCCCCTGTCACTCTCTGAGTTATGAATCCACCTCTGACATCTGTCTTATATCTGTCACCCCTCAATTTAAACCTATGTCCCCTTGTGATAGCCATCACCATCCGAGGAGAAGTCCTCTCTCTGTCCAACCTAACTCACCCTCTGATTATTTTACATGTCTCAATTAAGTCACCTGTCAACCTTTCCTCTCTAACAAAAGCAGCTTCAGGTCTGTCAGCCTTTCCTTGTAAGACATCCCCTCCATACCAGGCAACATCCTAGTCAATCTCCTCTTAACCCTTTCCAAAACTTCCATGTCCTTCTTATAATGCAGTGAACAGAACTGTAGACAACATTCCAAATGTGGCCGCAGCAGAGTTTTGTTCAGCTGCAGCATGATCCCATAGTTCTGTAAATCAATCCTTCTACCAATAAAAGCGAACAAACTGTATGCCTTCTGAACAACCCTATCAATCTGGGTGGCAACTTTCAATGTTACATATACCTTGAGACCGAGGACTCTCTGCTCACCTACATGACTAAGCATCTTGCCATTCACCCTGTACTATGCATTCTTTTTACTCCTTCCAAAGTGAATCACCTCACACGTTTCTACATTAAACTCCATTTAATACTTCACAGTCCAGCTTTGCAGATCATCTATGTAAACTTATCTATCTGTAACCCACAACACCCTTCATCGCTATTCACAACTCTACTTGCCTTCATGTCATCTGCAAATTTTTCTAACCCATCCTTTTATGCCCTCATCAAGGTTATTCATATAAATAACATAGAAACATAGAAAAATACAGCGCAGTAGAAGGCCCTTTGGCCCTCGATGTTGCGCCTATCCAAGCGCACCTAACCTACATTAGCCCACTATCCTCCATATGGTAAAAACAATAACTGCAGATGCTGGAAACCAGATTCTGGATCAGTGGTGCTGGAAGAGCACAGCAATTCAGGCAGCATTCAACGAGCAGCGCAATCAACGTTTCGGTTAAAAGCCCTTGATCAGGAATAAAGGGCTGCTCGTTGGATGCTGCCTGAATTGCTGTGCTCTTCCAGCACCACTGATCCAGAATCCACGATCCTCCATATGCCTATCCAATGCCCGTTTAAATGCCCATAAAGAGGGAGAGTCCACCACTGCTACTGGCAGGGCATTCCATGAACTCACGACTCGCTGAGTAAAGAATCTACCCCTAACATCTGTCCTGTACCTACCACCCCTTAATTTAAAGCTACGCCCTCTCGTAATAGCTGACTCCATATGTGGAAAAAGGTTCTCACGGTCAACCCTATCTAAACCCCTAATCATCATGT
>NC_057718.1:3276515-3301632 GCF_004010195.1 Chiloscyllium plagiosum | reverse complement strand
GTAGATAAAGAGGACATAAAAATCAAGGCCAATGGCTCTGCAATCTCCTCCCTTGCTTCCCAGAGAATCCTAGGATAAATGCCATCAGGCCCAGGGGACTTATCTATTTTCACCTTTTCCAGGATTTCCAACACCTCTTCTCTACATACCTCAAAGCCATCCATTCTACTTAATTGTGACTCAGTACTCACATTGCCAACAATGTCCTGTTCCTGATTGAATACTGATGAAAAGTATTCATTCAGTGTCTCCCCAATCTCTTCAGCCTCCACACGTAACTTCCCACTACTATCCTTGACTGGACCTATTTCTACCCTAGTCATTCTTTTATTCCTGTCATACCTATAGAAAGCCTTAGGGTTTTCCCTAATCCTACCGACTAAGGACCTTTCATGTCCCCTCCTTGCTGCTCTTAGCTCTCTCTTCAGGTCCTTCCTGGCTACCTTATAACTCTCAATCGCCCCAATTGAACCGTCACGCCTCATCTTTACATAGGTCACCCTCTTCCATTTAACAAGGGATTCCAATTCCTTATTAAACCACGGCTCCCTCACACGACTCTTTCCTCACTGCCTGACAGGTGCATACTTATCAAGGACACTCAATAGTTGCTCCTTGAACAAGCTCCACATATCAATTGTGCCCATGCCTTGAAGCCTACTTTCTCAAGACACGCATCCTAAGTCGTGCCTCACTGCATCATAATTTCCCTGCCCCCAGCGATAACTATTGCCTCTCCATCACGAGAGTAACAAACCATAGTTGATCCAAAACAGGACTTTGTTGTACCACACGAGTTACTGAATTCCAGGATGAATATTTCCCATCACCCACCATCCTCTGTCTTCTTTCAGCGAACCAATTTCTGATCTGAATCACTGAATGACCTTCAGTCCCATACCTTCGCATTTTGTGCACCAGCAAACCGTGCGAACCTTACTAAATACTTTACTAAAATCCATATACACCACATCAACTACTTTACCCACATCCATCTGTTTGGTCAGCTTCTCAAAGAACTCAATAAGATTTGTGATACATGACCTACCCTTCACAAAACCATATTGACTATCCCAAATCACCTTATTCATCTCTAGTTGATTATAAATCTTATCACTTCTAACTCTTTCCAACATTTTCCCCCAACTGAAGTAAGGCTCACTGGTCTATCATTTACAGGGTTGTCTCTACTCCCCTTCTTGATCAAGGGAAAAACATTTGCCATTCTCCAATCTTCTACCACGATTCCTGTAGACAATGACGCTATAAAAATCAAAGCCAAAAGCTCGGCAGTCTTCTCCCTGGCTTCTCAGAGAATCTAGGATAAATCCCAGGAAATTTATCTATTTTTACAATTTCCAGAATTGCTAACATATCCTCCTTATGCATCTCACTCCCATCTCATCTTGTAGCCTGTATCTCAGTACTTTCCTCGACCATATTGTCTTTTTCTAATGTGAATACAGATGAAAAGTACTAAGTAATGGCTTCCCTCATCTCATCTGACTCTATGCACAACTTCCCACCACTATTCTTGATTGGCCTGAATCTTACTCTTATCATTCTTTTATTCCTGATATACCCATAGAAAGACTTCAGGTTTTCCTTGATTCTATCTGCCAATGACTTCTCATGTACCCTCCTGGCTCTTCTTATGCTCTTTCTTAGGTCTTTTCTGGCTAATGTGTAACTCTCAAGTGCCCGAACTGAGCCACCATATCTCATTCTAACATAAGCCTTCTTCTTTGGCTTGACAAGAGATTCAATTTCCTCAGTAAATCATGGTTCTCGCACTCAGCAACTTCTTCCCTGTCTGACAGGTATATACTTCTCAAGGACCTGCAGTCACTGGTCCTTGAATAAGCTCCACATTTCAATTGTGCTCAACCCCTGTATTTTTCTTCCCCATGCTATGCATCCAAAATCTTGTTGAAGGGCGTCATAATTGTCTTTCCCCCAACTATAACTCTTGCCCTGCGGTATATACCTCCTTTTCCATCACTCAGATAAACAGAACCGAATTGTGGTCACTATCACCAAATTGATCACCTACCTCCAAATCCAACATCTGGCCAGTTTCATTACCCACTACCTAATCTAATACAACCACATCCCTTGTTGGCCTGTTGATCTAATGTGTCAGGAAACCCTCCTGCATACATTGGACAAAAGCTGACCCATCTAAAGTACTTGAACTATAGTAATCTCAGTCAGCATTTGGAAAGTTATGGTCCCAGATCACAACTATCCTGTCACTCTCGCTCCTATCGAGGATCATCTTTGCTTTCCTCTCCTCTGCATCTCTGGAACTATTTGAAGACCAAGCGAAAACTCCCAACAGGGTAGTCTCTCCGTTCCTGTTTCTCAGCCCATACTACTTCAGTACAGAAGTCCTCAAGCATCCTTTCTACAACCTTGATGAACAGTGCCACACCATCACCTCTTTTACCATTTTCTCTGTTCCTAATGAAACATCTAAATCCTGGAACCTGCAATAATCATTCCTGTCCCTGTTCTATCCGTGTCTGTGAAATGGCCATAACATCAAAATCCCAAGTACCAACCTATGCTGCATGTTCACCAGATGCTCCTGGCGTTGAAGTAGACACACTTCAAATCAACTTTTTGCCCGTTAGTGCCTTATTGTGATCTTGAAATCTTAGTTCTCACTTCATCTCTCATCCTCCACTATGCTTGAACTACAATTTAGGTTCTCATCATTCTGCTAAAATGTGTTTAAACCCACCCTGAGTGCATTAGCAAATTTTCCCACAAGGATATTGGTACCCCTCTGGTTCAGGTGAAGACCATCCTGTTTGAGGAGGTCCCAACTCACCCAGAAAGAGCCCCAGTTATCTAAAAAACCCAAACTCTCCCACCTGCACCTTCCCTATAGCTATGTGTTCAACTCCTCTCTCTTCCTATTCCTCACCTCGCTAGCATGTGGCATAGGCAAAAAAAAACAGAGACAACAACTCTGTTTGTTCTAGCTCTAAGCTTCCACCTTAGCTCCCTGAATTTCTGCTTTAAATTCCTATCTTTCGTCCTACCTATGTCATTGGTGCCTATGTGGACCACGACTTGGGGCTGCTCCCCCTCCCCATAAGGATCCCGAAAGCACGATCAGGGAAATCATAAACCCTGGCAGCAATGAAGCAACACACCAACCATTCGTCTCTCTCATTCCCACAGAACTTCCTAACTATCCACCTCACTATGGAGTCCCCAATAATTAATGCTCTGCACGTCTTTCCCCTTCCCTTCTGAGCAACAGGGACAGACTCTGTGCCAGAGACCTGTGCCCCAATGCTTACTCCTCTTAGGTCATCACTCCTCAACAGGATCAGCAGAAATATTTGACAGTTGAGAAGGAGACTTTGAGCTTGGTGTTGGCTTTACAACATTTCATTGCTCATGTTACCAGGAGCATATCAGAAACGATCATATACACTGAACATAACCCAATGAGGTTTGTGGAGAAATTTAAGGACAAAAATTCCAGATTGTTCAGATGGAGCTTGTTGTTACAGCCATTCGGTTTGAAAATTGTACATGTGGCAGATAGTGAAAACATGACTGTCGATGCATTGTTGAGACCCGAATGAAAAACGGACACGTTCAATGGCAGGAGTAAACAGACAAACAGAATGTAGTAGATCACGTGATTATAGTTAATGTAATGTATATGTGTTTTATAGAGTACTAAATTTAGGACTAATGGTTTTTAAATGAAGTCCTCTTTGGATATTGATTCTTCTCCATTTTCAGGGGGGAGGTGTGATATGCAGCTTCTCTCTGGTTTGGTTTGGTTTTGGCAGTTTGTCTATTCACTGAAAGCAGTCAGGCAGTTGTAAACTGCTGGACCCAATGAAGCAGCTCCATGCTGATCCTCTCTCTGACTTCTCTCCAGTATGACCTTGTGTTTGATTTTACCTTTTGTGCCAAGAGGAGTTTATGAGGATTGTTGCAAATATTTGGAACAGCATCATGAAGTTGGGATGAGCTGCTGGGTTTTCAGATATGCTAAGTTAACAATCCCAATCAGGGAACTCGTGTTCTATGAGGTCCACCTGGCTGACCTCATTACAGTCACTACAAAGAAATCATGATATATTCCCAAAACAAGATGATGAATGGTTTGGAGGAGAACTTGCTGGTTTTGTGTTCTCATCTATCTGCTGCCCTTATCATTCTGATGGAAATGAACTTGAGTTTTGATCCTGCTGCAGCAAAATTGGCATGTCCAAAATGTTGATCAGATTCTAACGAGACTTCAGAAAAATTCATTTAACACACTGTTTATTTAATTATTTCTCTTTATATTGATTGATTATTTTATCTGAATCAATCACAGATGCATCTCAAACATTCAGTGCAACAAAGTGTTCTCTTTATCTAATTGAAAACTCCAGCACCCCGTCAGATCCTTTGAATACAGCAGTACAGAGAGTCTGTTCTTGTGGGAATAAACGTACTGTTACTTTTTTCTTCAAAGGTAACACTGGTCCAGTCCTTCTCCAGTCACCGAGCCTGGAAAGTATCATCAAGGATCACACTGCCCAGTTACAGTGCACCATGAGGAATGCTGCAGTGACACACACCAATGTTCACTGGTACAGACTGTCCCAAAAGCAAATTATGGAGCCGGTTTTAACACATCCAAGAAGTGGCTCCACACAACAGTACCCAGGATTCACAGAGCGATTCCAATCTTCCAGAGACTCCTCTAGTAACAGTTTCATTCTGACCATAAAAAGTGTGCAGCCTAGTGACACTGGGGTCTATTACTGCTCAGTCTGGGGAAGGATCTATGGGACAGGAAGCCAGCTCAATATCACCAGTAAGTAGAGTTTACATGACAATCTCCTCCTGCAATAACCTCTGACTCAGTAAATGAATTGGAGATCAGTTTGTGATCAAGAAGATTGAGGAGGTGTTGGATTCATTGTGGGGAGGAAGCTGAGCTCATTTTCAGCAATTTATTTAATTGTTTTGTGAGATGTGGGTGTTACTGGCTGGGCCAGCATTTATTACCTCTCCTTAATTGCCATTGAGAAGGTGGTGCTGAGCTATCTTCTTGAACCACTGCAGTGACCCATTGGTTGCCATTCCTGGGTTTAGGTCAGGCTCCGACACAATCTATTAAGACCCTGCTAAACGGTTCTTCAAAAGCTACAATCGGGATTAAAGATGAAGCTTTAATTGAGGGTTGGAGATTCCCCCTAGTCCTGACATGGACTAGCCTGTGTGGTAAAGTGTAACATCTTTCTATAATCCTGACTAATAAAAATGTTTTAAGATTTTAGACTGTGTGTTCCTCATCCTTAAATGAGCTGCCATTGGAATATCATGAGCTAGTTTATAAAATTTCATCCTGGTCTCAGATGGAGTGACCACCTGATGGACCACTGTCCATTCCTCATCACCTGGCATTTGGGATAGTCTTTATTTCCTCATTAATACATTGTCTTTCAAACAATAACACTCCGAGACTTTCTGATTCCATTTCTGAGGATAAAAAACAGAAATCGTTGGAAAATCTCAGCATCTGTGGAGAGAAATCAGAATTAATAAGCTGGGTCCAGTGACCCTTGTACAGAACTAATGGCAATGAGGAAAAATGATGGTTTTTATACAGAAAATGGTGTGGTGAGGAGTGTGAGGGTAAATGATAAATGGAGATAGAGTCCAGTGTGAGAGAAAAACTGTTGGACAGTCAAAGGAGGGGGTTATGGCTAGTCTAGGAGAATGAGCAGCTGCTGATTGGGACAGTTAGTGGCTGACAATGGGTAGTGTGTGATAGCTGCCATGTAATCATAAGACCTGGTGTATTGGGGAGGGGAAAAGCATGGGGAAAGGTGCTCACACTCTAAAATTGTTGAACTTAATATTAATTCCAGAAGGGTGCAGGGTAACCAAGTGGAAAATGAGGTGCTATTGTTCCAGCTTGCTCTGACCTTCATGAGAGTACTGCAGTGAGACTGAGACAGAGATGTTGGCCAGGGAACACAATGGTGTGTTGGACTCACAAGCAACTGGGAGATTAGGGCTTTTTTTGCCAACAGAATGGAGGTCTTCTGAAAAGTGGTCACCCAGTCTGTGCTTCATTCCCTAAATGAAGAGGACCCCCATTGTGAGCAGTGAGTACAGTTTGTCTCATCACAGAATACTCAGAGGCCTGGATAGAGTGGACAGGGAGAAGATGATTTTCAGAGAGATAGGATCTGGGCCACAGCCTTACAGTGAAGGGACAATCAGTTACAGCTGAGATGAAGAGGAATTTCTTCAGACAAAAGATGGTAAATCTGTGGAACTCATTGCTGCAGAGAGCTGTAGTAGAGGCCAAGTCATTGATTACATTTAAGACAGGGATAGACAGGTTCTTAAGAGCAAATGGCTCAATAGTAATGGAGAGAGAGCAGGAGAACAGGATTGAAACATATTAGCCATGATCGAATGGCAGAGCAGACCTGATGGGCTGAATGGCCTAATTCTGCTCCTATATCCTATGGCCTTATGGTCGATACATTCATGGTTAGTTTGAATAATTAACCCCACTGGTTCACTCTGATACTCTTACCATCTGTCCTTTCTCTTTAACTCTTAAGATGCAAGTGTCCCAGTCCTTTACCAGTCTTCCATCCTGGAATGTGTCACCAAGGGTCACACTGTCCGGTTACAGTGCACCATGAGGAACGCCACAGTGACACACACCAATGTTCACTGGGACCGGCAGCATCCAGGGAATAAGAAGGAGTGGGTTTTAACATATGACATGAGGAACATTACACAATGGAGTCCAGGCTTTACTGAGCGATTCCAGTCTTCCAGAGAATCCTCCAATAACAGCTTCATTCTGACCATCACAAACGTGCAGCCCAGTGACACTGGGGTCTATTTCTGTAAAGTGTGGGGAAACATCAGTGGGAATGGAACCCAGCTGAATGTAACAGGTAAGTCTTATTTATCTGAGAATAATCTGATACAGTAACCATTTCCACATGGATTTATTGGAGAGGGAAATGTGTTAAATTCCTCTGGTAAAGAGAAAGCAGAGAGCTCGATATGAACATAGAACAATTCTCGGTTTTTACTCACAGATAGAATAAACTGTTTCTCCTTTTGGACCAGTTCCTCAATCTCAAACTTTTCTCTCCTCTCTGTCTTTCTGCTTCACCATCTTATTTGTCCTCAGTGTTGGATTAAACATTCTCCTGACTCTGTCTGGTTTTGTTTCATTCATTCTTGGGATGTGGCCATCACTGGCCTGGCTGGTACTTGTTGTCCATCGTGAATGGCCCTTTAGAAAAAATGTCATCTCTGCCACAGGTAGCAGCTGAGGCCATTGAATGTCTTCAAGGAAGAGTTATATATAGTTCTGAAGGCTCAAGAATTCAAAGGGTAAGGGGAGAATGTGAGAAAAAGGGACTGAGTTGGATTATCACCCATGATTATATTGAAAGGTGGTGCAGGCACAATGGGCTAAATGGCCTACTCCAGGTCCTATTTTGTATGTTTTGAGAAGGTCATGGCGCTCTGCCTTCCTAAGCTGTTGTGGTCAACTTGGTGTTGGGACACTGGACCCAGTGCCCTGAAGGAACGATGATGGTGATACACCATATATACTTGAGTATAAGTTGAACTCATGTAAAAGTCAACACCCTATTTTCGATCCAAAAATCCGAAATTTTCCATGTATCTCATGTCAAGGTCAACCCTATTTATTCACAGTTAACAGATCAACATTTATGAGTCAGTGTGCCTACTCGTTGCGCACCACTCCGGCTTTCCACTCCATTCTGGGTCTTCCACCAGCTGTTACACTCCAATCCAGATTTTCAGAATTACTGTAATTCTTGTGTTTTTTAAAATTTGTTTTGACTTTAATTTTGCTTCTGCCAATGATACGGTTTGAATTTTGACCAGCATGAATTTCAACCCCTCCCTGTAATTATCAACCCCATAAATTTAACCATAAAAATAGTCAAAACAATTCAACTATTACTCGAGTATACAGGGGAACCTCGATTATCCGAATGAGATGGGTGGGCACTATTTCGTTCGGATCGTCGATTATTCGGTTAATCAATTAAATGCCTTTCCACTGGGGCTAAGAGTTTTTAAAGTCTGCTCCCCATTCAGGATACTGCAGCAGCACACAGTGCATGAGACCCCTCCCCAAAACCGCCCCCAATCCTGTCCAACACTGTCCCCTGCCCATAATCCCATCCTGCCCCGCCCCACCCACATCCCCAACACCGTCCAGCGTACCGGCTCCCAAACCCCATTCTCCATGCCCCCTCGGCCTGCCCTCACCCCAACTCCATTGAGCCCTGCCCCCACACCACTCCCAACCCCATCCAGACCGGCCCCCACCCCCAACCCCATCCAACACAGGTATGTGTCGAGCTACGTGCCCTTAGAGTCATAGAGATGTACAGCATGGAAACAGACCCTTCGGTCCAATCCGTCCATGCTGACCAGATATCCCAACCCAATCTAGTCCCACCTGCAGCACCTTGCCCATATCCCTCCAAACCCTTCCTATTCATATACCCATCCAGATGCCTTTTAAATGTTGCAATTGTACCAGCCTCCACCACTTCCTCTGGCAGTTAATTCCATACACATACCACTCTCTGTGTGAAAAGGTTGCCCCTTAGATCCCTTTTATATCTTTCCCTTCTCACCCTAAACTTATGCCCTCTAGTTCTAGACTCACTGACCAAAGGGAAAAGACTTTGCCTATTTACCCTATCCATGCCCTTCCATAATTTTATAAACCTCTATAAGGTCATCTATCAGCATCCGACGCTCCAGGAAAACAGCCCCAGCCTGATCAGCCTCTCCCTATAGCTCAAATCTTCCAACCCTTTCAACATCCTTCCAATAGAAAGGAGACCAGAAATGCACACAATATTCCAACAGTGGCCTAACCAATGTCCTGTACAGCTGCAACATGACCTCCCAACTGTACTCAATACTGTGACCAATAAAGGAAAGCATACCAAATGCCTTCTTCACTATCCCATCTACCTGCAACTCCACTTTCAAGGAGCTAAGAACCTGCACTCCAAGGTCTCTTTGTTCAGCAACACTCCCTAGGACTTTACCATTAAGTGTATAAGTCCTGCTAAGGTTTGTTTTCCCAAAATGCAGCCACTTCTCAGACCATTGGCCCATCAGGTCAAGATCCTGTTGTAATCTGAGTTAACCCTACACCTCCAATTTTGGTGTCATCTGCAAACTTACTAACTGTACCTCTTATGCTCGCATCCAAATCATTTATGTAAATGACAAAAAGTAGAGGACACAGCACCGATGCTTGTGGCACTTCACTGGTCACTGGCATCCAGTCTGAAAAACAACCCTCCACCACCACCCTCTGTCTTCTACCTTTGAGCGAGTTCTGTATCCAAATGGCTAGTTCTCCCTGTAATCCATGAGATCTAACCTTGCTAATCAGTCTCCCATGGGGAACCTTGTCGAACGCCTTGCTTTGGTCCTACAATATTGGATTGAGCCTTTGTCGATTACCCCCATTAACCATAGGTGAGTGATGAAACACTTAGGGTTGAAGATAATTCAACCAGTGAAATGCACCCCCTGAACAGATACAAATATACTCAAATTGTTTCAATGCAACAACTGGAAAATGTGATACTCGCAATTGAAGATAACATACAGGAGAAAAGTCTTTATGGCACTGGGAAGTGGAATACAATATACAAGTTATACACAGCAGTTCCAAGTCAATATAGTGAGTGCCCTGGAGGGGAAGCTGAATGAGATGCTGTCCCATGTACCTGCTGCCTTTGTCCTTTCAGATGGGAGAGACTCTGATTTCAGAAGCTGCTGTTGGAGGAGCTTTGTGAGTTACAGAATGGAACCTTGCCGATGGTACCCACTGTACATCAGTGTAAAAGGGAATGAATGTTAAAGGTGTTAGTTGTGATGCCAATCAGGTGGGCTGCTTTGTTGTGGATGGCATGAAGCTTCTTGAGTGTTGTTGGAGCTGCACACATCCAGGCAAGTTGGACCATCATCCTTCTGATTTCTGATTTGTTGATACATAGTTAAAAATCACACAACATCAGGTTATAGTCCAACAGGTTCACTTGGAAGCACTGGCTTTTAGAGCGCTGCTCCTTCATCTGGTTGTTGTTGTGTATAAGATTGTAAGACACAGAAGTTGATCCTCATTTCTGGATTGCCCTCAAACTGAGTCACTTGCCTGGTCATTTCAGAGGGTAGTTAGAACAGACCACATTGCTGTGGGTCTGGAGTCAAATGTAGGCTAGACCAGATAAGGATGGCAGATTTCCTTCCCTGAAGGACATTAGTGAACCAGATGGGTTTTTATAACAATCGATGGGAACATCAGGAATTAAGGTGATATGTTTCCAGCTCTCTGTTGGCCTGGAATTGTTGTGTATTGTTGTGTTATAACTTGTTTGTGAGCAAATTCAATAAAGAAGCAAACAGTTGGTGGTTTGTTTGGAGAAGCTGTTGCCCATGAGAGGTCTGGGTGGTATAAGGGGTGACTCTGTAATTATCTAACTCTCTGTTCACATAGTGAAGGGTTCGGTGCCAAGGCTGCACACTGGACCTCAACATTACTCCATCAGCCTGTATTTATCTTTAATTTGGGAGGTTAATAGAATACAAAGTGATTTGTCTTGTACGAGCTTGTATTCCATTGACATTCACTCCCATGAGTCAGTTCCCTATTAAAACTGGATCTGTTTCTCAATGTCATTTAAACTGAAGGTTAAACTGGGGTCCAGTGTAACTCATTAAGATGTGAGTAATTTATCCGGGAAATGTCCAACTCTCAGCTCTCAAGTTTTTGGGCTGACATTTCCCACAACCCTCTTCAGCCCCTATTCTGCTCAATGACACTTCCACCTCCGTCTCTGATGTCCTTGTCCTGAGCTAAACCCTTCCTCGCCCCCACCCTGGTTACTAACCTTCTTCTGAACCTCATTCATTTCCTTAGTCCAAGGGACACAGACAGAAGGAAATAGGAATAGGAGGAGGCCATTCAGCCCATCATGCCTGCTCCAGCACTCAATTAAATAATGGATGATCTAATATTGATCTCAGCCCCACATTCCTACATATCCCTGTTCACCTTTCACTCCCTGGCTCATCAAGAATCTCCCTCCCTCTGCCTTAAAAACAACTTAAAGATTTTGCATCCACTGCCTTTTGATGAAGGGAATTCCAAAGACTCACAACTCTCTGAGAATAAAAACATTTCCTTGTCTCTGTTTTCAATGTGCATTCCTTTAGTTTTAAAACTCTGCCCCCTAGTTCTAGATTCTCCCTGAAAAGGAACCATCCTTTCTGAGTTCACTCAGTCAAGTCCCCTAAGGATATTACAGATTTCAATGAAGGCCCCTCTGAGCCCAATGGGATCCAGAGTGAACACATCTGGAGGAAGGGTTTGCAGCTCGAGGAAGTTTGGATCTGAGTTGAGGAGCTGGAGTCTGAGCTGCAGACATTGTGTCACATCAGGGAAGGGGAAAGCTCCCTGGAAACCTTTCTCCAGAGAGTGCTCCCACACCTTGGATTCAGGAATTGGAGATGAGTCATGAATCAGGGACAGGAGGCTGTAACTGCAGGTGAGGATGTAATGGGTCCCAGGCCTTTCTAACAGTGAGCGCAATGTCACAGGTTTGTGTTTGGGACCCGACCCTGACCTGGGATAATAACCCGGGTCAGGAATGGAAGGAAAAGTCTGAGGTTCAGAAGGGCCTCACTTTGCCCATTACTGACTCAATTCCAGGCAAGTGCAGTCAGAGTCTATCTGGCTTAGAGACAGAATCAGAGAATCACAGAAACATACTAATGTAACATGAGACCATTTAGCCCATCCTGTCTGCACTGACTCTTCAAATGAGCATCATTCCAGATTGCCAATGTCCTGCTCTCTCCCGACAGCCATGCACACTGTTAGGGTACAGAATCAGATGGAGGAACAGTGGATCAGAGACGGTGCACTCAGGGACCATCGACTGCAGGCTGTTTGAAACTTTCAGCTTTTTCCTTTTGATTTTCAGTGAGAATGAAACTTTTTAAGTGGCTGCTCAATCTCTTCCAATCAGTCAGCTGTGAGCATTGTGAAATTCTCCTCTCGATAGTTTACTCACAAAATGAATCACAGCAGCAAATTGGAAAGCATTCAGTGATGGACATGTTTCAAATCATTCCCGCTCAAATTACAAACAGCAATTTCCCACAGGAAGCTTCAGTTCATCCTCTGCAAATCATCATTTAACCAGGAGAAGATTTTATAAAATGTTACAATTCCAGTTATATTACTTTTTGCTCTTCAATATGAACAGACCCATTGACTGATCCAGTCCTCATTCAGGATTCAATGGTCGCTCGGTAGAAGAGGGTGAAACTGTCGAGTTCCAGTGTGCCATGTACAATGCCAGTGTGATTGACACTGATGTCCACTGGCACTGCCAATGACTTGGCAGCAACAGGGAGTGGATGATAAGCCACTTTGTGAATGGCACCCTCACCAAGGCCCAGGGTTTTCCCAATTATGTTGAGCTTTCCAGGAATGTCAGCAGGAACAATTACATTCTGAACCTTGTGAATGTGACTCTCAATGATACTGCTGTGTACAGCTGCAGTGTGTGGAGCTACATCTATGGAGCAGGGAGCCAGTCAAAGTAACTGGTAAGTCAATGGGAGGGAACACTGGTGTGACCAGGGAAGAGAGCACCCGGCTGCTGTGCTTCATCAGTGGAAGGGCAGAATGTTCATCAAGGCCAAGTATTCCCAAGGCAGGATGAGGAGTGGCTTGGAGGGGAACTTGCAGGGGGTGGTATTTCCATGAATCTGCTGCCCTTGTCCTTTTAGATGGAGGAGGTTGTGGATTTGAAAGGTGCTATCTGAGGATCTTTGAAGAATTTCTGCAATGTATCTTGTTGATAGTGTATAGTAGGGAGGCAGTGGTGGAGGGAGTGGATGGTTGTGGATGTGGTGCCAATCAATTGGGCTGCTTTGTCAATGATGTTAAGCTTCTGGAGTGTTGTTGGAGCCAAACCCATCCAGGCAAATGGGGAATATTCCATCACACTCCTGACTTGTGTTTGTAGATTATGGACAGGCTTTGGGGAGTTACTGTCCTGAGGAGCTCAAAATTAATGTTATTGACAATCTTGAACATTGCTCAAACTGAAGTGACTGTGTCTGTAACATTCTGATATTTTACAGCAGAATCGTCCAATGGTATTCCCTGGACCTCAGATCCCATTTTAATCATTGGCACCATTCTGGGCTTCGCTGTCTTGATCTGCATTGTCCTGCTCACATATTTCCTTTGGAAACAAAAGCCGTGCTCATCAGTAAGGGACTCCACACAAGGGTAAATTCCATTTCATCTTGGGTTTGATTCTGTCACTGCACAATTATTGTTTTCGACATTGGGGGTGATTGTTTTTAGTGAGTGCTGATATTCCCACTGAAGCACACAGATCCATTGTAAATGGTGGGTCAGTGACTGTTGTGACCATCCCATGTGTCCAGATGCCCAATCACTGCCAGTTTGCTCCACCTCTGGTATCACATATTTTCCAGTGCCAGGCCACAGGTACCTGCTGGTGACAGTCAGAAAGCTTTTAATGGCTCAAGCGTGGGAGGCACTGTGGTTCAGTGGTTAGAGCTGCTACCTCACAGTGCCAAAGACACATGTTTGATTCCCACCTTGGGCGATTGCCTGTATGGAGTTTGCATATTCTCCTGATACCAACTTGCCATAGCGTTCAGTACATTAGGTACATTAGTGAGGGGTAAATGTCGAGTAATATGGTTGGGGAATTGGTCTGGGTGGGTTACTCTTTAGAGAGTTGGCATGGACTTGTTGGACCTAATGGCCTGTTTCCACACTGTAGGGATTCTGAGATGCTCGAATTCATTGGAGATCACACGCAAGATCTCTAGTAGGTACAGGATCATTACCCACTATGCCCAGAGTCAGGATCTTGGAGTGGGGGGGTCACTGGCAGAACAGCGTCTCCTGCTGTGAAGACCAAGGTAGTGCCAGACGACTCCGCCAAACAGCCTGTGCTGGCCTTTGACTTCCACATCACATTTGCTTCCACACAGCCCAATTCCTGCTCCCCTATCCATTCAATCCCCTTTATCTCACACCCCTCTCCAATCAAATCTTGAATGTTGACATGTTTTTTTGATTCATTCATGGGATGAGGACAACATTGTCTAGGCCAGCAGTTATTGCCCCTCTCTAATTGCTAGTGGGCAGTTAAGAGTCAACACATTGCTGTGGGTCTGGAGTCTCATGTAGGCCAGACCAGGTAAGGATGGCAGAATTCCTTCCCTGAAAGATATTAGTGAACCAGATGGGTTTTTCTAACAATCAACAATGGATCTATGGTTTTCATTGTTCACTTAATACCAGATTTTGTTGCATTCAAATTCCACCATCTGCCATAGCATGATTAGAATCCTGGTCCCCAGAATGTAATCGGGTTTTCGGGATGAACAGTCCAACAATAAAACCACGAAACCACCAAATTGATCCTACACCTGCCATAAATCTGGATTGACTCCCAAAGCCTCCCCACAGTCACGGTGATACGATTTCCTGAGTGCCTGGACTCGAGAATTTCTGTTGCATTTTGCATCATGATGCCTTGTTCTTCACCCCCTCAATATTTTTTTTCAATCTCATTCATTACCCATTGAAAGCGTTTTTAAGACTTTGATTGCAATCTGGGTCCTTCCATTGATATAACTTCATTCTGAAGTTTTTATTGGGATTTGCATGTGCTTATGCTGGGCAGCATCCCAGTGAGCTGGTGCAGCTTGCTCTCTCAGTGTTTTCACAGACTGCATCAGATGAAAGTTTCTTGAAGAAATCTCTCCCTTCCACAGTCGGAAACAACAACAACTTGGTCAACTTTCCCAGAATGCCCTGAGATTTTGTTCAAATTCTTTCACTTGTTGTTCACACAAATTCTGCTTTTTTTAACAAATGTTCAAAGTTGCTAGATCATCCTTTCACCTCGAAGCTAGTCTCAAATATTCACAATTAAAAGTGTAAAATGCATTAGCCTCGAGAGTGTGAAGATTGTAATGTTGCTCTGTGGTAAATATGCAATAAATCTCATATATGGAATTTATTTAGGAGCCCTGTTGAAGATCAGAATGCTGTGTATGAAAATGTAAATGGTAAGCAAACTAATTCCATCATTTCTGCAATATTTGGCCAGGATCTCTCTGTTCCAAATTTCCCTTTTACAGTCAGATTTCTGACATAATTAATAAGCTAATGGTTAGAGCAGGTCAGTTGGATGATGAACACAATTGACCATGAAAGGTGGTGAACCCACAGCCAACAGAATGAAGGTGGTAGTATCCCCCTGGGCTTTTAGCTGCAGCTTGAACCTTCCCCTCAGGATAACAATGCTGTAAAGAATGGCCATGAAAATGCTTGGAGTTTCAGACACAGAAACAGACTCCTGTAGCCCACCAGCCAACAGAGACTGATGTTTTTACATCTGTCATACCCCATTCAGAACCATTCTTTATTGAATATCTTTTGAAAATCCAACTTCAACACATTGTTAGTTCTGTCAATCCATTCTGGTGGGACTTCATGTAAAAATCTGGAATGATTTAGTCAGACACGATTTTCCTTTCATGAAGCCATATGGACTCGACTTGATTAGGCTCTGCTTGATCAAATTAAATCACAGAATATTCATGCATTCTGAAGCCAGATGGTGGGACAGAAAGTGAGATGGGAGAAATTGAGGACTACAGATGCTTGAGATCAGAGTCAAAGAGTGTGGTGCTGGAAAAGCACAGCAGGTCAGGCAGCATCCGAGGAGTAGGAGAGTCGACATTTCATACATAAGCCCTTCATCAGGAATGAGGCTTATGGTCAGGGGGGCTGAGAGATAAATGGGAGCGGGGTGAGTTTGGGGGGAAGGTAGCTGGGAATGCAATAGATAGATGAAAGTGGGGGCATGAAGGTAACAGGCTGGAGAGGAGAATGGAGCAGATAGATGGGAAGGAAGATAGACAGGTAGGACCATTCAAAATAGTGGTGCTGAGTTGGAACGTTGAGACTGGGATAAGGTGGGGGAGGGGAAATGGAGATACTGGTGAAATCCACACTGATTCTGTGTGGTTGGAGGATCCCAATGCGTTCTTCCTCCAGGTGTCAGGTAATTAAGTTTTGGCAATGGAGGAGGCCCAGAACCTGCATGTCCTTTGGTGGGATTGGTCAGTGCGGGTGTCCCAGAGCTGTTCTCTGAATGATCTGCAAGTTGGCCTCCTGTCATCATGAAGTAGAGAAGACCACATTGAGTGCAACGGATGAAATAGATGATGTGCTTGCAAGTACAGGCAAATCTCTGTCAGATATGGAAGGATCCTTCTGGGCCTTGGAAAGAGGTGAGGGGCAAGGAGTGGGCACAGGTTTTGCATTCTTGAGATGGTAGGGGAAGTTGCAGGGAGGGGAGGGTCGATTGGTGTAGGCCGTGGACCTAACAAGGGAGTTGTACAGAGAATGGTCTCTTCGAAATGCAGATAGTGATGGGGAGGGAAATATATCTCTGGTGGGTCTGTTTGTAAGTGGTGGAAGTGGCGGAGGATGATGTGGTGTATCCAGAGGTTGGTGGTGTGGAAGGTGAGGACCAGGTGGGTTCTGTTATTGTTGTGATTGGAGGGGTGGAGTTCAAGGATAGAAGGGAGAAAGTGGAGGAGATGCATTGCAGGGCTTCATGACCATGTGGGAGACGAAATTCTGGTCTCTGAGGAAGGTGATGAGTCATTCAGGTAGCTGTGGGAGTTGGTGGGTTTGTAGTGAATATATGTGTTGTGTCAGTCACCAGAAATAGAGATGGAGAGGTCCAGGAAAGGGAGAGAGATGTCTGAGATGGTCCCGGTGACCTTGAGTTCAGGGTGGAAGGACTTAGTGAAATCGATGAACTTTTCAACCTCCTGATGGGACCATGATGTGGCCCCGATACAGTCATGAATGTAGTGGAAGAAAAGGTGGGGAATGATGCTGGTTTAGCTCTTGAAGATGGACTGTTCCACGTAGCCAATGAAAAAGCAGGCATTGATCTGGGTTTCATGTGGGTGCCCATGGCTACCCCTTTGGTCTGGAGAAAATGAGAGGATTGGAAGGAGAAGTTGTTGAGAACCAGGACCAATTCAGCTAGGCAATGAAGGTACTGGTGTAAGGGTATTGGTTGGTCAACATGAGAAGAAGAAACAGAGGGCTTGAAGCCTTCTTCATGGCAGATAGGTGTGCACAAGGACTGGATAGCATGGTGCAGATAAGGCATTGGAGCTGGGGAAACGAAGGAGGTGGAGTGCATGGGTGGTGTTCCCAACATACATGGCATTTTCCTGGATTAAGTGGGACAGGACGGTATGCAGATATGCTCGGGCGGGCAGGAGCAGCCACCACCACCACAGCGATCGATGACATCACTTCCGCCTACACCGCCCCACAGAGAGTATCCACTGCCGACTATGCTGTTTCTGAGATTGCCAGCCAGACAACCTCCTCCGTGACCGCAACAAGATCCACCACAGATGAAACCAACGCGAGCTCCAACCAACACGTCACGTCCGCACCCATTACTGCTGCCACCCTAGCCACATCTGCTCCCACCTGAACACCGCTGACAACATTGCCTACATCACGTGTGACGCCACTTCTGTCCCCACGGTTCCCACAGGCAGCACTTCCACACACTTCACCCCCAAGGTTAGCGTTACTTCTGTGGGTGACATCATCTTCGATCACATGACCATGCCCCATTCTAGTACAGTCTCTACCTCCCACTCCCAGTTCCAGCTGTACACCAGGTCCTAGCTCCCACCCCACCCTGGACATTGACAGCTCTCCCATCACCCACTCCAACCACTCACCCTTGCAACGTGCAGCCCTCCACTGCCACCACTCCAACCTCAAGCTCACCATCAAACTTACTGACATGGGGTAGTTTGACGCACCAACCTCTACATGGCTGAAGCCAAGTGCCAACTCACGGGCACCTGTTCCTACTGCCCACTTGATGACCTCACCTCCCATCACCAAACCATCATTTCCCCGAACATGCACATCCTCATCACCTCTGGGGATTCTCCATCCACAGCCTCCGATCTCATTGCCTGTTAAACCCGCACTGCCCAATTTTATCTCATACTCAAAATTCACAAACATGACTGCCCCAGTCAACTTATTGTCTCAGCCTGCTCCTGTCCCACTGAACTTATCTCTGCATACCTTGAAACTGTCCTGTCCCCCTTCGGCCAGGAAATTCCCACCTCCGTTCGGGACAGCACCCACGCCCTCCACTTCCTCCATGATTTTCATTTCCCTGCCCCCAATCCCTTATCTTCACCATGACATCCAGTCCCTGTACACACCAATCTGTCATGATGAAGGCCTCCAAGCCCTCTGTTTCTTCCTCTCACACCGACCCAACCAGTAGCCATCCAGATGGCCTCCCTCTTCAAAGACCAAAGCTTCCCCTCTCACATCGTCGATGATGCCCTCCAGCACATTTCTTCCACCTCCCTCACCTCTGTCCTTGAACCCCCACCCCTCCAATTGCAACAAGGACAAACCCCCGCCCCCCGATCCTCACCTTCCACCCGACCAATCTCCGGATACACCACATTATTCCCCACCATTTTTGCCACCGACAAACAGACCCCATGACCAGGGATATATCTTTTTCCCCACCACTATCTGCATTTTGGAGAGACATTCCTTCCGTGACTCCCTTGTCAGGTCCATGATTCCCACAAAACCCCCTCACCTCCACCCAAAACCCAAAGGATCCTTCCACACAGGACAGAACTTTACTCGTATTTCCACAAATGTCAGCTAATGCATCCATTGCAGTGGATGTAATCTCTTCTACATTGGGGAGACAGGACACCAATTTGCAGAACATTTCTGGGATACCCACACCAACCAACCGTACTGCTCTGTGGCTAAACACTTCAACACCCCGTTCCACTCTGTGAACTAAATGCAGTTCTTGGCCTCCTCCATCATCAAACTCGAAATACCCAGCGCCTGGAGGAAGAATGCCTCTTCTTCCACCTTGGGATCCCACAACCACAGAGGATCAATATGGATTTCACCATTTCCCCTCCTCCAACCTTATCCTAGTCCAATCCTTCCAACTTGACATCACCATCTTGAATGGTCCTACCTGTCCATCTTCCATCCCACCTATCTAATGCACCCTCCTCTCCAAACTATCACTTGCACTACCACCTTCACCTACCTGTTGCATTCCCAGCTCCCTTCTCCCCAACCCCACTCCCCTCCTATTTATCTCTCAACCCCCTTTGCCCACAAGCCTCATTCCTGATTAAAGGCTTATGCCAGAAATGTCAATTCTCCTGCTCCTCGGCTGCTGTCTGACCAGCTGTGCTTTTATAACTCTACACTCTTCAAGAAAGCCAGGTACCAGTCTTTTCCATCTCCTTCTACAGTTTCCTTCATTTAAAGCAATATCCTTTTCTGATTTTGTTCCCCAATTCACAATAAAGACAATTATAAAGATGTGGTCTTTATAGGGAAATGCTCTCAACAACATCCCAGCTGCCTACATATAACATGTGATTATTTGTCTCACAGACTCAATGACAGCAGCTGGTTACCAGTGTCTCCCTGGAGCTGACAGAATCCCTCCTTTGACAGGATACAGGCAGGTGAGCTTCACTGTTCTTCACTGTACATGTTCCTGGAACAGGGAGGAGCTGGTGTCATTGTCAATTTATGATTTCAAATTAATTTCTCCTGCACAGCCAACATTTTGTCTTAAACTCCTTACTACATCTTATTTGGGCAACATGCTGGAAATGGAGGCCAGCTATTTCTGGAGTGATCACAATATTTTAAGATTTTTACAAACTACATGCACATCCCCCATTTCCCAGTCTTTTAGACCCAGGGTGACAGAAACCACAGACCAGGTTTCTCTCCTTAACACGAGTTCCTGTTTCTTACAACGAAGTAGAATCTAGTTACAGGGAAACAATGACATATAACCCTTCCATACCCTCGACTAAACATCCCCCTTTCACACATACAGACTGGCAGAAACAGATAAAACATGGGTGTTACGGACAGCAGGTAAGACTGGGAAGACAGCTCAGAGTTCCCTGTCCACAGGGATTTCTAACTTGATTCTTGTGCAGCTCAGACACTGTTTCTCAATCTTCCTTCTCCTGATGCTTTCACTTATTTACAGGAGGCACAGGGGAAACTGATTCACACTGACAGCAGCTCCCTGACTGATTCACACTGACAGCAGCTCCCTGAGTGATTCACACTGACAGCAACTCCCTAACTGATTCACACTGACAGCAACTCCCTAACTGATTCACACTGACAGCAGATCCCTGACTGATTCACACTGATAGCAGATCCCTGAATGAATCACATTTACAACAGCTACCTGACTGATTCACACTGACAGCAGATCCCTGAATGAATCACATTTACAACAGCTACCTGACTGATTCACACTGATTCACACAGCGCATGCTCTGGTGGCAATCCTCCATCTTCCTCCTGCCTTACTTTGCAGATATTACCTTCTGAGGATGATATGCATAAACCTACAAGATGTGCTGCTATCTGTGGTCTCACACCTGCTGCATAATGAGAAAGTGGAATTTTTTGCAGTTGATGCAAGTCCTTCAGTTCACATGAAAAGCGTGCAAGTACTGGAGTCCTCTCAGCAACATGGTGTGGGTTGGGAAGCCCAGAGTGGGGCACTCTAGGGAGTGCAGTGTGGGTTGGGAAGGTTGAGTGCGGGACACTCTCAACAGCATCTGTTGCATTGGCGAAGGAAAGTTTGTCGTCTTTTTCTTAAATTTTCTTTTCTTTATTTTACTTCGTAATTAATGGAATTGTACTTATACAAAGTAATGGTACACACCTTTCAGTGTATTTTATGTTGAAATACACCGTGACAATAAATTTATCGATTTCTCAACTTATAGAATCTCCCTGACTGATTCATTAAAATTTGCAGCCGACAGGAATTGCTGAAGTAGAAATCAGCTGACTTTCTTCAGGGTTAAAGTGCTGTTTCCTGCAGAGAACAGAGAGACAGCTCCTGACCTGGTGGAGGTCTGATGGCTTCTCTATATCTTGTTCACAGACTCAATGTTGTTATCTCTATGTGAGCTATCCACATTGTTATTGGAAGACAGAAGTCCTTTGTTATAAATAACTGGTCATGGGTTGACAGACCAATTAGGTAAATGCTATTGGTTAGAATTCCACTATTGCTTGTCCTTCTGTCCCAGCCTTCCCTCCCACCCTAACTCCCACTCTCTCTTGCCACCCTCTTGCTCCACCTGGTCTGTAAACCTTTTCCCACTACTGTCCCAATAGGAAGCTGTGTAAATAACACTTACAATGAGTTTCAGGTTACTTGATTTCAGAAAGTGCAGGAATCGGTTGGACAAGCATATGGATGTACATGGAATAGTGTAGGTCAGATGGGCTTCAGATTAGTATGACAGGTTGGCGCAACATCGAGGGCTTAAGGGCCTGTACTGCACTGTAATGTTCTATGTTCTATGTTAATCCTTGGATTCTAAACCAGTTATTTTCCATTTCAGTCCACACTCAAAAATACAAAACTTAACAATATTTCTATGCCTTGACAGCTCATCTCACCAGAGAAAGACCAGGTGGACTGATCCCAGACCTATACATGATCTCTCAGACATTCATGAGGGGCTATTGGAGAACGGCTTAGCATGGCTCATCTCCAATTAGTCCTCATGATGACCAACAATTGATCCATCAGCAGGAAAACCAAATCACTCAAATTACCAAATTAAACATACTGGTCCAACTTGCTTTGTTCAATTCAGAAACAGGGTTGGAGTCTGACCGGGATTTTCAGGTCCAAATATTCCTGATTTTGTTCCTGATTTTCCATCTGGGATCTACTTTTCTCTGGGAGCTATATTCCTCTTCCACTCAACTGTTCTGTCAGCTGCCCACAGCTCTGATTCAGAAACTGTTTGACAAATCAGTCACCTTCATGGAAATAGAAATGTTTCAAGACTACAATTCCTGACTCAGTATAATTAACATTCCGTCGTCTCTCAGTTTATAATGATTACTGAACAGAATATATGTTGTTTCCTTCTTATTACAGAATGTGAAGGATTCTCCAGCAGATTCTGACTCAACCTACATGGTAAATATCTAGGACTGCAATTAACAGCTGGCTTTACAACATTCACCCTATTCCCAAAGAGCCACCTTTCTGAGTTTCCATTGGTCCCCTCATCTGACTGACATTTCTATACACCAATCACCATTATTGGGAATGGGCTCAGTGCCAAGCAAACCAGAGTGTCCACCATGCCACGTTCCCAACTCAATTACTGAGATCCTCCTGTCTCCACTCTCTGACTCATTGATTTCCAATCCCAGGGTCAGACCACCAGACACTGAACCCTCCTGGACCCTCCAAGTTCAAGTCTGATCTTCTGCCACTCAGTCCCACTGATTCTCAGCTGTCCCTTCTTCCCTCATACCCAATCCCTGGTCTCCTCAGTCACTGCCAACCTCAGGAGTCAGCTGTGCTCATCACTGTATTCGACAATTCTTAGTAAGAAAATGTTTTTCCATTTATATCACTCCATTCACAACCTCAGCATGTCTGGGCAGCCTTTACAATGAGTGAAATGCCTTTGAAGTGTGGCCACTGATATCCAGAAAAAGAGGAACTGATTTAAATACAACAAGGTCACTGGGAGAGCAATGCTGCTTTCGAATATAAGAACATAAGAAATAGGAGCAAATGTACAGCTGACAGCTTCTTCAAGCTGCTCCACCATTCAATACAATCCTGGTGAATAATCTGCCCTATTACCACTTTCCCAGCTGCTCCTCATATCCTGGAAATTCTCAGAGAAACAAAGTTCTGTCCAGTTCAATGTAAAATGCTGTCAGTATTGGAACGTTGTCAATTCTTTTGCAGAGAGAGAATTCCAAAGATTAACAACCCTTTGAGGAAAGTAGTTTCTATCAAAAAGATTATTGCTTTCCTGCTCAAGAAGATAGGGTTTCATGTTGACATCTCATTGAGAAGCCTATCCTGCTGACAGTGCTGCCCTGCCTCTGTACTGCACTGAGGGAGCAGCCTGGGTGGCACAATCACATCTCAGGACTCCACTTTCAATCCAAACTCTCGAGTCTCAAAAGCAAATGTTTTTCAACTGAGCTGACACGAATGAATGAAGGAGACTGCTAACATGGATCTGGTTCCAGGAAGAGAAATCCCTGTTGCCCATAAGCAGGAAATATTGTTAAAATGTGAAATAATTCTGGACAAGCCATCATTGTGTCTATGTTATGGATCACAGTTTTTAATATTTCTCTTTTTCCTGTTAGCCATTGCAGCAATGGGATCGCTCTATTTACAGTGAGCTTAAAGGTATGTTTCTAGTTTTGCCTCTGACAGGGTTGTTTACCTGATGCAGCAATGTTTATACTGTCTCCAAGAACATGAGAATCTGGGTGTGGGGATTGTGTTATGTACAGTACTGAATAAATGGAGGAGACTCCAGTTATATGCAAAAATGAGACCCCTCAGTCTTGTCAATGTCTGGGCTAACATTAGCAATTGGATTATACAGAGCAGGATTATTTCCAGTAGAGTCACATGCTTCATGTGATCTGATACAAGATGGAGTTGGAGATCTTTGTACTCTCAGGTCACATGTTGTGATGCAGTGATGACATCATCACCATGTAGAATCACAGTACAAAATAGACTCTTCAGCCCATCGAGTCTGTTCCATCAATCATTTCACTAAACCTCCACGAGTCCAAACTTCAACCACTACATTCACAGCCTTGAATATTATAACATTGCAGTTGCTTATCCAACTTATTTCTGAAGGCTGTGGTTTCCCTTCTCAACTACACTCCCAGGCAGGGAATTCCATATTCCTGCCACTCTCTGGTGAAAAGACCTTTCCTCAAATCCCCTCTAATCTTCCAGCCTTTCACAGATTCATGGAAACGTACAGCACAGAAATAGACCCTTCGATCTAACTTGTCCATGCTGATCACTTTCCCAGACTAATCTAATCCAATTTGTGTGTGTTTGGCCCAACTCCAATGAAACCTTTCCTGTTCATGTACCCATACAAATGCCATTTAAATGTGGTAGTTGTACCTGCATCTCCCATTTCCTCTGGCCGTTCATTCCACTCATGAACTACCCTCTGTGTGATTCTGTTGCACCTCAGGTCCTTTTAAAATCATGTTCCTATCATCTTACAAATATGCACCTTAGTTTTGCATCTCTTACACATAGGAAAAGATCTTTGTTCTTCACCCTAACTATCTTCCTCCTGATTTTTAATGTCACCCCCTCAACTTCTTACACTCTAGTGAAAAAAGTCCCAGCCTGTCCAGCCTCTCCTTATAACTGTGGACAAGCTCCCCAAGCTCCCTCTGTCCGCCTGAACTTCCTTGTGTCCTGTCATTCATTGATGTATGATTAATGATATAGAAGATGGTATTAATAGTAACATTAGCAAATTTGCTGAGAATACTAAGCTGGGTGGCAGGGTGAAATGTGAGGAGGTTGTTAGGAGATTACTGGGTGACCTGGACAGATTAGGTGAGTGGTCAGATGCATGGCAGATGCAGTTTAATGTGGATCAATGTATGGTTATCCACTTTGGTGGCAAGAACAGGAAGGCAGATTACTACCTAAATGGAGTCAAGTTAGGTAAAGGGGCAGTACAAAGAGATCTGGGTGTTCTTGTACACCAGTCAATGAAGGCAAGCATGCGGGTACAGCAGGTGGTGAAGAAAGCTAATAGCATACTGGCCTTCATAACAAGAGGGGAAAGTGAGGTCTGCAGATGCTGGAGATCAGAGCTGGAAATGTGTTGCTGGAAAAGCGCAGCAGGTCAGGCAGCATCCAGGGAACAGGAGAATCGACGTTTCGGGCATAAGCCCTTCTTCAGGAATGAGGAAAGTTCACCTGCACCTCCACACACATCATCTATTGCATCCTCTGCACCCGATGTGGCCTCC
>NC_057718.1:3260091-3276010 GCF_004010195.1 Chiloscyllium plagiosum | reverse complement strand
TGACGGTGGATGATGCGCTGTACATGGAGATTGGTGGGGTGGTAGGTGAGGACGAGTGGGGTTCTGTCCTGGTGGCGGTTGGAGGAGCGGGGCTCAAGGGCGGAGGAGCGGGAAGTGGAAGAGATGCGGTGGAGGGCATCGTCGACCACGTCGGGGGGGAAATTGCGGTCCTTGAAGAAGGAGGCCATCTGGGTTGTGCGTTTTTGGAACTGGAGAGTTGGATAGAGCTCTCAAGGATAGTGGAATCAAGGGTTATGGAAATAAGGCAGGAACAGGATACTGATTGAGGATGATCAGCCATGATCATAATGAATGGTGGTGTAGGCTCGAAGGGCAGAATGGACTACTCCTGCACCTATTGTCTATTGAGTCCTCCATGCTTCATACAGCTCCCCTGACCCACTGACTGTGAGACTGAACGTAACAACCAATGAAGTTGAATTAAAAATTCAGCCTCATGGTGACCATTGACACCCAGTCGATGGTCATCAATAACTTCCCAGTTAATGAACATATGTCTTAGGGAGGAAAACCTGTCAGTTATAACTGGGCTGCTCCATATGTGACTCCAGACCCACATCAATGTGATTGACTTGAAACAACCCTCTGAAATGGCATTAACAAGACAGTCAGTTCAAGGGGCAATTCGGGAATGGGTAGTGAATGCTGGTCTAACCAGTGACATCCACATCCATGAATGAATAAAAAATAAATCTTCACTCATCAAGACCCTGAGTTTATTGTAATAATTCTGGTGATGTGTGTATGATTATCTACACCAGCTTTTATTGACCATCTCTAGTTGCCCTGGTGGTGGCATAAACTGACAGTGGGCAGTGAGTGCAGTGTGATCACAGGCCATTATCGGTCATGTTTGAGACACACACACTTTCCCAAATTTCCCTTCAAAGCCCCAAGGTGTTAAGACCAACTGCAGCCTGGAATGACATTGTCTCTGGGGTACACATATTCCCCACCGGCTGGTAAGAGATAAACCTGTGGTAATCTTTTGTTGCTGCATTTATTGAAAAATTAATTTTTTGAAACTAATAGTGTTTTCATTTTTATCTTGTAGGCCCTAAAAAAACTCCTGAAACCTAAATGACAGAATCAATCCTTCTGTGCAATACCTGGGCCCTGGAACATAAGGATTATCAGATGCTGACTGCGGGGCACTATTCCCAGATTTTGCACACTCATTGATAGAAATTGTAAATACTTGAGACCTCAGCACTGACCCTGTGACAATCTCTGATTCTTACCCTATCTGGCCTAATGTGACTCCAGAAGCACAGTTTAATTTGATTAACGTATGTCTCCTCTCTGGGCACTTTGGAATGGCCAATAAATGCTGGCTAGCCATTAATGCCCAATATCCATGAACAAGTGAAAGGTAGACTTTACCAGTTACAACCTGAAAATCACTCATTTATCACTGCTGTTTGTTAGAATATAGAACATAGAACATAGAACAATACAGCACAGAACAGGCCCTTCGGCCCATGATGTTGTGCCAAACATTTGTCCTAGGTTAAGCACCCATTCCTATACCTATCCAATTGCCGCTTAAATGTCACCAATGATTCTGACTCTGCCACTCCCACAGGCAGCGCATTCCATGTCCCCACCACTCTCTGGGTAAAGAACCTACCCCTGACATCCCCCCTATACCTTCCACCCTTCACCTTAAATTTATGTCCCCTTGTAACACTCTGTTGTACCCGGGGAAAAAGTTTCTGACTGTCTACTCTATCTATTCCTCTGATCATCTTATAAACCTCTATCAAGTCACCCCTCATCCTTCGCTGTTCCAATGAGAAAAGGCCTAGCACTCTCAACCTATCCTCGTACAATCTATTCTCCATTCCAGGCAACATCCTGGTAAATATTCTCTGCACCCTCTCCAAAGTTTCCACATCTTTCCTAAAGTGAGGTGAACAGAACTGCATACAGTACTCCAAATGTGGCCTAACCCAGGTCCTGTACAGCTGCAGCATCACTTCACGACTATTGAATTCAATCCCTCTGCTAATGAATGCTAATACACCATAGGCCTTCTTACAAGCTCTATCCACCTGAGTGGCAATTTTCAAAGATCTATGAACATAGATCTCAAGATCCCTCTGCTCCTCCACCTTACTAAGAACCCTACCGTTAACCCTGTATTCCGCATTCTTTTTTGTCCTTCCAAAATGGACAACCTCACACTTGACAGGGTTGAACTCCATCTGCCACTCCTCAGCCCAGCTCTGCATCATACCTAAGTCCCTTTGCAGCCAACAACAGCCCTCCTCACTATCCACAACTCCACCAATCTTCATATCATCTGCAAATTTACTGACCCACTCTTCGACTCCCTCTTCCAAGTCATTAATAATTTGTTGTTGCAAATCCATCCTCTATTTGTGATAATATGATCCTCACTTCAATGTGAGCTGTTATTGCACAGCATAAACTCTGATGTGCTTTAGAAATAAAAATATACCACATCAACAGATCACCCTTTTCTTCATTGCTTGTTATTTTGTCAACAAGATAATCATTAAGTCAATAATATTTTCACTTTCACAAAACCTTGGTGATCCTGCCTGTCTGCACAGGGATTTCAGTCTCTTGTTTTAACAGCCTTGGTCATGGATTTGAACATTTTCTCCCCTACAAATGTTTGGCTAATTCTTTATTGTTTTTTACTGGCTTGGAAGTGAACTGGTGTTCACATGTATCTGCTTCCCTTGTGTTTCCAAATGGAAGTGGTCTTGAGTTCAGACAATGCTGTCTGAGGACATGTGGTGAATTTCTGCAGTGCATCTTGTAGATGGTGCACACTGCTGTTACTGAGCCTCGATGGTAAAGAGCGGAGATGTTCGTAGATGTGATGCCATTCAAGCGGTTGCTTTGTCCTGAATGGTATCGAGCTCATTTCCTTTTGTTGGGATGTTTAAAGATGATATCGCCTATGCCATGCATTCCTTAACTTGTGCCTCTGAGTTGCTGACACCACAGCCACTTCCACCCCCATTGACATCACTCACTTGAATATTGACGACATCACCTCTCCCCTTCAGGAAGAAGGGCTAATGCCCGAAATGTCGATTCTCCTGTTCCCTAGATGCTGCCTGACCTGCTGCGCTTCTCCAGCAACACATTTCCATCTCTTAGCATCACTTCTGTTGGTGACATCACCCATGATGCCTTAACCACACGCATTCAAAAGACAGTCTCAGCCCACACTCACAGCTCCAGCCCCACACAAGGTCGGAGCTCTCATCATTGCCATGTTCTTCCATCCTCCCAGACTGCCCCCTCACTGAGGATGAACAATCAGTCCTCAAGAAAGTCCTTACCTTCATTCTCTACACTCCCAGATCAATGAATACGACATGCGTTGTGACATCAAACACTTCTTCCACTGCCTCTGCCTCCAGGCTTACGTTTTCCACCAAGACATCCACCCACCCTCCAAGGACCCCCTCACCCAACACCAACACACCCCACTCACCTCGACACTCCATGCTGGTCTCTTACCTGCCCTCAATCTCTTCGTTTCCAACTGCCGCCGTGACATTCACCTCCTCGACCTGTCTGCTCACCTCACTCACTCCAACCTCTCACCCTCGCAACGTGCATCCCTTCACTCCCTCTGCTCCAACCTCAATCTCACTATCAAACCAGCAGAGAAGGAGGCGTTGTGGTAGGTTGGTGCACTCACCTCTACACCACTGCCCCAGTTGACCCATTGCCTCAGCCTGGTCCTGCCCCACTGAACAGATCTCTGCATACCTTGACACCGTCCAGTCCCCTTGGTCCAGGAATCCTCCACCTACATTTGGGACACCACCTACGCTCTCCACCTCCTTCATGGCTTTCATTTCCCAGGCCCTCAAAGCCTCATCTTCACCATGGACATCCAGTCCCTGTATACATCCATTCGCCATGACGAAGGCCTCCAAGCCCTCTGTTACTTCCTCCCACACCAACCCAACTAGTACTCTTCTACTGACATTCATCGATTGGTTGAACTGATCCTCACCCTCAATAGTTTCTCCTTTGAATCTTCCCACATCCTCCAGAGAAAGGGGGTAGCCATTGGCACCTGCATGGGCTCCAGTTATGCCTGCCTCTTCGTTGGCTACGTGGAACAGTCCATCTTCCGCAGCTACACTGGCACCATTCCCCACATTTTCCTCCGCTACATCAACGACTGTATCGGCACCACCTTGTGCTCCCATGAGGAGGCTGAGCATTCATCAACTTCCCTGAATCTTCCATCCCGATGTCAAGTTCACCTGGACCATCTTGGACACCTCCCTCCCCTTACTGGACCTCTCCATCTCCATTTCCAGTGACCAACTCCACACGAACATCCACTACAAACCCACCGACTCCCACAGCTACCCAGACTACACCTCTTGAGAATTTGTCTCTTGAAAAAATACTATCCCTTATTCCTAATTCCTCTGCCTCCACTGCATCTGCTCCCAGGATGACCAATTCCACCATAGAACATTCTAGATGGTTTCCTTCATCAACAACCACAATTTCCCTCCCACATAGTGGATGATGCCCTCTAACGCATATCTCCTTCACTCCCCACACCCCCGCCCTTGAACCCCACCCCTCCCCAATGCAACAAGAACAGAAACCCCCACCCCTAATCCTCACCTGCCATTCTTCTAAACTCCGGATACATCACATTATCTTCTGCCATTTCCGCCAACTACAAACAGACCCCACCACCAGGGATATATTTCCCTCCCCACCCCATCTGCATTCCAGAGAGACCATTCCATTCGTGACTCCCTTGTCAGATCCACATGCCTTCCAAACCACCTTACACTCCCGCCGTCTTGCCCTGCCACCACAAGAAGTGCAAAATCTCCACCTCCCCACACACCTCCGTCCAAGGCCCCAAAGAATCCAGGATCCTTCCACATCTGACAGAGATTTACCTGTGCTTCCACACATGTCATCAACTACATCTACTGCTCCCAATGTGATCTCCTCGACAGTGGGGAAACAGGACACCTACTTGCAGAACATTTCAGAGAACATCTCTGGTACACATGCACTAAACAACCCCACCGCCATTTGGCCAAATACTTTAACTCTCCCTCCCAATCCGCCAAGGACATGCAAGTCATGGGCCTCCTCCACCGCCAAACCGTAACCACCCGATACCTGGAGGAAGAACACCTCATTTTCCACCTTGGGACACTCCAACCACATGGGATCAATGCAGGTTTCATCAATTTTCTCATTTCCCCTCTCCCCACCTTATCCCAGTCCAAACCTTCCAATTCAGCACCACCCCCTTGAACAGTCCTACTTGTTTGTTACATTTCCCACCTATCCACTCCACCCTCTTCTCTGACCAATCACCTTCATCCCCACCTTCATCTACCTATCACATTCCCAACTACCATCCCTCCCTGCCCCACTCCCTCCCATTTATCTCTCAGCCCCCTTGGGCTACAAGCCTCATTCCTGATGAAAAGCTCATGCACAAAACATTGATTCTCCTGCTCCTCAGACAGTGCCTGACTATCTGTGCTTTTCCAGCACCACTCTTTTCAACTCTGACCTCCAGCATTTGGAGTCCCCACTTTCTGGATGTTTAAAGAAAAGTTTTATGATGTGGATCAAATGGCCCACACTGCACTAAGAGATAGTTCCTCGCAACCTCTGCAACCGGACAATGAAAGAGTCAGTGTGCACTGTCCCACACTGAGTTGCAGCTTCATCCAATAGGCAGATCTCCCCCATTCCCATCTCCTGTTATCCTGCAGATGGAAACACCAACATAAACCTGGTTCGATGATTTGAAACCCACCATGACACCCACACAGACATTTCAGAATGTGTTTCTTTTTTAAGGTGCACTGGGCAATGATGTGGCGTTGAATGAATCTAACAAAGCTCTCATTTTTAATCTCTGCGCAATGTTACTCAAAGTATCCTGAACAATCTTCCTGAACTCGTTTTTAATTTCCTTATGTTATCCACTTTCACATCCTGGGAGGTGCATGCCTGGGGTGGATAAAAGCAGACTCATCAGTGATGGGACTCAGGTTGAACTGTTTACCAGATCTGATTGTGTGGGGTCACAGCCTGACTAAATTTGCCAAATGAATGGACCAATCCAAGGGACAGTCATGAGGGATTTGGGACAGATTCCAGGAAGCTAGTTTGACCGGCACCAATCCCTGGGAGGATTGACCTGAGAGATTTTGATGTTCAAACAGTAGCATCAGCAATTCAGCACATTCTTTCTGTTCAAATAATCACTCAGTCTCCTGTTAAATGCCTCAAATGGACCTTAAGACCAGAAGACAAAGGAGGACGATTAAGCCATTCAGCCCCTTAAATCTGCTCCATCATTGAAAGAGATCACGTTGATCTGATAATCCCAATTTCCACTTTCCCGCCCTTTCCCCATAACCATTGATTCTGTTAATGATTAAAAATATGTCTCTCAAACTTGAAGATGCTTCATGACCCAGCATCAACAGCCCTCTGCAGTAAAGAATGCCACAGATTCACTTCATCAGGGAGAAGAAATTCCTCCTCATGGACAGGAAACATAAGAGGGAATCAGGATTCTTTCTCAGGCTGGTGACCCAGTGGGGTTCCACAGGGATCAGTGATATATATATATATATATATATAATCATATACACACACACAAAACAATGACTGTGAGAGAAAACCCATGCAGACATGGGGAGAATGTGAAAACTGCACATAAACAGCTCTCCAGGAGTGGAATCGAACCCAGCAGTGCTAAGCACTGAACCACCATGCCACATGCAGACACACATGCTATATTATGCACATACCAACACATACAACACACACACACACCAACTCTCAGACACATAAACACACCCCCACAAACACACACATACACAGACACAAATAAATCATTTTTGCAACTGGTCTATATTAAGGCTAATTCGCACAGGCAGAAGGTCTTTTCTGATTTTGACAAAATTGTGAATCTTACCCGCTACCCATTAGTCATAAGAGTTATACATTAGGAAACAGACACTTCAGTCCAATTTGCCCATGCTGACCAGATATCTTAAACTGACCAAGTCCCATTTGGCAGCATTTAACCCATATCCCTCTGAACACTTCACATTCATGTACACATCCAGATGCCTTTTAAATGTTGTGATTGTGTCCACCTCCACAACCTCCTCTGGCAGCTTGTTTCATGCACTGGAACAGTTGCCCTTTAGATCCCCTTTAAATCTTTCCCCTCTCAGCCTAAACCTATGCTCTCTACTTTTGGACTCTCTACGCCAGGAAAAAGATTTTCCATGCCCCTTGTGACATTATGAACCTCGTAAGGTCACCCCTCAGCCTCCGATGCTGAACATTACATCAACATCAGTGAACATCCCCGTTTATGATCTTATGACAAAGAAAGACACACAATGTTTGCAAGTCTCCATTCTTTTGGTACTTCTCCTGAGTTAAGGGAGGGCTAAGAGATTACGGACAATGTCTCCACAGTTTCCTCTTTCACTGCATTGTACTTCAGTGGATATAACTCATCCGGTCCTAGTATCCTGTCGACTTGGAGAATAGCTTATCCAATAACTTCTCCTGATCAATTCTCAACACTTTATCACCTACTTTGTTACCGTGTCTTCAGCTGCGACTGTGTTGTGAAAATGATGGAAAATTTCAACAGAAGGATGCTGTGTGCTGAATTCTCACATCCGTTTGAGATGGGTCGCACGGTAGGTTATTTCCATCAGCAATTATCTAAACATCTAGCTTCATAACATGAAGACAATTACAACTAGACTGTATGTATATCAATGGCGGTATATATACCCAGCAGACCCTGCGGTTGAGGACCCGCTAATACAGTATTTTGTAAAATGCTCACGTGGCACGGACGGGAGAGCATGCGCTACACATGCGCATTGCCGATTCTGGCCATGCCAGAGTTTTGTTTCTTTTCTGCGGGAAGCGATATCAGCCAGACGTCAGGCGAAAGGAAACTTCCTTGTCTTCTGTCATCTTCCGCAAAACTTCGCAGGGCCGATGTTTGCAACAGAAACAGAGATTAGGAGCAGGAGGAGGCTTTTCCAACCCGCTCCTTCATTCATTGTGGTCAGGGCTCATCATCCACGGGCTGGATCCAACACAAAGTCATACAGCATGGTAACAGACTCTTTGGTCCAACTATTCCATGCTGTCCATGATCCCAAACTAAACTTGTCCCACTTGCCTACATTTAGCCCATATCCCTTCAAACCTGTCATGTGCATGTACTGATCCAAATGTCTTTTCAATATTGTAAATGTACCTGTATCCATCACTTTTTGCCCTGTGCAAGATGGTAGCAGGGTAGGAGTCACCAGTCGGAGCTCCTCTGCTCACCAGTTCCTTTTCCTGCTTTTTTTTTGTTTTCCCCTCTTTCCTCCCGCCTCTTACAGTACATTTTGTCTTCTTCCTACCCCCCACACACAACTTCAATCAACCCACTGGGAGAAAAGGAGTCACACCAGAAGATGAATCAGGAGCTGAACATGTCGAACATTTCCCACAGCAGCAGCAGCACAGAACGATGGCAGCAGGAAATGCATGGGCCAAGGTGAGATCCAGAGGGATGGCCAGACTGAGACCTGGAGCAACAGCCAGGCCAGGTCCCAGAGGGACAGTCAGACTGAGACCCAGAGGGACAGCCAGACTGAGACACAGAGGGACAGCCAGGCCGGGCCAAGCTCCACAGCAACAGCCAAGTCGGTCCCAGAGGGACAGCCAGACCGAGACTCAGAGCTCGGGTAGACAGAGACCTAGAGAGACAATCAGATCGAGACCCAGAAGGACAGCCAGGCCGAGACCCAGAGGGACAGCCAGGCCGAGACCCAGAGGGACAGCCAGGCCGAGACCCAGAGGGACAGCCAAGCCGAGACCCAGAGGGACAGCCAGGTCGAGACCCAGAGAGACAGTCAGGCTGAGACCCAGACAGACAGTCAGGCTGAGACCCAGAGGGACAGCCAGGCTGAGACCCAGAGCTCGGCCGGACAGAGTCCTAGAGAGACAGCCAGGCTGAGACCCAGAGGGACAGCTGGGCAGAGACCTAGAGTGACAGCCAAGCCATGTCACAGAGCAACAGCTAGACGGAGATCTAGATGAATGCATGTCTCCAATCGATGAACAGACAACTTTCCTTGATGCTGCTGAGTGTTGGAGTCAGAACAATTGGTGGATGTGGACCTGGTGCCACGTGCAGAGCTGCTACAGTTTCTTTACCAGACTGCAATATTAATTCTCTTCAGAATGTTGTACTCCCTCATGTTTATTCATTCTAATTAATGCTCCTGCTTCTCTTCAAATTCTTTCTGTATAGGGACAATTTTTGTTTTACTCTGTAAGATCTGTGCCAAAGTACTTGTACCTAAGATGGTGCCAATAAAAGGCAGCAATTGTAAAATCTTTTCACTGTACTCCTATACTTCTGTACTGGAGTGCATGTGACAATAAAGTACATTTTATTCTTCCTCTGGCAGGTCATTTGACACACAAACCACTCTCTGTGTTAAAAAAAAGTTGCCTCTCATGTCCTTTTTAAATCTTTCTTCTCTCACCTTAAAAACAGTTCTCCTCATTTTGAACTCCCCTGTCCTCAGGAAAATACCTATGCTATTCACCTTATCTACAACACTCATGATTTTACAAACCTCTATACTGTCACCCCTCAACCTCCAGTGCTCCAGTGAAAAAAGTTCCAGCCTATTTTTATATCTCAAATCCTCCATTCCTGGCAAGATCCTGGAAATGGTTTCTGAACCCTCACAAATTTAATAGTGTCCTTCCTATAGCAGGGTGACCAGAACTACACACTATACAGAAGAGGCCCAGTTTGAGGGTTGGAGCAGGATGGTGCTGTTTATTGTCGACAAAATGGCAGCATGGAGAGGGTAGGAGATGCGACATGCCGATGACTGATCCGTGGAGTGGGAACCAGTGACAAAGGCCTTCTGCCCAACAACAACTATGTGATTGCTTGCTCTACACCTGATGAAGGAGCAGCACGATGAAAACTTGTGATTTCAAATAAACCTGTTGGACTATAGTCTGATGTCATGTAACTTCTGACTGTGTCCAACCCAGTCCAATACCGGCACATCCACATCATTGCTGGCTGAACAGCTTGTGAATGTGAATGGCTATAGTCAAAAGCCATCGGATTTCTGGAAATTGATGTTAAGGCTTTTTCTCTGCCATAAAAGCTAACTAATGCCCGAAGAAAGCCAGTTTATTTTCCCTTGCCAGCTGCTGCAAGCTGTTGCTTTCAACTAGAATTTGTAAACCAGCCATTCTGTGTTTCCTACAAGGAAGTGGAAAACACCTGAAGAGAGAGAGAAAGATCAGCAAACAGCAAATGAACAAAATGTACATTCATTCACAGATATGGAAACTGTCTACAGAAATAGATTGGGCTGTTGTTTAAAAAATGCCTGAAAGTAAGACAATTCCAGTGGGACAAGGAAATCCCATCAGAAGGTTGAATGTGTTAAATTCTCAGAGTTCCTTCAATGTCTTGCTGATGAGGCTGATTCCAGGAAGTTAGACAATGATGGGAGATCTTCTGACCATAATTCAGATTCCAATGGGTAATAGTTACAAATCCTGATATTCAAAATTTTATCTTTGCATATACCTCATGAAGAGATTTTATCAGCATTTCCATTATCTTTTACTGACTGAGAGGGAGAAACTGTGCAGCTGGTCCTGCTGGAAGATCTTTTCTTTTATCAAACAAGAGTAATCTTTTTTCACTACTTTTCATCAGCCTCACGATTTTGCTTCAGCCGCTCTCCTTAAATATCCAAACAATTCCACATTCCAGATTCTTATAGTTCATGCATTTTTATATCATCCTAATATGGTTTCTGTTCAGTGTTTACGTTTTGAGACAGAACTTTAAAGGGTGGTTCTGATGTTACCTTACACATTTCATGACTTTTTCTCAACTAAAGGTCAATTCCCAGAATAGCGGGACTATCATATGCTGAAAGATTGGAGTGACTGGGCTTGTATATGCATGAGTTTAGAAGGCTGAGAGGGGATCTGATTGAGACTTATAAGATTATTAAAGGATTGGACACTCTGGAGGCAGGAAGCATGTTTCCGCTGATGGGTGAGTCCAGAACCAAAGGACACAGTTTAAAAATAAGGGGTAGGCCACTTAGAACAGATTTGAGGAGAAACTTCTTCACCCAGAGAGTGGTGGGTGTATGGAATGCTCTGTCCCAGAAGGCTGTGGAGGGCAGGTCTCTGGATACTTTCACTCTTCCCTACTCAGGTTGCCCAGATGGCTGGAGTACAATGTAGAATAATGACAATATCTCAGTTTCAATTCCAATCTCAACTGTGGGAGTCATGGAGAGCAAGCCCTTGCCCTGTGCTCGATGAGGAGTGGTTCCCTTTAACCTGGATCGAACCAATTGCCTCCCGAAAAGAGAGAGATGTGTGTGCCCCTTTGTGCTCTATGGTTCATTCCCAATCCCTGGGAGATTCCCCTGCAGATGTGACACCTCACAAAGCAATCTCCCTGACTCTACTCATCCAGCCTGATGGTACTGACACTCTTGTGAGTTGAATGGAATTAATATCACTCATTCTACAGGATAAAACTCCACATTTCCCACAAAATCCTCCTCCTATTGTCACAAATTAAATCCCCTTTCCACTCACTCAACTAACATTGAACCTGAGCTCAGCTTCCTCCCCACAGTGAAACCATCCCCGAGATCACTCTCCATCACCTACCCAGTCTTCTTGAGCACAAACCAATCACCATATCATTCACTGGGAATGAGATTACTACTGGAGGTGATTGCCATGTAAACTTAATTACTGTTTACAGTGAGCTGACTTCCTCTCCCATAGATCCTTCCCCAGACTGAGCAGTAATAAAACCCAGTGTCACTGGGCTGCACATTTGTGATTGTCAGAATGAAGCTGTGTCACTATGGCATTCCTCATTGTGCACTGTAACCAGGCAGTGTGACTCTCCGTGACACAAATGCTCAGAGACTGGAGAAAAACTGGGACATTTGCACCTACAAAATTAAAAAAATCAATAAACAAACAGCAGTCTGATTGTTTCAAACTCCCACTAGGATTTAAAGGGACCCTCCCAGCAGTCTGAGTTCCACATGAAAGAGACAGAACAGGTTATCAGACTGAACCAGTTGTGATGGTTTGTTCCTGATTGATATCCTGGCTATCAGTCACTGTGTGCTGGGAACAGCAATACAGATGTTGCTATAAACAGTGACATATTGAGCTCATATTGTCGAACTAATTTCTGACACAAGCTAACTTGCCACACACTGCAATCCTCTTCCCTGGGTGATTCATAGTGGGAGTGGCTTCCTGACAATCCACAGCAGATGCCAGCACTGGAACTGGGAAGGGTCTGCTGCATTAGAAAAGGCAGCCAGGCAGCATTTAAAGGCGCAGGATTTTCCCAAAGATCAACAGAGATACAGCCTCTCCAGCCTCAGCAAACTGAGGCCTCTCTACAGGTAAGGACCTGGGGGTCAGACTGGGGGGAAATGGGGAGTCTCTCCCCCTCCCCATTCCCTGGGTACAGGATCTTTACCATGTAGGATTGAGCAAAAGTCCCTATCCACTAAAGTACTGGAAAAAACTCTGGTGTTTTCAAAACTTTTAACAAATAAATGGAAGCTGGAATGAGCTCTGTGGAGAATACACAAACCCAACCCACAGATCTGAGATGGTTGTCTGGAATGTTTGCTCATCCTGGATCTCCAAACTACACATGATCTCTGAAAGAACAATCAACAAAACAGACTCTGCCCTGAGGTTGCTTTTACACCTCAGGCTCCCCAGAACAGACAGCATGGGGCCAAGAGAGATACCAGACATTCAAATACAATCAAATTCCATTCACACATACTCTAAACAATTGGGATAACATCAATAAGTATAGATTTGGTGTAAAATAAGGAACTCACAATTAGTATAATTGCAGGTCCCTATCTCATCAAAGACAGCCATCCAGAGAGAGATCCCCAAGACAGATCCCATGAGCTATCCCTGGAAATGTTCCAAAGAGCTATCTCCAGAAGAAGAATTCCAACAGCTCATTCCAAGAGCCACTGACACAGGCCTGTTGTGAACCTGGGGAACCAACAGCAACCAACCACAGCCAACACTGACAAAAATTGACAAATCCCAAAAACCAGTGACCTGACTGACACCACAAGCTCTCAGATACATCCTGAGGTGAAACCCAGGCCCAGAAATCCAGCAGAAAGGAAAGAAAACCAAGCCCCGATAGATCCACTACCAACCGTACCGCATCAGCAGATTCAACTCAATCTGAGAGGCCTTTTCAGTCTACAGTCTTCACCCAGGCTCCGGGCAGGGCAAGCAGGAACAGCCAGCTGTACTTCAAAACAGTATTTTCCTCAGCGGTGAGCTGAAACTCCCGAGACCCTCAGGTTTCTGACTGAGCCAGCAGGGAGGGGGAACTGGGAGATGACAGTGTATTGGGACCCCAAGTGTAGGAAGCCTGATTAAAGTTTCTATGATTAAACCTGTTGGTTTTAGGTTCTAATAGTGTTTAATCCAGCTAATAGTGTAATTTACAGTATTACTGCTGTCTGCAGAATTGATTGTGTCAATTTTCTTGTTTATTGCATTAACCCGCTTTTCTGTTATTCTACTTACGTTTTGTATTGTAAATAAACACAGAGATTTTGCCCTGAAACACCTGTCTGCTGCCTTCTTCATTTCCGATTTCCTCAATAAGTCCAGTGTCCACAACCAGGGATCTGGAGGTGATTGGAACCACTTAAAAATCAGAAAATTCCTGACTGAAAATCAGAAACCGACACACAGATACTGCTGCCTGACACAAAAGGAAAACAGGAAAAGTGGCTGAACCATGGCTTACACGGGAAATTAGACACAATATGAGATCCAAGGAAGAGGCAAACAAATTAGCCTGGGAAATAACAGCACCGACAAGTGATTGATTGATTAATGATTGATTAAGGAAGAGAAAATAATGCCCCGAGATTTAGCTTGAAGGAAACATAAAAACTGACCATATAGGTTTCTGCAGGAATGGGAAGAGAAAAAGATTTTTGAAGACTGCAAGGGATCTCCATGAAGGAATTTATAATGGGGAACATAACGTGGCTGACCAACAATATACAAACTTTTATTCACAAGCAAAAGGGTAGAAATATTCAGGAACTCAGGGTTCAGTGATAGAGAGGAATCAGGATGAGTAGAGAAATTATGTTGGGGAAATTGCTGGATTGAAGGCTGCTAAATCTCGAGGCTGACAATCTACATCACAAAGCATTTAAGGAAGTTTAGTGACAGGGAGAAACTGAAGGGAATCAGGATGAGTAGAGAAATGGTGTTGGAGAAATTGTTGGGATTAAAGGCTGGTACATCCCTAGGCCGATAATCTACATTGGCAAAAGTGAGAACTGCAGGTGCTCGAGATTAGCGTCGAGAGTGTGGTGCTGGAAAATCACAGCAGGTCAGGCAGCATCCAATGAGCAGGAAAATTGATGTCTCAGGCAAAAGCCCTTCAGGAATGAAGCTGGGAACCTCAGGCAGTGGAGAGATCTACATTGCAGAGCCTTGAAGGAAGTTTCTGTAATAGTAGTAGATTAATTACTGATCGAATCATAGAGTCATACTTTGCAGAAAAGGCTCTTCAGTCCATCAATGCTGCACTGACAATAACTGCCACTAAAGGCGCTATAATCCCAATTTCCTGCTCTTGTCCCATATCCTTGTTCATCTTGCAAGATTCTATAAACTCCAGAACAGTCCCAAAAGATGAGACTGGCTCACTAATGTAACCCCATTGTTTAATAAAGGGAGACAGAGAAAAGAAAGAATTATGGAGCAGTCGATCTGACATTGATCATGGGGAAAATGTTTGAATCTATTGTAAAATGATTAACAGAACATTTGGAAAATTGAGTCAGCAGGGCTTGACAAATCCACTGGAATTCTTTGTTAATGTGACTCACAGTTGATGATGGGGATGTTGTATATTTGATCTTTCAGAAAGCATTTGAGAAAGTCTCAAAAAAAAGATTAACATAAAATAAAAGCACATAGGATTAGGGATGGTTTAGTGATGTGAATAAAGAACTGATCTTTTTTCCTGTCCAGGAGCAGTGGGAAGCAGAGCGGAGGTAATGTTGGGACCAGGAGTTGCCAAGAAGTTACGTGAACAGTAAAAATATTTACCTTCGAAGCCCACCGCCTTCTTCCTGTCCAGGAGCAGCAGGAAGCAGAGCGGAGGTGACGTTGGGACTAGGAGTTGCTGGGAAGGTAAGGACATTGTATATATTTGGGCAGTGGCTAAACGCAAGGTACTACACATATAGTTTCTGGATTAGTGGTGCTGGAAGAGCACAGCAGTTCAGGCAGCATCCAAGGAGCTTCGAAATCGAAGTTTCGGGCAAAAGCCCTTCATCAGGAATAAAGGCAGTGAGCCTGAAGTGTGGTTTAGTAAGCTAGAGGAGGGTGGGTGTGGAGAGAAAGTAGCATAGAGAACAATGGGTGAGTGGGAGAGGGGATGAAGGTGATAGGTCAGGGAGGAGAGGGTGAAGTGGATAGGAGGAAAAGGAGATAGGCAGGTAAGACAAGTCCGGACAAGTCATGGGGACAGTGCTGAGCTGGAAGTTTAGAACTAGGGTGAGGTGGGGGAAGGGGAAATGAGGAAACTGTTGAAGTCCACATTGATGCCCTGGGGTTGAAGTGTTCCGAGGCGGAAGATGAGGCGTTCTTCCTCCAGGCGTCTGGTGGTGAGGGAGCGGCGGTGAAGGAAGCCCAGGACCTCCATGTCCTCGGCAGAGTGGGAGGGGGAGTTGAAATGTTGAGCCAC
>NC_057718.1:3251312-3258251 GCF_004010195.1 Chiloscyllium plagiosum | reverse complement strand
CAGGGTGGTCGGGCTTGTGGATCTTGGGAAGGAGGTAGAACCGCGCAGTGCGGGGTTCCGGGACTATGAGGTTGGAAGCTGTGGGTGGGAGATCTCCTGAGGTGATGAGGTTCTGTATGGTCTGGGAGATGATGGTTTGGTGATGGGGGGTGGGGCCATGGGCGCGGGGGCAGTAGGAAGAGGTGTCCTCGAGTTGGTGGTTGGCTTCAGTGGTGTAGAGGTCAGTGCGCCAGACTACCACTGTGCCCCCTTTATCCGCTGGCTTGATGGTGAGGTTGGGATTGGAGCAGAGGGATTGGAGGGCTGCGCGTTGTGAGGGTGAGAGTTTGGAGTGGCTGAGGGAGGTAGACAGGTTGAGGCGGTTAATGTCCCGGCGGTTGGAAATGAAGAGGTCAAGGGTAGGTAATAGGCTAGCGCAGGGTGTCCAGGTGGATGCAGTGTGTTGGAGGTGGGCGAAGGGGTCCTCGGAAGGTGGGCGGGAGTCCTGATGTGAAAGTAAGCTCGGAGACGGAGGTGACGGAAGAATTGTTCAACGTCACGGCGTGTATTAAATTCATTGATGCGTGGGCGGAGGGGGATGAAGGTAAGTCCTTTGCTGAGGACCGATCATTCGTACTCAGTGAGGGGGAGGTCTGGGGAGATGGTGAAAACTCGGCAGGGCTGGGAGCTGGGATCTGGGATCTGGTGTGGGTGTAGAGCTGGGACTGGCGCTGGAACCTGTAACTGGAGTGGGTGTGATGGTGGGGGGAATGAGGGTGGAGTCATGAGCAGGGGTAGTGTTCCCCTCGGGTTCTGGGGGGTGGGGATAGTGACAGTGGGGTCTGAGGGGGGCGTGTCAGCAGAATGCAGGTGAGTGGCACTGGTCGGGGCGGAAGTAGTGGTGTCCACGGAAGTAGGGGTGGCGGAAGTCACTGAGTGTGTGGCATCAGCGATGATGTGAGGGGCGGAAGTGATGTCATGCGTGATGCACGAGGAATTGTGAGGGGCGGAAGTAGTTGTGGGAGTGCCAGTGGTTAGCACTGCTGCCTTACAGCGTCAGAGACCCGGGTTCATTTTTTCCCTCCTCAGCCAACTCTCTGTGTGGAGTTTGCACATTCTCCCCTTGTCTGCGTGGGTTTCCTCCATGTGCTCCGGTTTCCTTCCACAATCCAAAAATGTGCAGGTTAGGTGAATTGGCCATGCTAAATTGCCCTTAGGTGAAGGGGTAAATGTAGGGGAATGGGTCTGGGTAGGTTGCGCTTCGGCGGGTCGGTGTGGACTTGTTGGGCTGAAGGGCCTGTTTCCATACTGTAAGTAATCTATGTCAGCTGGCAATAGAATGTTGGAAATAAGTGTTTGGCTTTCCTCCGACAACAGCTGTACCTAATACATAGAACATAGAAGAATACAGCGCAGTACAGGCCCTTCGGCCCTCGATGTTGCGCTGATCCTAACCTACACTAGCCCACTATCCTCCATATGCCTATCCAATGCCTGCTTAAATGCCCATAATGAAGGAGAGTCCACCACTGCTACTGGCAGGGCATTCCATGAACTCCCCCCCCCCCCCCCACCCCCACTCCTGTAACCAAAAGAAAAGGACTTTGTCAGATAAGTTTTTTTTTTCTTTTAAATATTTTAATACATTGTTTTGTATTAGTTCATTGGGTTAAAACTAAGTCTTATAATGGTAGGGGACCTCAGATTCATGGCACGTGTCTCTTGCTTGAAGTGGGAGCTCAGAGACGTGGCTGATGACCCTGAATCTTAAACGTGCAAGAAGTGTGTCCAGGTGCAGCTCTTGTTTGATGGAATGATGGCACTGGAGCTGCAGATGGACTCACTGTGGAGCATCTGCGATGCTGAGGAGGTCGTGGATAGCACGTTTAGTGAATTGGTCATACCGCAGATTAGAATTACTGAGGGAGACAATGAATGGGTGACCAAAAGACAGAGAAAGAGTAGGAAGGCAGTGCAAGTGTCCCCTGCGATCATCTCCCTCCAAACCAGGTATACCATTTTGGATACTGTTGGGGGTGATGCCTCACCAGGGGAGGGCAGCAGTAGCGAGGTTCATGGCAGCGTGGTGAGCTCTGCTTTTCAGAAGGGCGGGAAAAAGACTCATAGGGCCATAGTCACTAGGGATTCTATTGTAAGAGGAGTAGATGGGTGGTTCTGTGACAGAAAATGAGATTCCCTGATGGTATTATGCCTCTCACGTGCTCAGGTCAGGGATGTCACCGATCGGCTGCAGAGCATTCTGAAACGGGAGGGTGAACAGCCAGTTGTTGTGTGCATATAGGCACCAATGATATTAGTAAAAAATGAGATGAGGTCCTGAAAGCAGAATTTCAGGGAGCTCGGAGAGCAATTAAAGAGGAGGTCCTCAAAGGTAGTGATCTCAGGATTGCTACTTGTACCACATGCTAGCCAGGGTAGAAATGAAAGAATAGACAGGATGAACCGTGGCTTGAGGGATGGTGTAGGACAGAGGGGTTCAGATTTGAGAGACTATGAGACCGTTTCTGGGGAAATGGGACTATTATAAATTGGATGGTCTACACCTGAACCAGACTGGGATGAATGTCCTTGCAAGAGGTTTTGCTCCTGCTGTTGGGGTGGGTTTAAATTAATGTGGCAAGGGGTTTGGAACAAGAAGAGAAGACTAGTGGACAGTGAGGTGGAAACTGGAGACTGTAAGGAACAGGATCATGAAGTTAAAATTGCCAAGAAGAAGAGAAAGCAGAGAGGAAATGTACGCAAAGGAACTGGTGGTCTGAAGTTCATATGCTTTAATGCAAGGGGTATATTGAGTAAGGCAAACAAATGTTGGGCTTGGATTGGTGCCTAGTTGGATGATGTCATTGCAATCACAGAGACTTGATTGAAGGAAGAGCATGATTGGCAACTAAATGTTCCAGGATACAAATGCTTCAGACAGGACAGGGAGGAAGTAAAGCAGTGGGGAGGAGTTGCATTGCTGGCCAGGGATGATATCATCGCTGTGCTAAAGGAGGACACTATGGAGGGCATGAGCAGTGAGGCATTATGGGTAGTGCTGTGAAATAAGAAGGGTGCAGTGATATTGAGGGGGCTGTATTACAGGCCTCCCAACAGTGCGCATGAGGTAGAAGGACAAATAGATAAACATATTATGGAAAGATGTAGAGGCAAAGGATGGTCGTGATGGGAGGTTTTAATTTTCCCAACATTGACTGGGATGCACTTGGTGTCAGAGGTCTGGATGGGGCAGAATTTGTAAGGATCATCCAGGAAAGCATTATGTCAATAGTCCGATGAGGGAAGGGGCCACATTGGATCTGGTGTTGGGTAATGAGCCAGGCCAGATGGTAGAAGTTGCAGTGGGGACTTCTTTGTGAATATTGACCACAATTCTGTAACTTTTAGAATACTCATAGACAAAGATGACAGTGGTCGGAAGGGAAGAATAATAAACCGGGCCAAGAGCAATGATATCAAAATTTGGCAGGAGCTGAGAAATGTGGATTCCGGGGTAGCTATTTGAAGGGAAGTCTACATTTGATATGTGGGAGGCTTTCAAAGATAGGTTGAGGATAGTGCAGGATAGGCATGTCCCTTTGAAAACAAGGGATAGAAAAGGCAAGATTAGTGAACCGTGGATGACAGGAGAGATCATGCAACTAGCCAAGAGGAAAAGGGAAGTGTACATAAGGTCCAGGCAGCTAAGAACAGAATGGGCCTTGGAGGAACATCAAGAGGATAGGACCAGTCTCAAAGGAGGAATCAAGTGGGCTAAAAAGGGTCATGAAATAATTTTAGCAAGGAGAATAAGGAGAATCCTAAGGCTTTTTAATCATATAATGAAGCAAGAGGGTAACTAGAGAAATGGTTGGTCCACTAAAGGACAATGAAGGAAGGTTGCCTGTCGAACCAGAGAACATAGGTGAGATTCTCAATGATTACTTTGCATCAGTGTTCACTGAGGAGAGGGACGTGATGAATTTTGAGATTAGAGATAGAAGTTTGTTTATTCTGGATCACATTGATATAAGGAGGGAGGAGGTGTTGGGGAGGCTAAAGGATATTAAGGTGGGCAAATCTCCAGGAGTTGATACGATCTATCTCAGATAGCTGAGGGAGATGAGAGAGCAAATAGCTGGGGCCCTGACAGAAATCTTTGTAACATCCTTAAACACAGGTGAAGTGCAGACGGACTGGATAGTTGATAATGCTGTCCCCCTGTTCAAGTAGGGATATTGCAGGTAACTATGGACCAGTGACCCTGACAACAGTGGTGGGAAAGTTGCTGGAGAATGTACTGAGGGATAGGATTCACTTATATGGAAGAGAATGGGCCTACCAGTGATAGGCAACATGTTTTTGTGCATGGGAGATTGTGCCTTATCAACTTAATAGAGTTCTTTGAGGAAGTGACCAAGTTGAAAGCTGAGGGAAGGGCTGTAGATGTCATAAACATGGTCTTTAGTAAGGTGGTTGATAAGGTTCCCCATGGTAAACCAATGGGGAAAGTGAAGTCACATGGTGTGCAGGGTGTTCAAGCTAGCTGGATAAAGAACTGGTTGAGCAACAGGAGACAGAGAGTAGTAGTCGAAGAGAATTTCTCAAAATGGAGAAAGATGACCAGTGGTGTTCCACAGGGGTCAGTATTAGGGCCACTGTTATTTGTGATATACATAAATGATCTGGAAGAGGGCATTGTTGGTCTGATCAGTAAGTTTGCAGATGACATGAAGATTGGTGGAGTAGCAGAAAGCATAGGGGACTGTCAAAGAATACAGGAGAATATAGACTGGAGAGTTGGGCAGAGAAGTGGCAGATGGAGTTCAATCGAGACAAATTTGAGGTGATGCATTTTGGGAAGTCCAATTCTAGAGCGAACTATACTGTAAATGGAAGAGCCTTGGGAAAAGTTGATGAACAGAGAGATCTGGGAGTTTAGGTCCATTGTACCCTGAAAGTTACTGCACAGGTGAATAGAGTGGTCAAGAAGGCATATGGTATGCTTGCCTTCATCAGACTGGGTATTGAGTATAAGAGCTGGCAGGACATGTGAAAATTGTATAAGACATTGTAACAGCCACATTTATAAGACTGTGTACAATTCTGGTCGCCATATTCCCAAAAGGATGTGGACACTTTGGAGAAGGTGCAGAGAAGTTTTACGAGGATGTTGCCTGGAATGAAAGGTGCAAGCTATGAAGAGAGATTGAGTAGGTTAGGAATGTTTTCATAAAAAAAAAGGAGATTGAGGGGGAACCTGATTGAGGTCTACAACATCATGAAGAGTATAGACAAGGTGGATAGAGATAAGCTTTTTCCTAGTGTGAGGAATTCAATATCACAAAGTCACGCTTCCAAAATGAGAGGAGAAACATTTAAGGCGGGGAACACACCAAGTACTTTACATAGAACATAGAACATTACAGCACAGTACAGGCCCTTTGGCCCTTGATGTTGCGCCAACCTGTTACCAATCTGAAGCCCATCTAACCTACACTATTCTATGTACGTCCATATGCTTGTCCAATGACAACTTAAATGCGCTTAAAGTTGGCGAATCTACTACTGTTGCAGGCAAAGCATTCCATACCCTTACTACTCTCTGAGTAAAGAAACTACCTCTGACAAGTGTCCTATATCTATCACCCCTCAATTTAAAGCTATGCCCCCTCGTGCTCACCATCACCATACTTGGAAAAAGGCTCTCCCTGTCCACCCTATCTAACCCTCTGATTATCTTATATGTCTCTGTTAAGTCAGCTCTCAATCTTCTTCTCTCCAATGAAAACAGCCTCAAGTCCCTCAGCCTTTCATCGTAAGAACATCCCTCCATACCAGGCAACATTCTAGTAAATCTCCTCTGCACCCTTTCCGAAGCTTCCACATCCTTCGTATAATGCGTTGACCGGAACTGTACACAATACTCCAAGTGCGGCCGCACCAGAGCTTTGTACAGCTGTAGCATTACCTCATGGTTCTGGAACTCGATCCTTCTATTAATAAAAGCTAAAACACTTTATGCCTTCTTAACAACCCTGTCAACCTGGGTGGAAACTTTCAAAGATCTGTTTACCTGGACACCAAGATCTCTCTGCTCATCTACACTACCAAGAATCTTATCATTAGACCAATACTTTACATTCCGGTTACTCCGACCAAAGTGAATCACCTCACACTTGTCCGCACTAAACTCCATTTGCCACCTCTCAGACCAGCTCTGCAGCTTATCTATGTCTCTCTGCAATCTACAACATCCTTCATCACTATTCACAATTCCACCGACCTTAGTATTGTCCACAAATTTACTAACCCATCCTTTTATGCCCTCATCCAGGTCATTTATATAAATGACAAACAACAGTGGACCCAAACCAAGAACCTTGCAGTTTACCACTAGTAACTGGACTCCAGAATGAACATTTCCCATCGACCACCACCCTATGTCTTCTTTCAGCAAGCCAATAACTGATCCAAACTGCCATATCTCCCACAATCCAATTCCGTACAATAGCCTACTACAGGCAACCTGATCAAATGCCTTACTGAAATCCATATACACCACATCAACCACTTTACCCTCATCCACTGTTTGGTCACCTTCTCAAAGAACTCCATGAGATTTGTGAGGCATGATCAACCCATCACAAAACCATGTTGACTATCCCTAATTAACTTATTCCATTCCAGATAATTATAAATCCTATCTCTTATAATCTCTTCCAAAACGTTACCAACAACTGAAGTTACCAGGGTTGTCTCTACTCCCCTTCTTGAACAGGGGAACCACATTTGCGATCCTCCACTCTTCTGGCACTATTCCTGTAAACAATGACGATTTAAAGATCAATGTCAAAGGCTCGGCAATCTCCTCCCTGGCTTCCCAGCGGATCCTAGGATAAATCCTATCCAGCCCAGGGGACGTATCTATTTTCACACTCTGCAGGATTTCTAATACTT
>NC_057718.1:3176248-3250812 GCF_004010195.1 Chiloscyllium plagiosum | reverse complement strand
CATCTTGTATCAGATCACATGAAGCATGTGACTCTACTGGAAATAATCCTGCTCTGTATAATCCAATTGCTCATGTTAGCCCAGACATTGACAAGCCTGAGGGGTGTCATTTTTGCATATAACTGGAATCTCCTCCATTTATTCAGTACTGGACATAATAGTAGCTCTTAGACTCGTGAATAACACAATCCCCACACCCAGATTTTTATGTTCTTGGAGACAGTATAAACATTGCTGCATCAGGTAAACAACCCTGTCAGAGGCAAAACTAGAAACATACCTTTAAGCTCACTGTAAATAGAGCGATCCTGTTGCTGCAATGGCTAACAGGAAAAAGAGAAATATTAAAAACTGTGATCCATAACATAGACACAATGATGGCTTGTCCAGAATTATTTCACATTTTAACAATATTTCCTGCTTATGGGTAAAAGGGATTTCTCTCCCTGGAACCAGATCCATGTTAGCAGCCTCCTTCATTCATTAGTGTCAGCTCGGTGGAAAAACATTTGTTTTTGAGACTGGAGAGTTTGAATTGAAAGTGGAGTCCTGAGATGTGATTGTACCACCCAGGCTGCTCCCTCAGTGCAGTACAGAGGCAGTGCAGCACTGTCAGCAGGACAGGCTTCTCAATGAGATGTCAAACTGAAACCCTATCTTCTTGAGCAGGAAAGCAACTAATCTTTTTGATAGAAATTACTTTCCTCAAAGTGTTGTTAATCTTTGGAATTCTCTCTCTGAAAAAGAATTGACAATGTTCCAACACTGACAGCATTTTACATTGAACTGGACAGATCTTTGTTTCTCTGAGAATTTCCAGGATATGAGGAGCAACTGGGAAAGTGGTAACAGGGCAGATTATTTACCAGGATTGTATTGAATGGTGGATCAGCTTGTAGAAGCTGCCAGCTGTACATTTGCCTGGATAATTGGAGCTCATTCTCGTGTATTTGGGACCTCTACAAACAGGGTGGTCTTCACCTGAACCAGAGGTTTACCAATATCCTGCGGGGTGAGATTTCCTAATGCTCTTCAGGAGGGTTTAAACTAATTCAGCAGAGGGATGGGAACCTGAATTGTAGATCCAGTGTCAGGACGTTGAGAGTAGTGAGGTCAGAAATAAGGTTTCAAGGTTCGCAAGAGAGAACTGGCAGGCAGGAGGTTGGTTTGAAGTGTGTCTACTTCAATGCCATCTGGAATAAGGTGGGTGAATTTGCAGCATGGGTTGGTACCTGAGACTTCGATGGTGTGGCCATTTCGGAGACATGGATAGGGCAGAGACAGGAACGATGCTGCAGGTTCTGTGGTTTAAATGTTTCAGTAAGAACAGGGAAGATGTACAAGAGTGGGAGGTGTGGCATTGTTCGTCAAAGACAGTATTATGATGGCAGTAAGGGCATTTGAGAACTCATCTACTGAGGTAGTATGGGCTGAGGTTAGAAACAAGAGAGGAGAGGTCACACTTTGTGAGTTTTCTGTAGGCCTCCAAAAAGTTCCAGAGATGTAGAGGAAAAGATAGCAAAGATGATTTTTGATAAAGTCAAGAGTCACTGGATAGTTGTTATGGGGGACTTTAACTTTCCAAATATTCACTGGAAATGCTGTAGCTTAGCTCCTTTAGTTGGGTCAATTTTTGTCCAATTTGTGCAATGGGGTTTCTTGATGCCGTATGTAGCTGGGCCAACAAGAGGCGAGGCTGCATTAGATTTGGTGCTGGGTAATGAACCACGCCAGATGTTAGATTTGGAGATCAGTTAGCACTTTGGTGATAGTGACCACAATTCACTTATGTTTATTTTAGCGATGGAAAGGAATCAGTATATACTGCAGGGTAAGAATTATAGCTGAGAGAAAGGCAATTATGATGCAATTACACAAGACTTAGGATGCATAGGATAGGGAAGGGAACTGCCGGGGATGGGAACAATTAAATAGTTACTGCGGATCCTTGATAAGTACATACCTGTCAGGCAGGGAGGAAGTTGTAGAGTGAGGGAGCTGTAGTTTACCAAAGAAGTTGAATCTCTTGTGAAGAGGAAGAAGAAGGTTTATCTAATGATAGGAGCTGAAGGCTCAGTTAAGGGGCTTGAGAGTTGCAAGTTAGCCAGGAAGGACTAAGGAGAGAGCTAAGAAGAGCCAGGAGGACACAGGAGAAGTCTTTGGCAGGTAGGATCAAGCAAAACCCTAAAACTTTCTGTAGGTGTACCAGAAATAAAGAAAGATGAGAAGAATATTAGGGCTAATCAAAGATACTAGTGTGTAGTTATGCATGGAGTCTGAGGAGATTGGAGAGGTGCTACATGAATATATTTTGTCAGTTTTCACTCTGGAAAAAGACCATTTTGTCAGGGAGAATACAGAGATACAGGCTAGACCTGATTGATGTTCACAAGGCGGAGATGTTAACAATTGTGAAAAGTGTTAAAATAGATATGTCTGTTGGGCCGGATGGGATTTATCGGCAGATTCTCTGGGAAGCCAGATAGGAGATTGAAGAGCCTTTGGCTTTGATTTTTATGTTGTCATTGTCTACAGAAATAGTGCCAGAAGACTGGACAATAGCAAATGTGTCCCCTTGTTCAAGAAGGGGAGTAGAGACAACCCATAGAATTATAGACCAGTGAGCCTTACTTTGGTTGTGGATAAAGTGTTGAAAAAGATTATAAAAGACAGGATTTATGATCATCTAGAGAAGAATAAGTTGATTAGGATTAGTCAATATGGTTTTGTGAAGGGTAGGTCGTGCCTCACACACCCTAGTGAGTTCTTTCAGATGGTAACCAAACAGGTGGATGAGGGTAAAGCAGTTCATGTGATGCCTGTGGATTTCAGTAAACCATTTGATAAGATTCTCCATAGTAGGCTATTGCAGAAAATACGGAGGCACGGGATTGAGGGTGATTTAACAGTTTGGTTCAGAAATTAGCTAGCTGAAAGATGACAGAGGGTGGTTCTTGGGAAATGTTCATCCTGGAGTTCAATTACTAGTGGTCTACTGCAAAGATCTGTTTTGGGGCCATTGCTGTTTGTCATTTTTATAAATGTCCTGGATGAGGGCGTAGAAGGATGGGTTAATTAAACCACAAGAAGGTCGGTGGATTTGTAGTTACTGCCGAAGTATGTTACAGGTTACAGAGGGACATAGATTAGCTGCAGAGCTGCACTGAGGCAAATGGAGTTTTATGTCGAAAAATGTGGGGTGATTCACTTTGGAAGATGCAACAGGAATAAAGAGTATTGTGCTAATAGTAAGATTCTTGGCAGTGTGGATGAGCAAAGAGTTCTTGGTGTCCATGTACATAGATCCCCGAATGTTGACACCCAGGTTGAAAGAGTTGTTAAGAAGGCGTACGGAGTGATAGCCTTTATTGGTTGAAGGATTGAGTTTCAGAGCCATGAGGTCATGTTGCAGCTGTACAAAACTCTGGTGCGGCTGCATTTTGATTACTGCGTACAGTTCTGGCCGCTGCATTATAGGAAGGATGTGGAAGATTTGGAAAGGTAGCAGATGAGATAGGATTACTAGGATGTTGCCTGGTATGGAGGAAAGGTCTTATAAGGAAAAGCTGAGGGACTTGAGGCTGTTTTCATCAGAGAGAAGAAGGTTGACAGGTGACTTAATAGAGACATATAAAATGATCAGAGGATTAAACTGGGTGGACAGTGAGAGTCTTTTTCCTCAGATGGTGATGGCTATCACAAGGGTTCATAGCTTAAATTGAGGGCTGATAGGTATAAGACAGATATCAGAGGTAGTTTCTTTACTCAGAGAGTAGTAGGAGTGTGGAATGCACTGCCTGCAACAGTAGTAGACTTGCCAATTTTAAGGGCATTTAAATTGACATTGGATAAACATATAGATGAAATATAGTGTAGCTTAGATGGGCTTCAGATTGGTTTCAAAGGTTGGCGCAACATCAAGGGCCGAAGGGTCTGTACTGTTCAGTAATGTTCTATGTTCTGTGATCCTCAGAGACACAGACAGAGGAACAGAGTAGGCTATTCAGCTCATCAACTCTGCTCCTCAACTCAATTAAATGATGGATGATCAATGACCTCAATGGCACTTTGACACACTGTCTCCAAATCCCTTCATGTAAATCATCCCCAGAAAGCTTTAACTTCAGTCTTGAATGTTCTCAATAACTGAGTCTCCACGGTTGAAACTTTATTGCTGGAACAGCACAGCAGGTCAGGCAGCATCCAGGGAACAGGAGATTCGACGTTTCGGGCACAGGCCCTTCCTGAAGAAGGGCCTGTGCCCGAAACGTCGAATCTCCTGTTCCCTGGATGCTGCCTGACCTGCTGTGCTGTTCCAGCAATAAAGTTTCAACTTTGATCTCCAGCATCTGCAGACCTCACTTTCTCCTCGAGTCTCCACGGTTGTCTGACGAATGTAGATTATTGGGATTTCAGTCAAGCCTTTGACAAGGCCCACTCTGGGAGACATATAATGAAAGTAAAAGCTGATGGGATCCAGGGTCACTTGGCAAATTGGATCCAAAACTGGTTCCGACCCAGCAACAGAGGGTGTTGGAGAGGGCTGTTTGTATGACTGGAGGCCAGTGTTTAGTGGTATACCACAGGGATCAATGCTGGGGTCCCTTATTGTCCATGCTGGGTAGAAACAATGCAGATAAGAGTGTGGGGTATGGTAAGTTTGCAGATGGCAGAAAGATTGGCCTGGTGGTTGTGTGAGGAGGATGGTGTTAGATTGCAGGAGGATAGAAATGGATTGATCAGATGGCCAGATCAGTGGCAGCTAGAATTAAACCCTGATATCTGTGAGGTGATGCACTTTGGAAGAAGTAACAAGATGAGGGAGTACACTCTGAATGGAAAGAAATGAGGAAGCTCAGAGTAACAGAGGGGTGGAGCGATCGGAAATACAGATTTTGTTGTCAGATGGAGATTACTGTCTGACCTTAATGCTTTTAAAGTGAGCTTTATTTTCCATTTCCAGGTGCCACTTTGAATCTAGTGCTTGTTCAGTTTCCAACAGTTCAGATTGTCAGAGAGGGTCAGACAGTGAGAATGACAGGACAGCATGAAGAACACCAAGCTGCAAAAAGTGATCATTCATTGATAACAACAGCTCCCCAGGAAAAGAAAGGGCAAGATGATAGCTCAATCAGAAATAATTCACCAGGAAACTCCTCCAGGTTTCCTGTTTCATTTCAACCTTCTGAGTGCCCTCCTAGAACAGTTTCGCTCAGCCCATTACAAATGTTTATCACAGTGACACTGCTGTCTATACCTACAATGTGTGGGGCTACACCTGAACAGTTCAATCCATACATGTACCTCTGCGTGAAAAAGTTGCCCCTTAGGTCTCTTTTATATCTTTCCCCTCTCACCCTAAACCTATGTCCTCTAGTTCTGGACTCCCCAACCCCAGGGAAAAGACATGTTTCTCAACCTCATTCTCTTGGCCACACCCAATAACCTTTGACCTCCTTACTGATCCAGAACCTATCTCTGTCTGTCTTATATACACTCAATGACTTGGCCCCTACAGCCCTTTGTATAAGAGGTTCCACAGATGCAGCACCCTCTGCTTGATGAAATTCCTCCTCATCTCAGCTGCCATTATGGAATGTCATCCAGACTAATATCTCTCTATGCGACACTATGTGAGAAACCCTGGAAATATTTTCAGTGTTAAAGGCACTATACAACTGCAAGTTGTTCTTTTTTTAGATTCCCTACAGTGTGGAAACAGGCCCTTCAGCCCCACTTGTCCACACTGACCCTCCGAAGAGTAACCCACCCAGACCCATTTCCCCCTAACTAATGCACCTAACTCTATGGGCAATTTAGCATGGCCAATTCACCTAGCCTGCACATCTTTGGACTGTGGGAGGAAAACGGAGCACCCGGAGGAAACCCACACAGACAGTTGCCCAAGGCTGGAATCGAACCCGGGTCCCTGGCGCTGTGAGGAGCTGTTCTTGTTCAATCAGGTTTGAGCCAATTCACACATCAGCTTCCACATTTTGATCTAATATGGCTTTCAAATGTTGCAGTTGGAGACTGGAAAATGACATCATGAACAACAGGGAACAACAGTTGCTGCCTGTGGTCTGGGCGTTTTCTTCTTGTTTATCTTTGTCGATTATTTTTGACAGAGTGTGTTCAGCAGATATTTTCAATTGTGCTTGTTTTCACTGACATAACCAGTTTTTCAATAAAAATCGAATTATATGACCATTAAACCGCATGTCTGTGTTCTTGAGCTAATTAATTGAAAAGTCTGACCAGGAGCTGCTGGCAGCTTGTGCACATTTGAGGTGACAAAGTTTTCGCCCCTCCACATCACCCTAACCTACTTTGTATTCATGTGTTATCAACATCTGCCTTGGAATGAACAGCAATTGAAATGAAAAATGGTTTGAGCCATTTGTTTGAGAGTGGCTGCTGCCCTTGAGACGTGTAAACAATGTCAGGGTCAGGAGGCTGTGGCACACTGGCAGTGTCCCTAACTGTAGACCACAAGGTCAGGGATCAAACCCAACCCAGTGGTACAGCACACCCCCACAGGTTGCTGAGAAGTAATTTCTGGCTCCATATTTAACTAATCCTGTGTTCTGCTTGGTGATCTCCAGCTGAGACCACAATGATTGGCCGTGGGTTAATGACACATTGTGATCCCTGGGACTATTTTCAGAGATTCTCTAGTTTAACCCATCCCATTTCTCCATCATCCCCTCCCCTTTTAGACTCAGCTTCAGACTGAACCATTTTATCAAATTTCTGAAACAGAGTCACACTGGACTGGAAACATTAACTCTGTTTCTCTCCCCACAGACACTGCTAGACCTGCTGAGGTTCTCCAGCAAATTCAGTCATTGATCAAATGTTTTGATTTAATGTCTTGCGATCACATTTCCTTATTGGTGGTAAAATGTATTCATTTCCTCACTTTTGTAAAGTTTTGCCATCATTTTAGTGAGTACACACTGCTACGTAAATGGCAGTTGTGAAAAAGAGAAGGGGTTTGGGAATAGCGTTTTTTTAATAAGTGTTTTGACCATTCGAAGGGTTGCAGCAAATGTGTGAATTCTTGAAGTTTGGGTGAATGATTGTGAGGAACTTGCAGTAAATAAGTAATTACCATCACTCCTGAGTGACATTCTGAAAATCCAGCCATTAATATCCTCCCTCAGAAGAGAGCAGCCATTGGTTTATTGTCACTGCTTCCCCTTTACTGACATTTTAACTTCTTGAATTTAGGAAAAGTGAGACATTAAAGAAGCTGTTGTTGGCTGGGGTACTTTATGTTGCTTTGTTTTAACTGAACATACAATAAACTGTGTGGAGAAACAGGGCTGTCACTCTGTTGAGATGATCAAAATACTGCAGATGATGGAAACCTGAAACAAATACAGAGAATGCTGGAGAAACTCAGTAGGTCTGGCAGTATCTGCAGAGAGAGAAACAGAGTGAACATTTCATGTTTGATCTGACTCTTCTTCATAATTCTACATTCACCTGAAATTGGGCCATTATTTCAGTTATTTTGTTCTAAATACTATGTGCAGAAAAATAAACAGTCATTAGTTGCCTTTTTAACATTATTTCCCCTGGTGACCTTACTCATTGCTGTTTTTTGTGTTTGTATCCTCTGTTTGTTCCTGTCCCACTCTGGGTAATGTAGCTGCTGCCTCCTCTTCCTTAGTCAGCCTTCAGTCCCTTTCTCCTGAACCCTGCCTCCTTCTAATTAGTTGAAAACCCTCCCTGCAGCCTTGCTATTCAACTCACCAGGACACTGGTCCTATCAATGTTCAAGTGAAGCCTGCCACAGAAGAACAGCTCCCTTTCACCCTAACACTGGTACCAGTGCCACATAAACTGAAACCCATTCCATTCAGACTGAACTCTGAGCCATGTATTGAACTGCTTGATTGTATTTATCCTGTGTCAGTTTGCTGTGGCTCAGGCAGTAATCCAGAGATTCTCACCTTGGAGATACTGTTTTATCATTTAGATCCAAATTGTTCAAAGTCTTTCAGTGAGACCTCCTTTCTTGTGCTCCCACTATCATTGGTCCCAACATATACAATGATGAGTGGATCCTTCTCCTCCCTCTCCAAATTCTTCTCCAGTCCTGTGTAAACTAGACACAATCTCCCTGACATGACAAAGAGAACAATCCGAATGATTAATTTGGGGTAAAGCAGTTACTGTTGGACACTCAAAGGAAGATAAATCAACTTTGAGGAAGGGTGAAAGTTATTTTATTAAAGAAATAACAAGAAGCTAAAAGAAGCCTGAAATCACACTATTTACTCAACAGCCCGTGTAAAGGCGAATGGTTTTTGTTTTAGAAGTGTGTTGGTATAGGCCCTTTCCAGTGATGTACAGTACTTCACTCTTTGAGGCCAACATCCCATTTGCCTTCTTCACTGCCTGTTGTACCCACACACTTCCTTTCAGTGAATGATGTACAAGGACACCCAGGTCTCATTGGACCTCCCCGTTTCCCAATCTATCACCATTCAGGTGATAACCTGCCTTCCTATTTTTGTACCAACGGGTATAACCTCATATTTATCTACATTATCCTGTAGCTGCCATGCATATGCCCACTCACTCAGCCTGTCCAACTCACGCTGCAGCGTCTCCGCATTCTCCTCACAACTCAAACTCTCACTCAGGTTTGTGTCATCTGAAAATCTGGAGTCATTCCATTTAGTTCCCTCATCAAAATCATAAATGTATATTGTGAATAGCTGGGATGCTAACACTGATCCCTGCAGTATCCCACCGGCTGCCACTCAGAAAAGCACTCAATTTTTCCCACTCTTTGTTTCCTGTCTGTTAAACAGTTCTTTATTCACATCATTACACTATCTGCAATCCTCTGTGCTTTAATCTTTTACCTTACTCTCTTTTGTGGGGCTTTCTCAAAAGCTTTCTGAAGTTCAAATAAACAACGTCCCCCATCATCAACTCTGTGAGTCACATCAACAAAGAAATCCAGTGGATTTGTCAAGCTCAATTTCCCTGTCATAAAGCCCTGCTGACTCAATTTTCCAAATGCTCTATTCATCTTTTTACAATAAATTCAAGCATTTTCCCCATGATCAATGGCAGACTGACTGCTCTATTATTCTTCCTTTTCTCTCTGCCTCCCTTTATTAAACAGTGGGGTTACATTAGCTAGCCTCTCATCTCTCGGGACTGTTCTGGAGTTTGTATTCTGATTAGATTCCTTATCTAATCAGGCCATTCAGTCCAACCAGTTCACACCGACCCTCCAAAGAGTAACCCACTTCCCTCTGACTAATGCACCTAACACTATGGGCAATTTAGCATGGCTAATTTACCTGACCTGCACATCTTTGAACTGTGGGAGGAAACCAAAGCGCCCGGAGTAAACCCACGCAGACATGGGAAGAATGTGCACGCTCCACACAGACAGTTGCCCAAGGCTGGAAGCAAACCTGGGACCCTGGAGCTGTGAGGCAGCAGTGCTAACCACTGAGCCACTGTGCCGCCCATTGGAAGATGACTAAGGATATGGGACAATTGCAGGAAATTGGGATTACAGTGCCTTTACTGGTAGTTATTGTCAGTGCAGCATCAACAGCACGAAGTGCCTTTTCTGCAATGTATGGCTCCACGGCTTGATCCACTATTACTACAGAAACATCCTTAAGTGCTCTGTGATGTTGGAATATAAAAGCAGCGATGTGCTACTGAGCCTTTATAAAGCTCTGGTTAGGCCCCATTTGGAGTACTGTGTCCAGTTTTGGGCCCCACACCCCAGGAGGGACATACTGGCACTAGAGCGTGTCCAGTGGAGATTCACACGGATGATCCCTGGAATGGCAGGTCTAACATATGAGGAACGGCTGAGGATCCTGGGATTGTATTCATTGGAGTTTAGAAGGTTAAGGGGAGATCTAATAGAAACTTACAAGATAATACATGGCTTGGAAAGGATGGACGCTAAGAAATTGTTTCCGTTAGGCGAGGAGACTAAGGCACAGCCTTAGAATTAGAGGGGGTAAATTCAGAGTGGAATTCATTACCATGGAGTGCAGTGGAGGCCGGGATGCTAAATGGCTTCAAGGCAGAGATTGATAAATTCTTGATGTCACAAGGAATTAAGGGCTATGGGGAGAATGCTGGTAAGTGGAATTGAAATGCCCATCAGCCATGATTGAATGGCGAAGTGGACTCGATGGGCCGAATGGCCTTACTTCCACTTCTATGTCTTATGATGTAGATAATTAGCCTGGGGACTTGCCAGCCATCAATCCCTACAATTTCCACAACATCATTTCTCTACTCATCCTGATTTCCTTCAGTTTCTCCCTCTCACTAAACCCTGAGTTCCTGAATATTTCTGATATTTTGCCTGCGTCCTTTGTGAACACAGAATCAAAGTTTGTATTTTGTTGGGCCGCCACGTTTTGTTCCCCATTATAAATTCCTTCATGGAGGTCCCATACAGTCTTCAAAAATCTTTTTCTCTTTCCATTCCTTCAGAAACATTTACGGTCAGTTTTTATGTTCCCCTCAAGCTAACTCTCATGCATTATTTTCTCTTCCTTAATCAATCATTAATCAATCACTTGTTTCCCAGGCTAATTTGTTTGCCTCTTCCTTGGATCTCATATTATCTCTAATTTCCCGTGTAAACCATGGTTCAGCCCTTTTCCTGTTTTGCTTTTATGACAGGCAGCAGTGGCTGTATTGTCGGTTTCTGATTTTCAGTCAGGAATTTTCTGATTTTTAAGTGGTTCCAATCACCTCCAGATTCCTGCTTGTGGACACTGAACTTATTTAGGAAATCTGAAATGAAGAAGGCAGCAGACAGGTGTGTCAGGGCAAAAAAATCTCTGTGTTTATTTACAATACAAAACCTAAGTAGAATAATAGAAATGCACATAAATGCAATGAACAGGAAAATTGACACAATCAATTCTACAGACAGAAGTAATCCTGTAAATTACACTATTAGCTGGATTAAGCACTATTATAACCGAAAACCAACAGTTTTAATCACAGAAACTTTAATGAGGCTTCCTACCCTTGGGCAAGGAGAAAGTGAGGACTGCAGATGCCGGAGATCAGAGCTTAAAAATGTGTTGCTGGAAAAGTGCAGCGGATGCCGATGTGGCCTCCTATACATTGGGGAGACAGGCCGCCTACTTGCGGAACGTTTCAGAGAACACCTTGGGGACACCCGCACCAACCAACCCAACCGCTCCGTGGCTGAACACTTTAGCTCCCCCTCCCACTCCGCCAAGGACATACAGGTCCTTGGCCTTGTCCATCACCAGACATGGCGACACGACGCCTGGAGGAAGAGCGCCTCATCTTCCGCCTAGGAACCCTCCAACCACAAGGGATGAATGCAGATTTCTGCAGCTTTCTCATTTCTCCTACCCCTACCTTTTCTCAGTCCCAACTCTCAGACTCAGCACCGCCTTCTTGACCTGCAATCTTCTTCCCAACCTCTCCGCCCCCACCCCCTCCCGGCCTATCACCCTCACCTTAACCTCCTTCCATCTATCATATTCCCAACGCCCCTCCCCCAAATCCCTCCTCCCTACCTTTTATCTTAGCCTGCTTGGCACACCCTCCTCATTCCTGAAGAAGGGCTTATGCCCGAAACGTCGATTCTCCTGTTCCTTGGATGCTGCGTGACCTGCTGTGCTTTTCCAGCAACACATTTTTAAACTTCCTGCCCTTGGGCTCCCAATGCACTGTCATCCCCCAGATCCCCCTCCCTGCTGGCTCAGTCAGAAACCTGAGGGTCTCGGGAGTTTCAGCTCACCGCTGAGGAGAATACTGTTTTGAAGTACAGCTGGCTGTTCCTGCTTGCTGTGCCCGGAGCCTGGGTGAAGACTGTAGACTGCGAGGGCCTCTCAGTTTGAGCTGAATCTGCTGATGCGGTACGGTGGGTAGTGGATCTATCGGGGCTTGGTTTTCTTTCCTTTCTGCTGGTTTTCCGGGCCTGGGTTTCACCTCAGGATGTATCTGAGACCTGTGGTGTCAGTCAGGTCACTGGTTTTTGGGGTTTGTCAGTTTTTGGGTTTGCTGTTTGTGGTTGGTTCACTGTTGGTTCCCTTGTTTCAGAACAGGCCTGTGTCAGTGGCTCTTGGAATGAGCTGTTGGAATTCTCCTTCTGGAGGTAGCTCTTTGGAATGTTTCCGGGGATAACTCCTGGGATCTGTCCTGGGGATTGCTCTCGGGGATGGCTGTCTAAGGCGAGATCAGGACCAACAATTATACGCATTATGAGCCCCTTATCTTCACGCCAGATCTGTGCTTTCTATTGTTCCGTTTGAAGTCAATTATATTCCCAATTGTTCAGACTGTATGTGAATGGATTTTGAATGGATTTGAATGTCTGTTAACTCTGTAGGCCCCATGCTGTCTGTTCTGGGGAGCCCAAGGAATAAAAGCAGCCTCAGGCCAGAGTCTGTTTTAGTTGATTGTTCTTTCAGAGATGATGTGTAAATTGGAAATCCAGGCTGAGCAAAGGTTCCAGACAGCCAGCTCAGATCTGTGGGTTGGGTTTGTGTATTCTCCATGGAGCTCATTCCATTACTTAATAAAAGTTTTGAAAAGTTCAGAATTTTGTCCTGTACTTTCAATGATGGGGACTTTTGCTCGATCCTACATGGTAAAGATGCTGCATCCAGGGAATGGAGGGAGAGATGCCCCATTTGCCCCCAATCTGACCCCCAGGACCTTTACCTGTAGAGAGGCCTCAGTTTGCTGAGGCTGGAGAGGCTGGAGAGGCTGGATCTCTGTTGATCTTTGGGGAAATCCTGCCCCTTTAAATGCTGCCTCGCTGCCTTTTCTAATGCAGCAGACCCTTCCCAGGTCCAATCCTGACACCTGCTGTGGATTGAAAATGTGTTGCTGGAAAAGCGCAGTAGGTCAGGTAGATTTCTGAAGAAGGGCTTATGCCCGAAACGTCGATTCTCCTGTTCCTTGGATGCTGCCTGACCTGCTGCGCTTTTCCAGCAACACATTTTCAGCTCTGATCTCCAGCATCTGCAGTTCTCACTTTCTCCTCGAAGATCTGCTGTGGATTGTCAGGAAGCCTCTCCCACTATGAATAGTTCAGGGAAGAGGATTGCAGTGTGCAGCAAGTTAGCTTCTGTCAGACAGCAGTTCGACAGTGTGGACTCAACATGTAACTGTTATAGCAACATCTGTATTGCTGTTCTTAGCGCACAGTGACTGATAGCCAGGATATTAATCAGGAACAAACCATCACAACTGGTTCAGTCTGACAACCTGTTTCCTCTATTTAATTAGGACTCAGAATGCTAGACTGGTCACTTGAAAAAAAAAGAGGTAAAAACAATGACTGCAGATGCTGCAAACCAGATTCTGGATTTGTGGTGCTGGAAGAGCACAGCAGTTCAGGCAGCATCCAAGGAGCTTCGAAATCGACGTTTCGGGCAAAAACCTTTCATCAGGAAGGGCTTCTGCCCAAAACATCGATTTCGAAGCTCCTTGGATGCTGCCTGAACTGCTGTGTTCTTCCAGCACCACTAATCCAGAATCTGGTCACTTGAAATATTGGCGGGAGTTGAGAACAATCAGACTGCTGTTGATTTATTGGTATTTTTTATTTTCAAGGTACATCAACCCCAGTACTTCTCCAGTCTCCGATCCTGGAACGTGTCACTGTGGGTCACGCTGCCTGTTTACAGTACACCGTGAGGAATGCCACTGTGACACGCACTGATATTTACTGGCACCGCAAGCAACAAGGTTGTCAGAGGGAGTGGATTTTGGAACATTATGTTTTTAATCGTGCAATATTGGGCCAAGAATTCACTAAGTGATTCCACCTTTCCAGTGACCCTTCCAGTAACAGCTTTATTTTGACCATCACAATTGTGCAGCCCAGTGACACTGGGGTGTATTACTGCTCAGTCTGGGAAAGTGTCCTTGGTGAAGGAAGCCAGCTCACTGTAAACAGTAAGTGGAGTTTACACGACAGTGATCTCCAGTAATAACCTCATGCTCAGTGAATGATCTAGAGATCAGTTTGTGTTCAAGAAGATTGAGATGGTGATGGAGAGTGATCTTGGGGATGGATTCACTGTGGGGAGGAAGCTGAGCTCAGGTTCAATGTTGATTGGGTGTTCAGAAAGGGGATTTACTTTTGTGACAATGGGAGAAGATGTTTGTGGGAAATGTGGAGCTTTATCCTGGAGATTGAGTGATATTAATTTCATTTGAATCACAAGAGTGTTAGTGCCATTGGGCTGGGTGAGCAGAGTCTGGGAGATTGCTTTGTGAGGTGCCACATCTGAGGGTAAATCTCCCAGGGACTGGGAATGAACCATACAGCACAAAGGGACACACACATCTCTCTCCATTCGAGAGACAATTGGTTTGATCCAGGTTAAAGGGAACCACTCCACAGCGAGCATGGGGCAAGGGGAGGGACTTGCTCTCCATGAGCTTCCACAGCTGAGACTGGGATTGAAGCTGGAAAGCTGTTATTATTCTACATTATACTCCAGCCATCCGTGCAACCTGACTAGGGAAGAGTGATCATAATATTCTGGGAGTTTTCAACATGATTAGCTGGAGCTTCATGTTGAATGTTGATGAGAACCTGGCTTCAGTCCCCATCCTGGCTCAGGTAATTCCTGGGGTTTTCTCTTCTCCTTGTCACATTGTGGGGGAGTGAGCAACCAATAGCAGATCAGATGTAGTGCAGAGAGATGTAAGGATACTCAGATTGGGTGGAGAAATAAGGCCAGTGGAGACAATTCTATTTAAAAATGCAATTCAGACGGGTGTGCAGGAGCTCTCAGAGCTGGGAGTACTTTTTTTTTTAAAAAAGTCATGAAATATGTAAGGTAACATCAGAATCATTATTTCAAGTACTGTCGTAAAAAGAAAACCCTTATCAGGATGACATAAAAGTACATGAACTGTGAGAAACTGGATAGTGGAACTGTTTGGATATTAAAGGAGAGCCTCTGAAGCAAAATTGTCAAGCTGATGAAAAGTAGCAAAAAAAGATCCCTCTGTTTTGATAAAAAGAGAAGAAATCTTTCAGCAGGACCACCTACACAATTTCTCCCTCTCAGTCAGTAAAAGACAAGGTAAAGCTGATAAAATCTCTTCATGAAGTATTTGCAAAGATAAAGTTTCCAATGTCAGGATTTGGAACAATTACCCATTGGAATCTGAATTATGGTCAGAAGATCTCCCATCAATGTTTCACTTTCAGGTATCAGCCTCATTGACAAGAAATGTAAGGAACTCTGAAATTTAACACATTCTACTTTCTGATGGGATTTCCATGCCCTACTGGGATGGTCTTTCTTTCAGGCATTTTTTAAACAACATCCCAAACTATTTCTGCAGAGCTGTGTTGCATTGTCTGTGAATGAATGTATGTCTGAGATTAAAGGTGTAATCTCAAGTAGAAATGTAGTTGCCAACCACAATTTCTACCTGTTTGAAGAATCTGTCTTGCTGATATTAAATAAGATATTTTTCAGGTCTTTAATGAACTTTTTTTTAAACTTTAAATCAGACAACAGAAGAACAATAAATTGGTTGTATTGTTGATTCAGTGGCACATTTAGTATGACTTGTAATCAATTGGGGCTTGATTACTACAGCACTTCCCCCATTAGAGTCTAAACACCGTGATGTGAGTCTGTGGTTTCTGTATGATTTTAATATCATTTATTTTGAAATTTGTATTTTAAATGTCAGTTTTGGTCTGTGTGTGTGTGTGAGGGGATTTAAAGGTTAAAATGGGAATATTTCTGCAGTTTGAGAGTCCTAGAGTCATTGAGTCATTCACCATGGAAACAGACCCTTTGGTCCACCCAGACCAGATGTCCTAATCTGACCGTTCTTGGAGTGTGATTGGGAATGTGTTTCCATTCAAAGACCTTTTATGAGCTGACAAAGTAAAGCTGACAATGTTGAAATCATTCCGGTCAATGGAATTAGATTGTTATTTTTGTTTGGAAGTAGGATGTATTGGTTGGAAAGCATTATTGTTTCAATTCACAGGGTCCTGGTGGGAGTTAGATGTACAAACCAGTTTCCCCTGTGAAAGCTGATAGTTTTGGACTGTTAAGAAATTGGGGACCTCAGTATAAGCAGTTTAATTTTAATAATTCCAATCCCAAACTTTAGACTCTTAGATGGTTTATTTGAAGCTGAGAATGTCCATTTTATTGTTGAAACCAAATCTGCAACAGTGCGTGTTTGTTTCTCAGTGATAGACCAACTCATTGTGCGCAAAATAAAACCCAGTCCAGGTTTCAATGTGGGATTGAATTTGTACAATACGAACATTAACTGAGAACATACTTCTTGAAGTGACAGTCAGATCCCATTGCTGGAGTTGATGACACTGTCCAAATCCTTTAGTACTCTCCGGATACAGCAGGTCACAAGCAAAGCAATAGACGTGCATTCTCCATGTCCTGGGACATCAAGGGATGGCCATAACCACACAGTAGGCACAGCTTGGATAACCTCCACTGGCCGCTTCCTGAATCTGTTAAGGCCAAAGATCAGATGAACGTGTGAGTCTAAGAAGCTGAGTTCTGGCTCTCTGAGCAGCTCCTGGGCACAGGGCGACACAGAGTCAGTGAGTAATTTGGAGATCCTCAGTCCCAGTAAATACTCAGGGGTACTGTGTACATGGCAGTGGGAGGACTGTGAGGACTCAGGCTCATGGAAAAGTGGTAATTGTGAGGAAAGCAGTGAGCAGGATAGACAGGGAATAAGACCACAAGACCATAAGACATAGGAGTGGAAGTAAGGCCATTCAGCCCATCGAGTCCACTCTGCCATTCAATCATGGCTGATGCGCATTTCAACTCCACTTACCCGCATTCTCCCCGTAGCCCTTAATTCCTTGTGACAACAAGAATTTATCAATCTCTGCCTTGAAGACATTTAGCGTCCCAGCCTCCACTGAACTCTGCGGCAATGAATTCCACAGGCCCACCACTCTCTGGCTGAAGAAATGTCTCCGCATTTCTGTTCTGAATTTACCCCCTCTAATTCTAAGGCTGTGTCCAGGGGTCCTAGTCTCCTCGCCTGATGGAAACAATTTCCTAGCATCTACCCTTTTGAATGAGAGAGCTTCCCAGAAGATGCTGCAGTATCTGAACAATAAATGGGTCACCAGAGATCATTGAATATAGAACATTGAACAGTATAACACAGGAATAGACCTTTTGGCTCACGATGTTGTACCAAATGTGACACCAAATGAAACTAATCCCTTCTGCCTGCTCTTGGTTCATATCCAAGGGTCTCTTAAATGCCCTTATTGAGTCTGCCTCAACCACCATCTCTGGCAGTGGGTTCCAGACTCCTACAACTATCTGTGTAAAAAAACTTTCCTCTCACATCTCCTTTGAATTTTGTCCCTCTCACCTTAGCTGCATGCCCCCTCATATTACACGTTTCAACTCTGGGAAAAATATTCTGTCCGTCAGCCCTATCTATGCATCTCATAATTTTGTAGACTTTTATCAAGTCTCCCCTCAGTCTTCACCACTCAAGTGAAAACAATCTGAGTTTTTTTAGCCTCTCTTTATAGTTTATACCCTTTAATCCAGGCAGCATCATATAAACTTCTTCTGCACTCTCTCCAAAGTCTCCACATCCTTCCTGTAATATGACAACCAGAATTTAATGCAGTATTCTATGTCTGACTGACCCAAAGTCTTACAAAGCTGCAACGTGACATCCTGACTCTTGCACTCAATTCCATGACCAATAAAGGCAAGCATGCCATACATCTTCTTTGCCATCCTAGCTACTTGTGTGGCCACTGTCCGGGAGCTATGGACTTGAACTGCAAGATCCCTCTGTACTTCAATCCTGTTCTGTCCTCTCATTAATTTCATTCTTTTCCTTAACATTTGATCTCCCAACGTGCAGCACATCACACTTACCCAGATTAAACTCCATTTGCTATTTCTTCATCCATATCTGCAACTGCTCTCTATCCCACTCTATCCTTTGACAACTTTCTACATTGTCCACAACTCCACCAACCTTTGTGTCACCTGAAAACTTACTAACCCACCCATCTGCACTTTCATTCACGTCATTTATATATATCACAAGCAGCAGGAATTCCAATATCATCCGTGCGGAACACCACTAGACACAGATCACCAGCAAAAAAAAATCCTTACACCACTACCTTCTGCCTTCTGTGGTCAAGCCAGTTCTGAATCCACATGGCCAAGTCACCATGGCTCGCTTGCATCTTAATCTTCTTGAGGAACCTACCATGAGCGACATTGGCAAAAACCTTACCAAAATCCATGTAACCAACATCCACTGCTCTACCCTCAGTGATCACCTTCATCACCATCTAAAAAATTCAGTCAAGTTAGTAACTCAAGACCTGCTCTGCACAATGCCATGCTGACATGCTTTCCAAATGTGTGTAATTCCTATCCCAAAGAATCCTCTCCAGTCGCTTCCAAACCACTGATGTTAGACTCACGAATCCATACTTTCCTGAATTATCTGTTTCACTTCTTGAAATGAGGAACAACATTAGCTGCACACCAATCCTGTGGGGCCACTCCAGTGGCTAGCGAGGATATAAATATCTTGGTCACTGGCCCAGCAATCTCCTGTCTTACCTCTCTCAAGAGCTGGAGGTAGATACCATTGGGCCCTGGGGACTTATCCACCTTAATGCTCTTCAAGAGATCCAAAACCACTTCTTTCTTGGTATCAAAATTCCTGAGCATATTAATATGCTTCACATAAATCTCTCTATCCTCCATATCCCTCTCCTGGGTGAATACCAATGCAAAGTATTCATTCAGGACCTCACCCACATCCTCTCCTCCCAAGCACAAATTCCTGTCTTTAACCTTCAGCAGTTCTACCTTCTCCCCCATTATCCTTTTGTTTTTACTATATCTATGAAATACTTTATGATTCTCTTTAACATTACTTGCCCAGTTCATTTCACGGCCCCTCCTTGCTTTCCTAATTCCTGTCTTATTAATTTCCTGGTTTCCTTCTATTTGTCATGGGCCTGTCCATTTTTAGCTTCCTAAACCTTATATTTGCTTCTTTTTCCCTTTTGATTCAATTCCTTAATCCACTGTTCCCTTACCTCACCACCCTTATCCTCCCTCCTTCCTTGAACATGCCAATCCTAAACTCTCATCAGCAGTTCTTTAAACAATGCATTGCTGCATATCAGCTCCTCTCAATTAACACTCTCTGGTTCCTGCCTAATACTGACGTAATTTGTCTTTTCCTAATGTAGTAGCTTCCCGCAAGGTCCTGACTTATCTTTGTTTATAGCTATCTTAAAATTTAAAGTGTTGTGATCACTCTTCCCAAACTGCTCTCCCACTGAAGGGTCAGCCACCTGGCCAGGCTCATTCGCTAATACAAGGTCCAGGATGGCCACTCCTCTAGTTGGACTATCCACCTACTGTTTCAAGAAACCATCTTGGGTGCATTCAACACACTATGCCCCGTCTAAGCCTCTTGCTCTGTGGGAGTCCTAGTCAATATTGGGGAAGTTAAAGTCACTTGCTATGACAATTCTGTTTTTATTGCATCTTTCCATAATCTGCCTTAATATTGTTCCTTAATGTCTCCGTCACTGTGAGGGTTGGGGGGGGTGGGGGCGCTATAGTATAATTTTATCAGAGTAATTGCATCCATCTTACTTTTGCGCTGTAACTATATTGCCTCAGTATCCCACCAAATGGGCTGGCATCAGGGAGAAGGGAATGGGACACGTGAGGAGCATGGAACATCTGGTGAGGACAGGGAATGAGGTGAGCCTGAGGCTAGGAGCTGTAATCAGGAGCTGTCTTTAATCAGGAAACATCACTCTACACTCTGACCCTGCTGTTTCTCTTCAAGTTGTATTATAGTTTTAATACTCATAGTAATGAGAACTAATAGTTATTTAACATGCAAATGTGTTAGTTATTTAATTACTCATATAAACTTTGTTTGATCTGCACCAACTCCACTAGTTCAATTTTAGACCAGTTCCCAATTTAATACTGTACTCGTTCCCCCTGTACTGTCTGTTTGAGCAACTGGCAGCACATTGTAACCTGGAAAATTGATTCTGAAATTCTTGATATTTATCCCTGCAGTGTGCAAATTCTCCAGTCCTTCTCCAGTCTCCGATCCTGGATCATATCACCGAGGGTCACACTGCTCGGTTACAGTGCTCCATGAGGAATGCTGCAGAGACACACACTGATGTGCACTGGCACTGGAGCAGACCAGGAAATGATACAGAGTGGATTTTAATGTATAACGTGAAGAACATCACATAATGGAGCCCAGGATTCTCAGAGCGATTCCAGCCTTCCAGAGACCTCTCCAGTAACAGGTTCATTCTGACCATCAAAAACGTGCAGCCCAGTGATGCTTGGATCTATTACTGTAAAGTGTTAGGCTGGATCATTAGGAGAGGCAGCCAATTCATTGTAAATGTTGAGTAGAGTTTACATCACTATCTCATCCAGTAATAACCTCTTGCCCAGTGGATGAATTGAAGATCAGTTTGTAATCAAGAATATTGAGGAGGTGATGGAGAGTGATCTTGGGGATGGATTCACTGTGGAGAGGAAGCTGAGCTCAGGTTCAGTCATTCCCCAAACTCTCTGGGTTTAGACTCAAAGGGTATCTTTGGGGTTTAGTACAGTGTGGCTGTTTGTTGAGCTGAAAAGGGATGTTTCATCTTTACAGTGTCCTCATGTTGGACAGACATTGGAAAAAAAGCTGAAAGAGATTTGGGATGATTGGAGGAGGTGGAGGGATTCAGATTCAGGATCAAGCCCATACCCCATGCTTTCCCTCCCTGGGGCTGAGAAGTCAAATGGTGAAATAAAGAGAAGTGAGAATGAGGCAGGAACCTGTCACAGACAGAAAGAAAGAACAAGTTTAACCATCAAATAATACAGCAGCAGAATGAGGCCATTTGGCCCATTGTGATGATACTAGTTCCTTGATTGAGATATCCAAGAAACCCCACTGGTCAATTTCAGAAACCACCTCCTCCCCCTCCAGCTCCAACGTTCCTGAGGCTCACAGCGAAGCCAGTGAGCTGCTTCACCAAGGTGTGCACTGACCCAATCCGGTGTTCCCTTTTCTCCCGCATTGACTGGATCCCAATCAGATCCCAAGGATTGATCCCAGGTAATCTCAAGGCTTTGTTCATCAGATTCAGCATGCGTGACCTGGTTCCTGTGCCTATTGAAAGTTCTGGAAAAGCAATGTTGAAGAAGGAGCAGTTTGGGAAAGGGAAGGGGAGACACCAGGGTGAGGAGAATATATTGTGAAGGTCTGAAATGTGATTGTCCTCCATCCACTTAGACCAATGGGACGGTCAGCCATTAAAGCCACAGCAAAACAGGGCTTCTAAGGAAAACATTGAGAGAAATGCCAGCAGGGGGAATGGCCATCACAGAGAGGGCAGGAAGTAATGGGAGGGTGAGAGGCACAGAGAGACAGAAGAAGTTTGGGGAAAGGGTGGGAGAGGGACGAGATCAAAGGGAGGGAGGGAGCAAATGAAAGGAAGGGAAACGGAGAGGGTGAGGGACATTGGGGGTAAGAAATGGAAAAACTAAAGGTGGGATAACAAGGATAAGAAGGTGGGAGAAGGGAATGGTCACTGGCTACCCCCTTCCCCCATCACCCATAAAAATGCTGGAAATAAAGGAAGGGAAATAGACTTCCCGAATCCGAGAGGGAGCCGGGATTCTGTCAGTGATGTGAAGCAAACAGGTACAGGCTGATCCAGGACAGAGCCAGCATTTCCTCAGGAATATCTGGAGAGAGATTCCAGTCAGATGACTGTCTAACTCCCGTATCCTACTTCCACACTGACTGTCACTGTCACACTCAATTGTCATTCACGACCCCACCCTGTCTATTGGCTGCTGGAGGTTTCAGGAGACAAGGGAGTCAAGGGGTCAAAGGTCAGACAGGAAAGTGGATGGAGAACACAATCTTATCAGCTGCCACCTTACTGCATGGGATAGCAGGCTAGAGGGGCTGAATGGTCCACTCCTGCTCCTCTATTCCTGTTTCGGAGGAATGAGACAACAATTCGGAAAAGACAGGCAAAATAAAACCAACCCAAACTGCACGACCTGGCGAGATTAAAATATCAATCACACTGAGGAGCAGGCAATGTCTGAGTGGGATTATCATGAGACAATTAAACCATAGACCCAGGCAACACTCTGGCAATATTAATTATGACTCTATAACCTTAATGATCAAACTGTCAATCATTATTTTTCCCATCAATGTGACGAATATTTCCAATTTAAGGCATGACTTGCATCATCCTGGTCCAGCTCAGCTCTGCCTGGGGCTGTCCATTGACCCAGTACTGGCTGTTAACTAGGGAATCCCAATAACCAGAGCCAGTGCTGAGGAAGGAAAGGCTGAGATTCCAAATCAGCATGGGCTGGGAACTGGTTGCAACACAAGGGCATTTTGAGAATCAAAATTACTACTCGGTGGACACTTTTGTCTAGACAGCAACAAATTGACTCATGACCTGTTTAACCCCAAGCACTGAGAACACTTCACAAATCAATAATCTGATATTGACTGGAGATAGGAGAGAAAAATGAATACTTGGTCAATCAGATGGGATTTAATGATCTGTTTAATAGAAGAGAAGGACTGAAAGATTATGTCGTTCAGAGAGTGGGGCTGACACAGCAGGATGCTTTGTCATCAATGGTGTATAAAAGAACAAAAAGACTTGAACCAGAGGACTGGAGAGCACAGGAGGGAATATAAGGCTAGAGGAGGCTGCAGTGGTGGCATATAGTGAGGCCATTGATGGATTTGTAGGTCCGAGTAAGGTGCCTAGGAAATAAGAAGCCAATGTCGGATACAGACAGAGAGAGTGAACATCGTGTAACAAATATAAAACTGCACAAGCTGACACTCAACTTCCAGACTATGTTCAAGATAGGTGCAAAGGTAATTGAAAAACTCAAGTACTGACGGGGTGAAAGTGTTTTCAAGAATCTTAATGAGGTAGATCCAGTAGTTAAATGTTAAACTAAGTGTTACTGGGAAGAGAAGATAGGTTAAGGCAATTTGAAAAAAAACACACGAAGGAAATAGTCTTCCATGATTTGAACTTTTGTGGAATAGTGTATAGCTGTCTTTAATGCAAAATTAACTGTTACAGTAATTATACTGGACTAATAATCCAGAATTTCAGACTAATAATACAGGGACTTGACTTTAAATCTCACTATGACCACTAGGAAATTGAAATTTAATTAGTTAACAGAAAAATGTTCACTCCATTAATAATGATCTTGAAACTATTGAATAGTCATTGGAAGTCGTCTGGTCCACATAAGCTTCTTTACGGAAATGGACCAGCTGTTCCTACACAGTCTGGCCTACATGTGGCTCCAGACCCATAATAAAGTGCTTAACTCTCTGTCCCTCTGAAATAATCTGGCAAGCCAAACAGCCGCTGTCCCAAGTTCTGACAGAAAAGCTGAAAAGAATGAAACTTTGAAGACAGAGGGTGGTGATGGAGGGTTGTTTCTCAGACTGGAGGCCTGTGACAAATGAAGTGCACAAATGCTGGGTCCACTACTTTGCATCATTTGTATATGAACATTGGAGGTATAGTTAGTAGGTTTGAAGATGACACCAAAATTGGAGGTGTAATGGACAGTGAAGAAGGTTAAAATCTTCGAGGAGAAAGTGAGGACTGCAGATGCTGGAGATCAGAACTGAAAATGTGTTGCTGGAAAAGCACAGCAGGTCAGGTAGCATCCAAGAAACAGGAGAATCGACGTTTCGGGCATAAGCCCTTCTTCCTGAAGAAGGGCTTATGCCCGAAACGAAAAAGACCTTGGAGTGCAGGTTCATAGCTCCTTGAAAGCAGAGTCGCAGTTAGATAGGATAGTGAAGAAGGCGTTTGGTATGCCTTCCTTTATTAGTCAGAACATTGATTATAGGAGCTGAGAGGCCATGCTGAGGCTGTACAGGAAGTTGGTTAGGCCACTTTTGGACTATTGTGAGTAATTCTAGTCTCCTTCCTATCGGAAGGATGTTGTGAAACTTGAAAGGGTTCAGAAAAGACTTACAAGGCTGTTGCCAGGGTTGGAGGATAAATAGACAAAGTCTTTTCCCTGGGGTGGGGGGAGTCCAGAACTAGAGCGCATCATTTTAAGGTGAGAGCTAAAAGATATAAAAGGTACCTAAGGGGCAACTTTTTCACACAGAGAGTGGTGCACGTATGGAATGAGCTGCCAGAGAAAGTGGTGGAGGCTGGTATAATTGCAACAGTTAAAAAGCAACTGGATGGGTATATGAATAGGAAGGGTTTGGAGGGATATGGTCCAAGTGCTAGCAAATGGGACTAGGTTAGTTTGGGATATCTGGTCAGCGTTGGACCAAAGTCTGTTTCCCTGCTGTACATCTCTATGACTCTATAACTGGAAGGAACTCGCAATTCAAGCTGTTCCCACAATGTCCCTGCTGTTGTTCTGCACAATGCTAGAGGGAGCAGCAGAGGGCAGTGTGCTCCAAATAATCTCAGTGAGAGACTGCACTGCCTCCCGCACCTTTTACCCCCATGCTGAGCTGCTGCACTGTCTGAGTGCCCAGTAATCTCAGGGTCTGGGAGGTTCTGAGTGCCCAGTAATCCTAGGGTCTGGGAGGGTCTGAGTATCCAGTAATTTTAGAGTCTGGGAGGGTCTGAGTATCCAGTAATTTCAAGGTCTGGGAGGGTCTGAGTACCCAGTAATCTCAGGGCTGGGAGGGTCTGAGTGCCCAGTAATCTCAGGGTCTGGGAGGGAATGAGTGCCTAGTAATATGAAAATGATGTTCCTCTGTTCAAGAAGGGAAATAGGGATAATGCAGGAAAGTATAGACCAGTGAGTCTCATGTCGGTGGTTGGGAAACTATTAGAGAGAATTCTTCAGGATAGGGACTTAAGTACATTCACAAAAACATGGCCTAATTAGGGACAGTCAGCATGGCTTTGTGCAGGGGATGTCATGTCTTCTGGTGGCACAGTGGTTAGCACTGCTGCCTCTCAGCACCAGAGACCTGGGTTCAATACCCTCCTCAGGCATCTGTTTGTGTGGAGTTTGCACATTGTCCCTGTGTCTGCGTGGGCTTGCTCCGGTTTCCTCCCACAGTTCAAAAATGTGCAGGTTAGGTGAATTGGCCATGCTAAATTGCCCATATTGTTAAGTGAATGGGTAAATGTAGGGGGGTGGGTTGCTCTTCGGAGGGTCAGTGTGGACTTGTTGGGCTGAAGGGCCTGTTTCCACACTGTAGGTAATCTAATCTAAAAACCTAATTGAATTTTTTGAGGAGGTGACAAATGTGATTGATGAGGACAGATCAGTAGATGTTGTTTTCATGGATTTAGTAGGCTTTTGACAAGGTCCCTCTTGGTCAGCTCATCCAAAAGATTAGGTTGCATGGGATCCACAGTGATGGTGCTATATGAATTCAGAATTGGTTTGCCCATCAAAGGCAGAAGGTTGTGGTCGAAGAATGTTTTTTTATTTTTGACATTCATGACTCATGGTGTTCCACATGGATCTGTGGAAACCTCTTTTGTTTATGACATATATAGATGCAAAGTTGGGTAGCTTAATTATAGATTGGGAGGCAGGAAGGTTGAATTTTGTGTTTGCAATGAGCTGGGAGGGTGGTAGGAAGCATTGCAATGTACTTTTAAAAGATTATGTGCTTTCTCTCTGCTTAGAAATTTAAAATGGATGTCTGTGAACAGCAGCTTGAAAGTTTGTAAGTGCCCAGAGAGCACCTGAATTGAAACCTTTGTATCAGAAGGCCATAAAGTTAGCAGTCCAAGCGGCATTTTTTACCAAGACAACAGGCTTTTAAAATCATAGAGTCAGAGAGATGTACAGCACAGAAACAGACCCTTCGGTCCAACTCGTCCATGCTGACCAGTTATCCTAACCTAATCCAGTCCCATTTGCCAACGTTTGGCCCATATCTGTCTGAACCCTTCCTATTCATATACCCATCAGGATGCCTTTAAAATGTTGTTATTGTATCAGCCTCCACCACTTCTCCTGGCAGCTTATTCCATACACACACCACCCTCTGCATGTAAAGGTTGTTCCTTTGGTCTCTTTTATATCTTTCCCCTCTCACCCTAAACCTATGCCCTCTAGTATGGACTCCCCCACCCAAGGGAAAAGACTTTGTCTGTTCATCCTATCCATGTCCCTCATGATTTTATAAACCTGTGTAAGGTCAATCCTCAGCTTCCAATGTTTCAGGGAAAACAGCCCCAGCCTATTTCGCCTCTCCCTTTTGCTTAAACCCTCCAACTCTGGCAACATCCTTGTAAATCTTTTCTGAACCCTTTCAAGTTTCACAACATCCTTCTGATAGGAAGGAGACCAAAACTGCATGCAATATTCCAAAAAGTGACTGAATCAACATCCTGTACAGCTGCAACATGACCTCCCAACTTAATTCTCTGACTTTTCCTTGTTCCATAGCTTGTCCTTACCACTTTTCTTAAATAGTGGTAGCATGTTAGCCAACCTCCAGTCTTCGGGCACCTCACCTGTGACTATTGATAATACAAATATCTCAACAAGGGGCCCAGCAATCACTTCCCTAGGTTCCCACAGAGTTCTAGGATACATCTGATCAGGTCCTGGGGATTGATCCACTTTGATTCATTTCAGGACATCCAGCACCTCTTCTCTGTAATGTGGGCATTTTTCAACAGGTCACCATCTATTTCCCCACATACTACATCTTCTATGTCCTTCTCCACAGTAAACAATGATGCAAAATATTCATTTAGTATCTCCCCCATCTCCTGCGGCTCCACAAATAGGCTGGCTTGCTGATCTTTGAGAGCCCCATTCTCTCCCTACTTACCTTTTTGTCCATAATATATTAATTTAGCCAATCAATTTGAACTTGTCACTTAGATACAAAAATCCTGTTAAATTTAAATCTGATGATTTTGACAGCGTAGGACCAATCCAATTGTGAGAAATATTTGTATGTCATCGCAGTTATAAAAGAAGGGGCAACTGGACAAAGATCCCAGAGCGAGTTGCCATCCTCCAGAGCTAACAGCCTTCAGCCTTCGAGAGACAATCGCTGGCTCCCACAGCCTCCTCCTCGATGTCTTAGAGAAAGTACCATCTGAATAACAATCGTACTAACTTGTTAATGTTCCTGGCATAAGAATTGATGGAAAATATACAGAATATTCTGGAAGACACGCAACCTGTCTGTAATATCAATAGACTAAAAAAATTCTATTTTTTGTTTTATGGGATTTGTATTTATTGTAACAGCATTCATTAGATTCTTGGTTTATTCAGGAATAGTTCGTAGTTAGAAGGGATTTATTTGGCTTGATAATTTATTAGTTAATTTCTTCACTGTTAGTGTTTGATAAATAAATTGTTATTTGTTTATTTTAAAATGAGTGTCAGGGATTTATTTTATTTTACCACGAGAAATTGCTGAAAGGCAGATTACATCACTTTCCACCCTCCTTTTACAGATTATAGGGCGAGGTGCTCCTTTTGGGGTGTTTTGGTGTTGGTTTTTAGGGGTTCGGGGTCACCTTCTATTTTATAACAGATTGGAGGCTCATTGTCCAGGTTCTGAACAGATTTAGGGTACAAAAGGTCTCAGCAGATTTAATTAGACTCGGGGCCTTGTCTCCTAGATCTTTAAATAAAACTGAAGTGAGATGTGGAAAATCTGTTTAAATTCAGTTGCTTGCTATTGGTTAAATCAAAAGTGGGGAAATGGCTGTTAGCATCGCTAAAAAGGTTCTGGGGATGTTGAAGATGCTTCCCAAATTTGGCAAGGAACTTTAGAAAGACAGAAAAAGGTGACACTTGTAGAACAGGTTCAAATTTAATTTGAGACAATAAGAAAGCTGAAATTGTAATAGACTTAGACAAGCTTTAAATGTATGTCAGAGAAACAGTCAAATGCAGTGGAGTTAGAAAAACTTAAGTTACGAATGAAACAACTGGAGTTAGAAAGTGAACTGAAAGATAAAGAAATGGAAAGGGAAAGGATGTTCAAGTTAGAAAAGATGAAGTTGGACCTTGAAGCAAAAAGACATCAAATGACAGAAATAAAAGTATAGGATTGAAGTGATGATGTGCAAACACATCGTCACCACCATCCTGGTAGGGATTGATACAAATATGTCCAAACATTACTGAAGTTTGATGAAAATGTTGCTGAAGATTTTTTCATTTCCTTTGAGAAATTGGCTAACTAGATGAACTAGCGAGAGAGTATGTGGGTAATGTTAATTCAGTCCAAGTTAATAGGTAGGGCTAGTAGTATTATCAGAGGAGGTGTCAGGAGATGCTTGTAGTATTATCAGAGGAGGTGTCAGGAGATGCTTGTAGTATTATCAGAGGAGGTGTCAGGAGAACATGAAGAAGTAAAAAAGGCAATGTTGAGTGCCTATGAATTGATACCAGAAACATTTAGACAATGGTTCAGAGATGTAAGAGAAGAACCACATAAGACTTATCTCAAAGGGATGTTGTGAAAATTGAAAGGGTTCAGTAAAGGTTTACTAGGATATTTCTCTGGTTGGAAGATTTGAGTTATAGGGAGGGGCTGAATAAGCTGGGGCGGTTTTCTCTGGAATGGCAGAGGTTGAGGGGTGACCTTGTGGAGATTTATAAAATCATGAGGGGCATGGATAGGATAAACAGACAAGATCTTTTCCCTGGGGTGGGGGTGTTCAGAACTAGAGGGCATGGGTTTATGGACAGAGGGGAAAGATATAAAAGGGACCTAATGGACATTTTATTCAGACAAGGAGTGGTGCGTGTATGGAATGATTGATAGAGGAAGTGGTGGAGGCTGGGACAATTACAACATTTAAAAGACATCTGGATGGGTATATGACTAGAAAGGGTTTAGAGGGGTATGGGCTAAGTGCTATAACATGGGACTAGATAAGGTTAGGATACCTGGTTGGCATGGGCAAGTTGGGCTGAAAGGTCTGCTTCCGTACTGTACATCTCGATGATTCTATATTGAGTTTGAAAGAATTACACAGAATAACTTTGATAGATGGATGAGAACATTAAAGATAGCAAAGACATGTGAGGCTCTTAGAGAGATTATTCTGCTGGAGGTGTTTAAAAACTCACTTCCAGAAGTGGTAAGAACTCATGTTGAGGAACTAAACATTCAAACAGCAAGAAGAGCTGCAGGGATGGCAGATCCAAGATGGTGGAAAAGAAATCCTAAAGGGTGGAAAAGAGGTGAAAGACCTCAAGTGCAATGAGATGGGTCACACAAAGTCCCAGAGCTGGGAGTTTAAGAAAGGCACTGGGAAAAAGGCAGTGGTAAAAGGGGCTAATCAAATAGGATTCATTAAGGCAGTGAAATAAATCCCAAGAGAAATTGAGAAAGTGCAGGAAAGTGCACAGCTTAGTCACTGGCTGGATAGTAAGATCACACACACAATATTTTCAAAGACTTCATCTGCGTGGGTAAGAATCATACAGATAGAACAGGAGGAGAAGATAAAAAACTTAAAATATTGAGAGACACAGGAGCCAGTCTGTTTTGAATAGTAAAAGATAAACATATTGCACTCCTTCTGAAATATTGCCCAGCAGAATGGTAATCTATGGAATAATGGAGAGAGGAACAACACGATGGCCAGAGTGAGGTTGGGGCAGATCAGGGATATTGGAGGGAACTTGTGCCTGGAATCGGAGGAGGTAGGGGAAGTCCTTAATGAGTATTTTGCGTCAGTATTCACTACTGAGAGGGACCTTGTCATTTCTGAGGATGGTGTGAAATAGGGTGATATTCTAGGACAGGATGTGCTGAAAATGTTGAAAAGCGTAAGGATTGATAAGTCCCCTGAACCTGACGGGATATATCCAAGGTTACTACAGGAAGTGAGGGAAGAGATTGCTGCATCTTTGGCGAGGATCTTTGTGTCCTCGCTCTCCACTGGAGTAGTTCCAGATGATTGGAGGATGGCAAATGCTATTCCCCATTCAAGAAAGGGAATAGGGATAATCCTGGGAATTACAGACTTGTCAGTCCTACATCTGTGGTTGGAAAATTATTGGAGGGGATTCTGAGATACAGGATTTATGATTACTTGGAAAACCATAGTTTGATTAGTCAGCATGACTTTGTGAGGGGCATGTCAAGCCTTACAAGCCTTACTGAATTCTTTGAGGATGTGACAAAACACATTGATGAAGGTAGAATGATGGATGTGGTGGACGTGGATTTTAGCAAAACATTTGATAAGGTTCCCCATGGTCAGCTTTGATATAAATCCTTTAACGTCTCATATTTTAGTTATAACTCTATTTATCTTTCAGAATCAAAAACCTCTGCCTGATCCTCCAGCTGCTTGGGCTTTTCCTTCACCATCTCATCAAACAGAGCGCCAGCTAACTGGAACCCAACCCCTTCATCTTTCTCTTTTGTTTTCACTGCTTGTTTTACCTTATGGCTGTGGGATCTTGTCACTACACAATCCAGAAAATTTCAGGATATTTTTCTTTTAACTCCTCCATTCCCCTTGGCTTTCTTTTGGCTTTTCCATTGCAATGGGCCTCACTCCCATTTATGATCCAAATATAATGTGGGCGGCACGGTGGCACAGTGGTTAGCACTGCTGCCTCACAGCGCCAGAGACCCGGGTTCAATTCCCGCCTCAGGCGACTGACTGTGTGGAGTTTGCACATTCTCCCCGTGTCTGCGTGGGTTTCCTCCGGGTGCTCCGGTTTCCTCCCACAGTCACAAAGATGTGCGGGTTAGGTGAATTGGCCATGCTAAATTGCCCATAGTGTTAGGTTAAAGGGGTAAATGTAGGGGTATGGGTGGGTTGCGCTTCGGCGGGTCGGTGTGGACTTGTTGGGCCGAAGGGCCTGTTTCCACACTGTAAGTAATCTAATCTAATCTAATCTAATCTAATCTAATAATGTTTCCAAGAACATACTGGATTTGTGGAATAGCCAATTATTCCATCAGTCCCACAATCACTTCCCCAGTTTTGATTGGACTTTCTAGCCTTATCTTACATGGTAGAACATGAACATAAATGTAGAGCATAGAGCAACACAGTACAGGCCTTTCGGCCTTTGATGTTGTGGCGACTTTTTAACTTACTCTAAATTCAAACTGACCTACATACCCTTCAATTTACTATCATCCATGTGCCTATCCTAGAGTTGCTTAAATGTCCTTAATGTATGTGACTCAGCTACCATCTTTGGCAGCGCATTCCACATACCCACCACTCTCTGTGTAAAGAACCGACCTCTGACATCTCCTGTAAACCTTCTCCAATCACCTTACAAGTATGCCTCATTGTGATTTCCACCCTGGGAGAAAGTCTCTGACAATTCACTCCATCTATGCCTCGCATCATCTTGTGCACAGCTATCAAGTCACCTCTCATCCTCCTTCACTCCAATGAGAAAAGCCCTAGCTCCCTCAACCTTCCTTCATAAGACATGCCCTCCAGTCCAGGCAGCATCCTGGTAAATCTCCTCTGCACCCTCTGTAAAGCTTCCAAATCCTTCACGTAATAAGGTGACCAGAACAGAACACAATATTTCAAGTGTGGTCTAACCAGGGCTCTATAAAGCTGCAGCATAACCTCATGGCTTTAAAACTCAACCCCTCAGCAAATGAAAGCCAACACACCATGCCCCTTCTCAACAACCCTTTCAGCTGGGGTGGGAAGTTTGGGGGATCTATAGGCATGGACCTCAAGATCCCCCTGTTCCTCCACATTGCCAAGAATCCTGACTTTAGTCCTGTTTTCTGCAATCAAATTCAATTCCCAAATGAATCACTTCACACATTTCCAGATTGAACTCCATCTGCCATTTATCAGCCCAGTTCTGCATCCTCTCAATGTCCTGTTGCAATCTACAACAGCCTTCCACACTATCCATCACTCCACCAACCTTCATGTCATCAGCAAACCTCCTAACCCATCCCTCTGCTTCCTTATCAAAGTAATTTAGAAAAATCACAAAGAACAAAGGTCACTGAATATATCCCTGCGGAACACCACTGCCCACCGAGCTCCAGGCTGAATACTATCCATTTACCTCCAAACAGACCCCACCACCAAGGATATATTTCCCTCCCCTACCCTATCAGTGTTCCGGAAAGACCACTCCCTCCGCGACTCCCTCGTCAGGTCCACACCCCCCACCAACCCAACCTCCACTCCCGGCACCTTCCCCTGCAACTGCAAGAAATGCAAAACTTGTGCCCCCACCTCCCCCCTCACTTCCCTCCAAGGCCTCAAGGGATCCTTCCATAGCCACCACAAATCCATCTGCACTTCCACACACATCGTTTACTGCATCCGCTGCACCCGAAATGGCGTCCTCTACATTGGGGAGACAGGTCGCCTACTTGCGGAACATTTCAGAGAACACCTCTGGGACACCCGCACCAACCAACCCAACTGCCCTGTGGCTGAAAACTTTAACTCCCCCTCCCAATCCGCCAAGGACATGCAGGTCCTTGGCCTCCTCCATCGCCAGACCATGGCAACACGACACCTGGATGAAGAGTGCCTCATCTTCCGCCTGGGAACCCTCCAACCTCAAGGGATGAATGCAGATTTCTCCAGCTTCCTCAGTTCCCGTCCCCCCACCTTATCTCAGTCCCAACTCTCAGACTCAGCACCGCCTTCTTGACCTGCAATCTTCTTTCCGACCTCTCCGCCCCCACCCCTTCTCCGGCCTATCACCCTCACCTTAACCTCCTTCCACCTATTGCATTCCCAATGCGCCTCCCCCAAGTCCCTCCTCCCTACCTTTTATCTTAGCCTGCTTGGCACACCCTCCTCATTCCTGAAGAAGGGCTTATGTCCGAAACGTCAATTCTCCTGCTCCTTGGATGCTGCCTGACCTGCTGCACTTTTCCAACAACACGTTTCATCTATCACCACCCTCTGTCTCCAAGGGCCAGCCCCCAATTCTGTATCCAGACAGCCAAGTGTCCCTATATTCCATGCCTCCTGAAGGAATCTGAGTATTCAAGAATGCTATTATCTTAAGGATAAAAACTTAAGGTGTAAATGGAGATCTTGGCAGGTTAGTGCAGGTGAAAAATGGGCAGAAATTCACCAGATTGTGCTGCCAGTAGAATATAGACAGGGAGTACTGCAGGTCATGACTGATGATGGTGCAGACCTGATGGGCTGAATGGCCTAATTTCTGCTCCTATATATTCTGATCTATGATTAGCACACAAACTACCTGTAGGAGGTCACCTCAGAAGACTCAGGCTAAGATACAGAAGCATTTTTGTTGGCCTGGATCACATAACGATGTGGTTGAGTTTTGCCGTATTGTCATACGTGTTAGATGGTGGGAAAACCACAGGCAGTGATAAAAGCAACACCTTTGATGCCAATTCCTGCATTTGAAGAACCTTTTACACCGTTTATAATTGATTGTGTCAGTCCTCTCCCTAAAACTAAAAGTGGAGCCAGTGTTTGCTAACCAGAATGTCAAGGCAAGAGGAGTTGCTTGCTTTCCTTACCCAATGTGGACTGTCCAGGGATTTTCAGTCAGACCAAGTGTCCAAATTTACTGCCAAATTATTTATAAGATTATGGTTAGTTTAGGTATCAAACAATTTACATTAAGTGTGTATCATCCTGAAGCCCAGGGGGCATTGGAAAGGTGGCATCAGACCCTAAAGCCAATGTTGAGGGCTTATTTCCAGGATTACCCAAATGATCGGGATAAAGGTATCCCATTTATAGTATTTGCTGTTAGAGATACTCCAAATAAATCGAATCAGTTTGCTCCAATTGAATTGATATTTGAACAAAGAACAAAGAAAATTTACAGTTCAGTTACATGTCCTTCGGCCCTCCAAGCCTGAGCTGATCCAAATGTACTGTCTAAACCTGTCGATCAATTCCTAAGCATCTGGATCCCTCTGGAATTTGGACACTAAGTAAGAGGGCCTTTAAAATTAATTAAGAGAATGTTGATCGGTCTGAAGTCAGAGACCTCACAGTTGGCTTATGTGAGAGAAAGATTAAACTGAGCAGGTGAATTAACTGGGCAACATTTGAAGGTGTTACAGCACCCAATGAACCAAGGAGCAGATAACAAATCTAAAATTTGTACATTTGCCCGTGGTGATAAGGTATTGATGCTGTTACCAGTGGTAAGAGATCCCTTTAAAGCAAGATTTAGTGGTCCTTAAAAGATTGAGAACTCAGGTGAATTACCTGGTAAAATATTTATCATTTACATCATGTGACCGTGCTGAAACATTACTAATGAAAGTGAAAGGGGATCGGAAAAATAGATATAAGTCACTGAGGAGTAAAATCCAGATAATTTGGATTTCTGATGTGCCTCAGAATAAGTTGAATAATGAGGAAGCCCTTAAGAAATGGGATAGGGTAGTGATCTATCTGCCCTAGGAACAGAGAACTTGACAAGCAAGACTCGATACAGTGCTATGAGGACATATGCAGAAATAAAATGGAGAGAACTAATGCCGTGGTACATGAGATTGGTATAGGGAATGCTATTCCAATAGAACAACACCGCTGCAGACTTAATCCTCTCAAAGCAATGCAGGTTCAGAAGGAAGTTGAAACTATGCTCTAAGAAGACATCACAGAGATGCATCAAAGTGAGTGGAGTTCATAAATTGTGTTAGCTCCCAAACATGATTGTATTCAAAGATACTGCATAGATTATCAGAAGGTCAACACTGTGACCAAATCTGACTCAAACTCAATTCCAAGGCTGGAGGATTGTATGGATAAAGTAGGACAAGCCATTTACATCAAAAAGTTGGACTTACTTTGCAGTTCCTGGCAAGTACCTTTACTGGAGAGAGGAAAGGAAGTTTCTGCTCTTATAGCCCTAAATGGGCTATTTCAATTTAAACTGATGCCATTTGGAATGAAACGTGCACCAGCCACTTTTCAAAGGTTTATGAACAGAGTTGTTGCAGGATTGACTAATTGTGGCATCTACATAGATGGCAGTGGGATCTTTAACCATTCATGGAAAGATCATGGAGCATTTGACAGAGCGCTTTCAGAGAATATAGTAGGCAAAGCTGGTCATAAACATGATAAAAACAGGCACTCTTAGGGCACAGAATTGGACATAGATGGATGACACCGAGGACCGTGAAGATGAAGGCCATTGAGATATTTCCTATCCCATCCTCACAGAAGGAAGTGCTCTGATTTTTGAGATTGAAATTTGTACCAAACTTTAGTGGCATAGTGGCACCATTGACAGATTTGTTAAAAAAGAACCTGAAATTTCAGTGGACAAAACAATGCCTGGAGGTGTTTGAGAATTTAAAAGCAGCGTTAACCACAGCACCAGATATTGCCACACCAAACTTTTTGAAACCCTTCAAAGTCGCCATCGACACAAGTGATGTCGGTGCTGGAGCTATGCTGTTAAAGGAGGGTGATTGTGGAAGCCTTTTGGTTATTTTTCAAAAAAAGCTCAGTATCCACCAGAAAAAAATCCATTGTTGAAAAGGGATTATTGAGATGGATATTGGCCTCACAACATTTTAATGTTTCCTGGTCATGTCGTTTCGTGGCTAGTTGGTGTTCATGCGCTGTACTGTTCCAGGTTCTATCAGGGTTTGGGATGGTCTGAGTGCCCAGTAATTTCAGGGTCTGTGAGGGTCTAAGTGTGCAGTAATCTCAGGGTCTGGGAGGGTCTGAATGCCCAGGAATCTCAGGGTCTGGGAGGGTCTGAATGCCCAAGAATCTCAGGGTCATGGAAATATATGGACATGGAACAGTTGTTGTTGAGGAAGCCTGAATCTGGGTGAATGTGAAGTTGAAGCTGAGATGCTTCTACTCGAATGAACTGTTCTTGACTGCTCCTTGCTGCAGAGTGAAAGGGTCCTGCTGAACTTTAGTTTCTTGCCCATTTTATAACTGCGTACTCCGAGATCCTTTCAGCAGAACAGTTGTTGTTGAGGAAGCCTGAATCTGGGTGAATGTGAAGTTGAAGCTGAGATGCTTCTACTCGAATGAACTGTTCTTGCTGCAGAGTGAAAGGGTCCTGCTGAACTTTAGTTTCTTGCCCGTTTTATAACTGCGTACTCCGAGATCCTTTCAGCAGCTGTCACTGTCGGCTGGCTGCTTCCTTGTCGGTGAAAGTGAACCTCAGCATAATGACATTCCCCTTCAGCCAGATGGAATCGAACACAAACATCACTCAGTAATCATCTCACAGACACCGGGAGGTGCTCACTTGTATACAGCAAGATCCCAGCAGCAGTAGCGCTGAGCAGATGGGCTACTTTGGTGAATGTTAGGGAATAGACACACATCACCCAGGGAGTTCAGCAGAACCTCTCTGCTCTCTGCCAAAGTCATGCCCAGAGATGTTTTGCATCCATCCAAGGCGCAGAGAGGATCCAGATTTCACTCCTCACCCAAAAGAGGGGCAGCTTTTACTGAGCAGCACTCCCTCAGTACTGTCCTGGAGGGTCAGCACAAAATCTGTGCTCAAATCTGTGACAGGCGTGAATCGACAACCATCTGAATGAGCAGCAAGAGAGTCTCCAATGACCCCTGGCTGGTATACAAGGATGTCAGGATCATGATCCGGGAGGGAAAAGCTGGAATGCCTGCTCATCCCCCCTTCTTAACCTTGAGTGCTAAGGTCAATGTAGCTAAGCTCCTCTCTCCCCTAAATGCAGTCAGCTCAGTTGGAGCAGAGCAGGGATTGAATCTCCCTGACCCAGGGCTTGTTGTGGGTTTCAGCTCCTCACAGACACCAGACAGCAATCGGTTGGATACTGAGGGAATGAAGAACATTGGGGATGGTGAAGGAAGGTGGAACTGAGATTGAATTACAGCCACAAGGTACTGGCTCATTCCCCCTTCTTAATCTCAGCCCTCAGAGGGTCCCCCTGCACCTGAACAATCCATGAAGAGGAACATAGACCCCAGGGCATTCTGTCTGTGATGGTACTCCCACAAAATATGAGAGCACATCCCAGGCACTGGAACGTTGTGGACATTTCTATCCATGCATCTTGTTCCAAGATTAAAAAGAAGGTAATGATTGATTGCTCTTTGATTATTTTCACTCAGAGCCTGTTGTAGAACAGAGGCTTTCTGTATGTTGCAAGTTATGATTTGTTATCGTTCTGGCGATACTGAAGTTCGTCCCGGATGTGGCTCTTGCTTATCAAAATGCAGCAAAAGCAAACAGCGGTGTCCCATTTCCTTCCCACAAAAGGAGAAACTGCTGCTCGCTCACTGCTCCGTGTTCGATCTGAAAGAAAACAGAATGAAACCTCTTCAGAATGGAGCCAAGTCACAATCGAGCTCTTTCAACTGGGAAAGATGGTGAGGGGAAAATGCCAGTGTGACTTTGGGCAGTTTTAGAGGAAGGTAGCTGGTGGGAATCCTGGACACTGCTCTTCGTTATAGTTCATCATGTCAATCAGACAAACTCAGCACAGAGAGAGAGCACCCTCCGCCAATCACACCCACATTAGATCTTTTAAAGTGTTATTATGCTCAACCCCACAACCCTGCTCTTTATCAGAAAGGTTAGAAACAGGAAAGGGAGTTTTCTATAGGCCTCCAAATAGTTCCAAAGATGTAGAGGAAAGAATAGTAAAAATAATTCAGGGTAGGAGAAAGAGTAAGAGCGTCTTTGTTATGGGGACCTTTAACTTTCCAAATATTGACTGGAAATACGATAGTTCGAGTACTATTTGTGGGTCAGTTTTTGTCCAAAGTGTGCAGGAGGGTTTCCTGACACAGTATGTAGACAAGCCAACAAGAGCAAGGTCATGTTGGATTTGTTACTGGGTAATGAACCCGGTCAGGTATTAGATTTGAAGGTAGGTGAGCACTTTGGTGATAGTGACCACAATTCGGTTATGTTTACTTTAGTGATGGAAAGCGATAGGTATATTCCGCAGGCAAGACTTATTGCTGGGGGAAAGGCAGTTATAATGTTATTAGACACAATTTAGAATGCAGAGGATGGGGAAGGTAACTGGGACGGATGGGCACAATTGAAATCTGGAGCATATTGAAGAAACAGCTACTGCGCGTCTTTGATAAGCATGGACCTGTCAGGCAGGGAAGAAGTGGTTGAAAGAGGGAGCCATGGTTTACTAAAGATGTTGAAGCTGTTGTCAAGAGGAAGAAGGAGGATTATGTCAGGATGAGACATGAACACTCAGGGTGCTTGAGAGTTACAAGTTAGCCAGGAAAAACCTAAGGAGAGAGCTAAGAAGAGCCAGGAGGGACCATGAGACGTCGTTGACAAGTAGGATCAAGTAAAACCCTAAAGCTTTCTATAGGTATATCTGGAACAAAAGAATGACTAGAGAAAGATTAGGGCCAATCAAAGACAGTAGTGGGGAGTTGTGCATGCAGTATGACGAGATAGGGGAAGCTCTAAATGAATATATTTCATCAGTATTCACACTGGAAAAAGACAATGTAGTCGAGGAGAATACTAGACTGGACAGGATTGAGGTTCACAAGGAGGAGGTGTTATCTATTTTCACACTTTCCAGAAATGTTAAGTCCCCAGGGCTGGATGGGATTCACTCTAAGATTCTCTGGGAAGCCAGGGGGGAGATTGCAGAGCCTTTGCCTTTGATCATTATGAGGTCATTGTCTACAGGAATAGTGCCAGAAGACTGGAGGGGAGAAAATGTTGTCCCCTTATTCAAGAAGGGGAGTAGAAACAATCCTGGTAATTATAGGCTGCTGGACCTTACTTCGGTTGTAGGTCAAGTGTTGGAAAAGATTATACGAGTTGGAATTTATAATCATGGTGAGAAGAATAAGTTGATTTGGGTTAGCTTTGTGAAGTGTAGGTTGTGCATCACAAACCTTAGTGAGTTCTTTGAGAAGGTGACCAAACAGTTGGATGAGGGTAAATATGGATTTCACTAAGGCATTTGATAAGGTTCCCCATGGTAAGCTATTGCAGAAAATATGGAGGCATGGGATTGAGGGTGATTTAGCGGTTTAGATCAGAAATTGGCTAGCTGAAAGAAAGCAAAGGGTGTTGGTTGATGGGAAATGTTCATCCTGGAGTTCAGTTACTAGTGGTGTATCGCAAAGATCTGTTTTGGGGTCACTGCTATTTGTCATTTTTCTAAATGACCTAGATGAGTGTGTAGAAAGATGGGTTAGTAAATTTGCGGATGACACTAAGGTTGGTAGAGTTGTAGACAGTGCTGAAGAATGTTGCAGGTTACATATGGGCATAGATAAGCTGCAGAGCTGAGTTGAGAGGTGGCAAATGGAGTTAAATGCAGAATAGTGAGAGATGATTCACTTTGGAAGGAGCAACAAGAATAAAGAGTACTCGGCTAGTTGTAAGATTCTGGTTAGTGTAGATGAGCAGAGAGATCTTGGCGTCTATGTACATAGATCCCTGAAAGTTGCCACCCAGGTTGATAGTATTGTTAAGCAGGCATACGGTATGTTAGCTTTTATTGGTAAGGGGATTGAGTTTTGGAGTCACGAGGTTATGCTGCAGCTGTACAAAACTCTGGTGTGGCCACACTTGGACTATTGCGGACAATTCTGGTCATGCAGCATAAGAAGTATGTGGAAGCTTTGGAAAGTGTTCAGAGGAGATTTACAAAGGTGTTGCCTGGTATGGGGTGAAGGTCTTATGAAGAACAGCTGGGGCTGTTTTTGTTAGCGAGAAGAAGTTTGAGAGGTGACTTAATTGAAACTTAGGTTAGATAGGGTAGACATTGAGATTCTTTTTCTTTGGATGGTGAAGGCTAGCTTTAAATTGAGGGGTTATGTCAGAGGTAGTTTCTTTATTCAGAGAGAATTAAGGGCATGGAATGCACTGCCTGCAACAGTAGTAGACCCACCAACTTTAAGGCATTTAAATGGTCATTGGATAAACATATGGATGAAAATGAAATAGTGTAGGCGACATGAGCTTCAGATTGGTTCCACAGGTCAGCACAGCATCAATGGTTGAAGGGCCTGTACTGCACTGTAATGTTCTATGTTCTAAAGTCATTCTGGAACAGTAATTCAACGCAGCCATTTCAAGATGATACGTGAATGCCATCCGGGAGTTGGGAGAACCTCTGGAGTGTTAAATAAATAATAGCTATACTTCTGAATTTATAGCAGACAGTATAAATGTTTTATTTTGAGTTCAGTTTGATTAACACAAAGATTAAGTTGAAAACAACCAGGAGTTGAATTCAGAATGAAGTTTGAGTTTCTCTCCCAGCTCGAGTTTTCAATGGAGAAGAAAACAGTCATGACAGCAGCAATGTTTTTCCCTTTTGTGAACTTCTCCAAACAGGGAGATTTTGGGACAGAAACCTTCACCTTGTTCAAATTGAAAATGTTGAGACATTAGAACATCGATTGATTAATTCATTTGGATTCAGAGAAAAACCATGGAATTGTTATGGCAGTTGAAGACAGAGAAATGAACAGGAATCAGTACATTGGGAAAGTAAAGAGTTGAGATTGAAGTATACTTTCTCCAGATTTGTGCTTCTGTAATGGATAGTGATGGGAATTTTAATGAGTGTGTTAAGGTAATAAATATATACACACACGTGGTATATTCTTTTCTCTGTTTGGTGGAATAAACATAAGTTCCATTGTTAAGGAACATCTGCAGCCTCATGTGAATATGTCCCAGTGAGTGACCATGATGGTAAATTGTGTCAGTCAGTGAAATGAGCTGCTCTAACCAGGAGCTTATCAACAACATCAGGAATTTAACTGTGTAAAATGGATGTTTGGAACAAAGAGTAATTCCTGCCCAATGTTGTGATAATGATGGAATTAGTTTGCTTGCCATTTACTGTTGTATACACAATGTTCTGGTCTTCAACAGGGCTCCTAAATAAATGCAACACGTTCGATTTATTGCACATTTACCACAGAACAACACTGTCATGTTCACAGTCTCGGGGATGATGGATTTTACACTTTTCACCATGGACTTGAGACCAGTTTAAAGATGAAAAGGATAATCTAAAAACTTGGATCTTATTCTAAAAAGAGCAGAATTTATGTGACCAAAAAATGGAAAGAATTTGACCAAACCAGAGGGCATGCTTGGAAACTTGGCCAAATTGTTGTTGTTTCCATCTGCGGAAGGGAGAGATTTTTTCCAGAAACTTATTGCTCTTTCAGCTGGTACAGACTGAAAAAGAAACTTATGTTCAAAAGGAGCTGGAGCAAGTCATCAACAAATAGATTTACAACTTTGCTCTGGCCTGTGATGTTATCAGAAGATTTCTGGTTCAAGCCCACCTTTGATTGTTATTTTTTAATCTGTTCTGACCCCACTCTGGGGCAGTTGGGACTTGAACCCAGATGATCTGTCTCAGAGAGAGAGATACTGCCCCTGCACAGAGAAACCCCTTAACAATGTATCCAATCATTTCCCAGCGACTTCTCCACAATGGAACAGGAACCAGCTGAAAAGTGAGAGTGAGGAAAGATTAACCCTCAGGCTTTCACAAAAAATATCTGATGTTAGCTTCTGGTTCAAGTAAGTTTCAAACTCTATTCATGTGTAAACTGCTCATGTTTTAACATCAATAAATCAATCATTTAAAAAGATGTTTAGAGATGGAATTGACTTTTATCTCTGTTATCCCAGAGGTTCAGAAAGAATATTCCAGCAGGGAGGAATGGACAAAAAAAGGCTTGGGCTGGGGGCAAGTGAAATCACTAGTCTCTGGTTCCCAATCAAGACCCCACCCTGCTGCTTGTGTTAGGAGCTGATCTTTGCATTGGAATGCAACAAACAGCATGTGCACTGGACTGCAGCAGTCCAAGAAGGCAACTCACCATCGCCTTCTCCAGGGGAATAAATACTGAGCCCAGCCACTGATGCCTATATTCCACAGATGAATATGAGAATAACCGTCATATTTGGAGACAGAGTAGAGACTGATATGGGTGCTACATTTCAATTCTGTTTGAGTGTCTTTCTCAGTAAAAAGACACTGTAGCCTGAGCTGGAGGGTCATGGATAAACAGGAACTAGACTCAGCTGGATACAGTGATCCACTGGGCTCCCCGTGTACGGACAATACTTTAACTTCCCACTGTATTTACACTCACTGCTAGATTCAAACAATCTTCTCAAAATCACCATTTACAATTTCAGCATCAAGACAAACTTCTTTATCTTTTGAATATTAGTTAAGATCGTCTAGGCATGTGCATCCTTGACTCAGAGTGAACATTACATCAGCCTCCAGACACTGACAGAGCTCTCCTCTTCTCTTCAAGGTCATGAAGCTGTGAAGACTGAGAGACTGATCTGCACTCTGAAGTACAGTCAGCAAGATTGCCTTATTTAAGAAAATATATCATTTAATAGAGGCAATTCAGAGAAGGTTCATAAAGATGATCCCTGGTGGGGAGGGCGTGTCCTATGAGCAAAGGCTGAACCAGTTGGGACTCTACGCACTGGAGAGGAGAACAATGAGAGGTGATTGCATTTTAAAGATTCTTAAGGGGCTTGAAAGAGTTCATGCTGAGAGGATGTTTCCCCTCATGGGAGAGTCTAGGGCCACAGGACAGTCTCAGGATAACAGGACACCAATTTAAGATTGAAATGAAGAGGAATTTCTTATCTGTAAGGGTTGAGTGTCTTTGGAACACCTTGCCATAGAGAGCTGTGGGGGCAGATTCTTTTAAGTTTTGAGATAGAAATCTTGATCAGTTGGGGATTTGAGGGTAATAGAGAAAGGTAAGAGAGTGGATGAGAGGAATGTTGGATCAGCCATGATCCTATTGGCTTGGATAGCAGACTTTAGGGATTAAATGGCCTACTCCTGTTCCTATTTCTTATGGTCAACAACTCACTGGGATGATTCCCAGTACATAAAATGGAATTTCAAGGAAAGTATGTCTTTATATCATTGGATGAACCAGACTTTGGGACTAAATCAAATTATTTAAAATCCTTTAAAGGAGCAGTGAATGAGATGGAAGCCGAATATTGAGGGGTGAAGAATGAGGGATCATCAATACAAATTGCAACAGAAAAGATAGAGTCCAGGCACTCAGGAAATCTCTTCACTCAGACAGTCAAATCGCTCTGGGAGTCACTCCAGATTAATGGCAGGTGAAGGATCAATGTCAACATTCAGGATTTGATTGGAGACAGGTGTGAGGATAAAGGGGGTTTAATGGATGGGGGAACAGGAGAAAGATGTGGAAGAGAAAGGCCAGCATGGGCTTTTGGGCCGAGTGATCTGACACTCACTTGGTCATCTCAGCCGAAGGCACTGCGCTGTCAATGAGGCCTCAGCACTAAGGCAGATCCTGACATGGGCTCAGTGGGTAATTATCCAATACCTACTGGGGGTCCTGCAGGTGATGATGTTGAATGATCGACCTATTCAAAGCTTGCTTAGTGTCACCAGCAGGTACCTGCGACCTGGCACTGGAGGATGTGTAATACCAGAGATGGAGCAAACTGGCAGTAATTGGCCACATGGACATGTGGGATGGTCTCGACAGTCACTGATCCACTATTTACAATGGAACTGCATGCTGCAGTGGGAATATCAGCACTCACTAAAAACAATCACCCCAAATGTCAGTGCAGGGACAGAATCAAACCGAAGAAGAAATGGGATTTACCTTTGTGTGGAACGCTTGACTAATGAACACAGCTTTTGCTTCCAAAGGAAAAATGTGAGCAGGACAATGCAGATCAATACAGTGAGGCCCAGAATGGTGCAAATGATTAAAATGGGATCTGAAGCCCAGGGAATACCATGGGAAGATTCTTCTGTAAATTATCAGAATGTTACACACACACACACACACAGTCACTTCAGTCTGAGTAACGTCTAAGATTGTCTATAACATTAATCTTGATTTCCTCAGGATAGTAACTCCCCAAAGCCTGGCCACTATCAACAATGCACAAGTCAGGAGTGTGATGGAATATTCCCCACTTCCCTGTCTGAGTGAAGCTCCAAAAACACTCCAGAATCTTGTCATTATCCAGGACAAAACAATTGGCAGTACTGGCCACCACAGTCACAAGCACCCATTCCCACCACCACTGACTCCCTGCTGTGCACTATCTGCAACATACACTGAAGAAGTTCACCAAACATCTTCAGACTCACCTTCCAAACCCACAGCCTCCATCATGTAGAAGGACAAGGGCAGCAGATACATGGGAACATCATCCCTTGCAAGTTCCCCTTCAAGCCACTCCCCACGCTGCCTTGGGAATACCTGGCATTGATGACCATTCTGTCCTTCCACTGATGAAACACAGCAGCAGGGTGTTCCCTTCCCTGGTCACACCAGTGTTCCCTCACATTGACTTACCAGTTACAATGAGCTGGCTCCCTGCTCCATAGATGTAGCTCCACACACTGCAGCTGTACACAGCAGTATCATTGAGCATCACATTCACAATGCTCAGAATGTAACTGTTCCTGCCGACATTCCTGGAAAACTGAACACAATCATGGAAACTCTGGGCCTTGATGAGAGTGCCATTCACAAAGTGGTTTATCACCCACTCCCTGTTGCTGCCAGGTCACTGGTAGTGCCAATGCACATCAGTGTCAATCACACTGGCATTGTGCATGGCACACTGGAACTCGACAGTTTCATCCTCTGCTACCTTGCTGACCACTGGATTCTGAATGAGGACTGGATCAGCCAATGGGTCTGTTCACATTGAAGAGAAAAAAAATAAGGTAACTGGATTTGTAACATCTTATAAAATCTCCTCCTGGTTAAATAATAATTTGCAGAGGATGAACTGAAACTTCTTGTGTGGATATTGCCGTTTGTGATTTGAGGGGGAATGATTTGAAACATATCAATCACTGAATGCTTTCCAATTTGCTGCTGTGATTCATTTTGTGAATAAACTATCAAGAGGAGAATTTCACAATGGTCAGAGCTGACTGATTGGAATAGACTGAGCAGCCATTTAAAAAGTTTCATTCTCACTAAAAACTGAAAGAAAAAAGCTGCAAGTTTCAAACAGCCTGTAATCGATGCTCCCTGAGCACACCCTCTGATTCACTGTTGCTCCATCCGATTCTGTCTCCTAACACTGTGGGGAGAGAGCAGGACATTGGCAGTCGGGAATGATGCTCATTTGAAGAGTCAGTGCAGACAGGATGTGCTGAATGGTCTCCTTCTGCACTGGAATTTTTCTGTGATTCTCTGATTCTGTCTGAGCCAGATAGACCCTGATTGCACTTGCCTGGAATTGAGTCAGCAATGGGCAAACTGAAACCCTTCTGATTGGTACCTCAGACTTTCCCTTCCATTCCTGACCTGGGTTAATATCCCATGGTCGGGGAATCCTTGGAGTTGTGTCCCGAACACAAATCTGTGACATTGGGCTCACTGTTAGAAAGGCCTGGGACCCATACCTGCAGTCACAGCCTCCTGCCCCTAATCCATGACTCATCTCCAATTCCCGAATCCAAGGTGTGGGAGCACCCTCTGGAGAAAGATTTCCAGGGAACCTTCCCCTTCCCTGATGTGACACAATGTCTGCAGTTCAGACTCCAGCTCCTCAACTCAGATCCAAACTTCCTCAAGCTGCAAACCCTGTCACCAGATGTGTTCACTCTGGATCCCATTGGGCTCAGAAGGGCCTTCATTGAAACCTGTGGTCGTGGAAAGGATGGTTCCTCTTCAGGGAGAATCTAGAACTAGAGGGAAGTTTAAAAATAGGGGAGTGCACGTTGAAGACTGAGATGAGGAAATGTTTTTTTCTCTCAGAGGGTTCTGAGTCTTTGGAATTCCCTTCATCAAAAGGCAGTGGATGCAGAATTTTGAAATGTTTTTAAGGCAGATGGAGGGAGATTTGTGATGACTCAGGGTGAAAGGTGAACAGGGATGGGCAAGAATGTAGAATTGAGATTAATATCAGATCATCTATCATTTAACTGAGTGCTGGAGCAGGCATAATGGGCTGAATGGCTGACTCCTGTTCCTATGTCCCTCTGTCTGTGAAGCTTGGATTAAGTGAATGAATGAGGATCATAAGAAGGGGAGTAACCAGGGTGGGGTGAGGAAGGGTTTAGTTCAGGACAAGACATCAGAGGTGGAGGTGGGGGAGTATCATTGAGCAGAACAGGAGCTGCAGAGACTTGTGGGAAATGACGGTCCAAAGACTTGAGAGCTGAAAGTTTGAAATGTTCCAGATAAATTACTCACATCTTAATGAGTTACACTGGAGTCCAGTTTCACCTTGAGTTTAATTGACATTGAGAAACACATCCAGTTTTAACGTGGAACTGATTCATGGGAGTGAATGTCTATGGAGTACACCAACTTTCTACAAAACAAATCCCTTTGTATTCTGTTAAACTCTCAAATTAAAGATAAATACAGGCCGAGTTGAGTAGCTCACACTCTGCCTCCCACAGCCTGCCTACCATCTATTGACAAAGCAGAAATCCTGAGGATAATGGAACAACTTGCCTGGATGGGTGCAGCTCCAACAACATTCAAGAAGCTTCACGCCATCCGGAAGAAAACAGCTCGCCTGATTGCCATCCCAACTAACACCTTCAACATTCACTTCCTTTTACACTGATGTACAGTGGGTACCATCTACAAGATGCCCTTCAGTAACTCACTAAAGTTCCTCTAACAGCAGCTTCTGCCTGCCCAGGAGAATGGTATTGTCGTATCGTATCTCAGTGCCCAGTATACACACTCCGTATATACTCAAGTAATAGTTGAAGTTTTTTGACTACTTTTTAAGGTTAAATGTATGAGGTCGACTATTACAGGGGTACCACATTTGAGGGGCTGAAATTCATGCTCATCAAAATTCATACTGTATCATTGGCAGAAACAAAATTAAAGTCTAAATGAATAAAGAAGAAAACACAAAAATTGCAGTAATTCTGAAAATCTGGATAGGAGTATGATGGACAGTGGACTGGAATACTCCGGAAGAAAATCGCATGGCCAGCAGACTGGAAAGCTGGAGCAGAGCCCAAGGGGCAGTCACACGGACTCAAATGTTGATCTGTTATCTGTGAAGAAATAGTGTTGACTTTTACATGAGACATATGGAAAAATCCTGATTTTTGGAGCAGAAATAAGGAGTTGAGTTTTACATGAGATTGAATTATACTCAGGTATATATGGTGCATCATCATCATCGTTCCTTCGGTGTCAGTGGGTCAAATGTCCTAACACCAAGTGGACCATACTGCTCAGGAAGGCAGCTCACCATCACCTTCTCAAACATACAAAATAGGACCTGAAGTAGGCCATTCAGCCCATTGTGCCTCCAGTTCAGTCCCTTATTCCCACATTCTCCCCTTACCGCAGAACTATATCTAACTCTTCCTTGAAAACATTCAATGTTTTGGTCTCAGCTGCTTCCTGTGGCAGAGAAGACATTTCTTCTCTGCCACAAGTGGGTGGCGTGGTGGCACAGTGGTTAGCACTGCCGCCTCACAGCGCCAGAGACCCGGGTTCATTTCCCGCCTCAGGCGACAGACTGTGTAGAGTTTGCATATTCTCCCTGTGTCTGCGTGGGTATCCTCCGGGTGCTCCGGTTTCCTCCCACAGACCAAAGATGTGTAGGTCAGGTGAATTGGCCATGCTAAATTGTCCGTAGTGTTAGGTAAGGGGTAAATGTAGGGGTATGGGTGGTTTGAGCTTCGGCGGGTCGGTGTGGATTGTTGGGCCGAAGGGCCTGTTTCCACACTAATCTAATCTAATCTAATCTAATTTTCTCAAGGGCCATGCACAATCGACAACAAGTACCAGCCTGGCCAGTGATGGCCACATCCCAAGAATGAATGAAACAAAACCAGACAGAGACAGGGGAATGTTAAATCCAACACTGAGAACAAACGAGATGGAGAAGCAGAAAGACAGAGAAGAGAAAGAGTTTGAAATTGAGGAACTGGTCCAAGAGGAGAAACGTTTTATTCTATCTGTGAGTAAAAGCCGAGAATTGTTCTATGTTTATATCGAGCTCTCTGCTTTCTCTTTATCAGAGGAATTTAACATATTCTTCTCTCCAATAAATCCATGTGGAAATGGTTACTGTATCAGATTATTCTAAGGTAAACAGGATTTACCTGTTACAGTCAGCTGGGTTCCATTCCCACTGATGTCTCCCCACGCTTTACAATAATAGACCGCAGCATCATTGGGCTGCATGTTTATGATGGTCAGAATAAAGCTGTTATTGGAGGGGTCTCTGGAAGACTGGAATCGCTCAGTAAGTCCTGGGCTCCATTGTGTGATGTTCCTCACATCATGTGTTAAAACCCACTCCATCTTATTTCCTGGTTGTTCCCGGTGCCAGCATACATTGGTGCATGTCACTGCAGTGTTCCTCACGGTGCACTGTAACTGGGCAGCGTGACCCTCGGTGACACATTCCAGGCTCGGAGACTGGAGAAGGACCGGGATATTTACACCTTTCAGAGAAAACATATGAATAAATTAAAACTCATCTGAACTTTCTGAAGAACTCCAATTTAGAGTTAATGAGAAAGGACAGATGGTAAGTGTATCAGAGTGAACCAGTGGAGTTAATTATTCAAACTAACCATGGCATTATAGACCAAAGGATGTAGGAGCAGAATTCGGCCATTCAGCCCATCAGGTCTGCTCTGCCATTCGATCATGGCTGATATGTTTCAATCCCATTCTCCTGCTGTCTCCCCCATAACCCTTTATCCATTTGCTCACAAGAACCTACCCATCCCTGTCTTAAATATACTCGATGACTTGCCCTCTACAGCTCTCTGCAGCAATGAGTTCCACAGATTTACCACCTTTTCTCTGAATAAATCCCTCTTCATCTCAGCTATAATTGATTGTCTCTTCACTGTAAGGCTGTGCCCCAGATCCTACACTTTCCAACAAACATCTTCTCCAACTCCATTCTATCCAGGCCTCTGAGTATTCTGTGATGAGACAAACTGTATTCACTGCTCACAATGTAGTCTTCTCTTCATTTGGAAAATGAAACAGTCTGGGTGACTGCTCCTCAGAACACCTGCATTCTGTCTGCAAAAAAGGCCCTAATCTCCCACTTACATGTCCATGTGCATGTCCAGCAGTCGCTTAAATGACTAATGACTCTGCTTCCAACACCACCACTGGCAACATATTCCAAGCTTTCACAACTCTCTGCATGAAGAATCTACCTCTGACATCTCCTCCATACCTTTCTCCTAATACCTTAAAACTATGACTCCTTGTGGCAGTCAATCCTGCCCTGGGGAAAAGTCTCAGGCTATCGACACAATCCATGCCTCTCATTACCTTGTGCACCACAATCAGGTCACCTCTCTTCCCCTTGTGGCAGTCAATCCTGCCCTGGGGAAATGTCTCTGGCTATCGACTCTGTCCATGCCTCTCATTACCTTGTATAACTCGATCAAGTTACCTCTCTTCGTCCTTCTCTTCAGAGAGAAAAGTCTGAGCTCAGTCAACCTCTCCTTGTAAAACAAGCCCTCCAGTCCAGGCAGCATCCTGGTAAATCTCCTTTGCATCCTCTCCAAAGCCTCCACCATCTTTCCTATAATAGGGCGACCAGAACTGGACACAATATTCCAAGTGTGGTCCAAATAGGGTTTTATAGAGCAGCAGTGAAATCTCATGGCTCTTAAACTCAATCCCCCTTCTAATGAAAGCCAAAACACCATATGCTTTTTTAACAACCCTATCCACTTGAGTCAAGAGTGTGGTGCTGGAAAAGCAGAGCAGATCAGGCAGCATCAGAGGAGCAGGAGAATCGACAAATTTGGGCATAGGCCCTTCATCAGCAATGAGGCTTGTGGTTTGGGTCTGAGAAATCAATGGGAGGGGGTGGGGTTGGGGAAAGATAGCTGGGAAAGCGATAGATGGATGAAGGTGAGGGAGAAGGTGATAGGTCAGAGGAGGGAGTGATGGATGAGTCTGGAGGGTGGTACCAAGTTGAAGGATTGGGACTGGGATAATGTGGGGGGAGGTCTCAGCCCCGACCTATAAGCCTCATTCCTGATAAAAGGCTTATGCCTGAAATTTCAATTTTCCTGCTCCTCAGATGCTGCCTGACCTGCCTGACCTTTTCCAGCACAGCACCCTGAACTCCAATTTCCAGTATATGCAGTCCTCACTTTCTCCTATCCACTTGGGTGGCAACTTTCAGGGATCTATACACTTGAACACCCACTGTTCCTCCACATGGCCAAGATTCCTGTCTTTAATCCTATATTCAGCATTCAAGTTCAAACTTCCAAAATGCATCACTTCACACTTATCCAGGTTAAACTCCATCTGCCATTTCTCAGCCCAGCTCTGCATCCTGTCTATGTTGTGCTGCAGCCTGCAATAGTCCTTGATACTATCAATGGCACCTCCAACCTTGGTGACAACAGCAAGCTAACAAACCCACCCCTAAACCTCCTCATCCAAGTCATTTACAAAAACTACAAAGAGCAGAGGCTCAAGAACAGAGCCCTGTGGGACCCCACTCACCACTGACCTCCAGGCAGAATCCTTTCCATCTACAACCAATTACTGACTGCAAGGTTTGTAGCTCAGGTTGAGGTTTAGGGTGTAGGTTTGCTCGCTGAGCTGTAGGTTTGATATCCAGACATTTCATTACCTGGCTAGTTAACATCATCAGTGGTGACCTCCAAGTGAAGCAAAGCTGTTGTCTCCTGCTTTCTATTTATATGTTTGTCCTGGATGGGGGTTCCTGGGGTTCCTAGGAAATGACATCATCACAAACTCCAGGAACCCCATCCAGGACAAACATATAAATAGAATGCTGTAGACAACAGCTTTGCTTCACATGGAGGTTGCCACTGATGATGTTACCTAGCCAGGGAATGAAACATCTGGATATCAAACCTACAGCTCAGTGAGCAAACCTACACCCTACACTTACTGACTTCTGTCCATCAACCAATTCTATAATCAACAGCAATCTCCCTGTATCCCAAACTTCCTGAATTTATGAATGAGCCAACCCTATCAAATGCCTTGCTGAAGTCCATATGCACTACAACCATTGCTCGACGTTTGTCAATCTGTTTCATCACCTCCTCAAAGAACTCAATAAGATTTGTGAAGCATGACCTGCCCCTCACAAAGCCATGCTGACTGCCTTTAATCACGCTATGATTTTCCAAATAGTCATAAATCCTATCCCTCAGAATTATTTCCAAAACCTAGCTGACCACAGATGTAAGACTGACTGGTCTGTAATTGCCAGGGATTTCTCTTTTCCCCTTCTTGAAAAGAGGAACAACATTCGCCTCCTTCCAATCCTCTGGTACGACTCCAGTGGAAATTGAGGAAGCAGAGATCTTCGCCAGGACTTTGTAAACTCATTTCTCACTTCCCAGAGCAGCCTAGGATAAATCTGGTCTGGCCCTGGGGACATATCAATCTTAATGTTTGCCAAAATTTGCAGCACGTCAACTTCCTCAATCTTGATGTGTTCAAGCCTGTTTCCTGGTTCCTCAAAGTTCTCATTCACAACAAAGCCCCTTTCTTTAGTGAAAACCGAAGCAAAAAACTCATTTCGGGCTTCCTCTATCTGCTCAGACTCCATGCACAAGTTTCCTACACTATCCCGACACTTTCTCCCTGATCATTGTCTTATTCCTCACATATGTGCAAAATGACCTTGGGTTCTTCCTAAACCTTCCTGCCAAGCCTCTCTCTTGTCCCCTCCTGGCTCTCCTCAGTACATTTTTATGCTTCTTGCTAGTAAGCCTGTAATCCACTAAACCTGTGCTAGAGCCTTCCTTCCTCAACCTTACATAAGCTGCCTTCTTCCTTTTGATGAGAAGCTCTTCTGTTCTCATTATCCAACGCTCCTTAATATTAACCCTTCTTGCCTGTTTCAGAGGAACAAATTTGTGCATCACTCGCTACAACTGCTCCTGAAACAGTCTCCATGTGTCTGTTGTGTCATTTCTGTGGAACAATTGCTCCCAATCTGTACTTCCCAACTCCTGTCTGATAGCATCATAATTTCCTTTTCTCCAATAAAATATTTTCCCATGGTAACTGCTCCTTTCCCTTTCCAAGGCTATGGTAAATGTGAGGCAGTTGTGATCACTGTCACCAAAGTGTTCTCCCACCGCGAGATCTGACACCTGTCCTGGCTCATTGCTGAGCGGCACGGTGGCACAGTGGTTAGCACTGCTGAAACTTTATTGCTGGAACAGCACAGCAGGTCAGGCAGCATCCAGGGAACAGGAGATTCGACGTTTCGGGCACAGGCCCTTCTGCCTGCCTCACAGCGCCAGAGACCCGGGTTCAATTCCCAACTCAGGCGACTGACTGTGTGGAGTTTGCACATTCTCCCCGTGTCTGTGTGGATTTCCTCCAGGTGCTCCAGTTTCCTCCCACAGTCCAAAGATGTGCAGGTCAGGTGAATTGGCCATGCTAAATTACCCGTAGTGTTAGGTAATAAGGGGTAAATGTAGAGGTATGGGTGGTTTGCGCTTCGGCGGGTCGGTGTGGATTTGTTGGGTTGAAGGGCCTGTTTCCACACTGTAAGTAATCTAATCAAATCCAAAATGGCCTGTCTCCTCATTGGCTGGTCTACACACCGATTAAGGAAACCCTCCTGAACACACCTGACAAAATCGGCTCCATCCAAACCATCTGCACTACGGAGGTTCCAATCAAAACTGGGAAAGTTGATGTCACCCATGACAGCAATTCAGCTACATCTGCATTTTCCAAAATCTGCTGGCTTATGAGCTCTTCAATTTCCCTACTGCTATTAGGGGGTCTGTAGAAAACCTCCAATGAGGTGGCTGTTCCTAACTTCCACCCATACTGACTCAGTAGACAAACCTTCTTCGACAACTTTTGTTTCTGTAGCTGTGATCCACTTTCCGATTAACAATGCTACACCCCCTCATCTTTTTCCTTCCTCCCTGTTCTAAACCCTGGAAAATCTAGCAACCATTCCTGCCCCTATGAAACCCATGTCTCCATTATGGCCACAACATCATCACAATCATCGCCCCAAGTTCTGATCCATGCTCTAAGTTCATCCCTCTAATTTCTGACACTCCTTGCATTAAAGCAGACACACTTTAACCAATCTTTTTGTTCCATCACATGGAAAACCTTCCCAATAGATTCACTACATCCTATCACTCCCCCATCTACAACTACTCCCCTCTCAGACATGTGGCTCTGGTTCCCACCTACCTGCCAAACTAGTTTAAACACTCTGGAACCATTCAAGCAAATCTCCCACCCAGGACAATTGTGCCCCTCCAGTTCAGGTGCAAACTGTCCTTCATGTACAGGTCCCACCTTCCCCAGAATGAATCCCAATGGTCTAAGTATCTGAAGTCCTACATCCTGCACCAGCCTCACAGCCACGTGTTAAGCTGCACTCGCTGCCTGTTCCTCACCTCACTGTCTCGTGGCACCGCTAGCAAACCCAAGATCACTACTCTACTTATCCTGCTCTTCAGCTTCCAACCTAGCTCTCCGTAGGCAATTTTCAGATCCTCAATCCCTTTCCTGGCTATATCATTGGTACCAATATGTACCACAATTTCTGGCTGCTCACCCTTCCCCTTCAGAATCTTGTAAACCCGATCGGCGACATCCCGGACCCTGGCACCAGGGAGACAACATACCTTCCGGAAGTCCCGTTCCTGACTACAAAATCTCCTGTCAATCCGTCTGACTATTGATTCGCTTACCACTAGCGCTTTTCTATTCTGCTCCTTCCCTTTTGAGCCACACTGCCAGGCACAGTGCCAGAGAACTGACAACTATGGCTTTCTCCTGTTAGGGCGTCCCCACCAGCAACATCCAAAACAGTATACTTACTGCTGAGGGAATGGCCACAGGAGATCCTTACTCTGTTTGTTGGTTCCCTTTCCTCCCCCGACTGTGCTTATCCTGTGTCTGGGGAGTGACTACCTCCCTGTACATCCTCTCAATTTCTCCCTCAGCCTCCTGGATGATGTGCAGTTCATCCAACTCCAGCTCCTGTTCTCTAACTCGATTTTCAAGGAGCTGGAGTTGGGTGCACTTCCCGTAGATGTGGTTGACAGAGACATGTGTAGTATCTCTCACCATTTTCACATTCTGCAGGAGGAACATGCAACTGCCGTAACAGCCATGCCCCACTAATCTGAAAGCCCTCACAGGACTAAACAAGGAAGAGAAAAAAAAGAAAACCTAAAAAAATTTACCGAGTGTACAGAGTCATACTGAAGTTAGAGGAGGTGTGTGGGAGGGGAGCCCTATGGTGTCGGGTCTCAGGCTTAGATCTCACCCACTTGAAAAACAATCACTTACCTTCCCAGCAGGCTCAGCTTCTTCGACTGTCTGCTCCCGCCATCCAAACTTGATAAGGCCGCTGGGACGCAAAGGTAGGATCTTTATAGAAACACTTACCTTCCCTGTAGGCTCCACCTCTTTCGCTATCTGCTCCCCCACCCCCCCCCCCCCCCACCCAAACGCAAATGTAGTGCTGGAAAGACACAGCAGGTCAGGCAGCATCCGGGGAGCAGGAGAATTGACGCTTTGGACTTAAACCCTAATGAAGAGCTAATATCCAAAATGTTGATTCACCAGCTCCTCAGATGCTGTCTGACTTCCTGAGCTTTTCCAGCACCAAATTCTTGACTCTAACCTCCAGCATTTGCAATCATCAATTTCTGCTTTTGTGAAGGTAGTAATGGAGACCACAAGAAGAGCTGAGGAGCTGCAGGAGAGTGCACAGCCTAGGCAGAGGTTGCTCTCAACAAAGAATTCACCTCTGTGGGTAAAGTTTACTCAAAAAGAACAGGGAGAGGACAAGAAGTCATAATTTTGAGACATACAGGATCAAACCAGTTGCTGATCGTGAAAGATGAGCGAATTTGCACTCTTTCTGATCTCGTACCCGGGAGTACGGTAATTTGTAGGATAGATGGACAGAAATTTAGTGTTCCCTTGTGTAAGATCAGGTTAGAGTGCCAACCCAAGACTGGGAGATGTTACAGTGGAAGTGATTGACAGAGTGTCAGTTCCAGGAAATCAGTTTGTTCTTGGGAATTATTTGGCAGGATCCAAGATGGGAGTGACAACTCTTGTTGTGGAGAAGCCCAAGGAGGACCAAGAAACTGAAGATTTAAGCAAGAAATAGCCTGGTATTTTCCCAGACTGTATGGTAACCAGATCCCACTATCATAACTCACAGCATGGAGCAAAAACTAAAGATAAAGATGAAGGAGTTGAGGTTCAGTTAGCGGGCATCCTGTTTGATGTAATAGTGCAGAAAAGACCTGAACAGGCAGAGTCAGACATAAGTGTTTAGTCCTGAAAGGCTAATGGACTTACATTAACATGACAAGATGTTAAAAGTTATGTATGTAGATGTGTACTCCAAAAAGGAGGCAGAGAATATTCCAGAGGGTTATAATCTGAAAGATAGAATCCTAGGATGGAAATAGAGACCAGGGTAAGTTAGTGCAGAGGAGAAATGGGCTGAAGTGCACCAGATTGTGTTGCTGGTCGCGTACAGACAGGAAGTGTTACGGGTAGCACATGAACTACCTGTTGGAGGTCATCAAGGGGTATGAAAGACTTGGGCTAAGGTACAAACGCATTTTTATTGGCCTGGAATGCACAAGGATGTGGTTAACTTTTGCCGACGTGTCATATGTGGCAAATGGTAGGTAAGCCACAGGCAGTAATAAAACCAGCCCCTTTGTTGCCAATTCCCGCATTTGAAGAAACTTTCGCGCAGGTTGTAATTGATTGTGTCAGTCCCCTACTACTAAAAGTGAGAACCAGTAATAGTTAACCGTAATGGATGTGTCTACCAGATTTCCAGAGGCAATTCCATTATTGGGGCAACACGGTAGCCTCACCGCTCCAGGGACCCAGGTTCGATTCCAGCCTTGGGCGACTGTCTGTGTGCAGTTTGCACATTCTCCCCATGTCTGCATGGGTTTCCTCCGCATGTTCCGGTTTCCTTCCACAATCCAAAGATGTGCAGGTCAGGTGAATTGGTGGTGCACAATTCCTCATAGTGTTAGATACATTAGTCAGGGATAAATATAGGGTAGGGAATGGGTCTGAGTGGGTTATTCTTCAAAGGGTTGGGGTGGACTTGTTGGGCTGAAGGGCCTGTTTCCATACTGTAGGGAATCTAACCATTACAGAGTATCAAGGCAAAAGGAGGAGTTAATAGCTTTCTTCACACAGTATGGGCTACCCAGAGAGATTCGGTCAGACCAAGGGTCAAATTTTATTGCTAGGCTGTTTAAAGAGGTATACTTGGGCATACTGCACTTTAAATCAAGTATGTATCATCCTGAGTCCCAGGGAGCTTTAGAAAGGTGGCATCAGACCTTGTTGACAGCATAGAGTCAGGATTACACAAATGTTTGGGATAAAGGTATCCCATTCATATTGTTTACCATTAAAGATGCCCCAAATGAGTCTACTCAGTTCACTCCCTTTGAGTCAATATTCAAGCATGAAGTGAGAAGCCCTTTGAAATTAATTAAAGAAAAATTGACAGGACCAAAGTCAGAGATCTCACACTGAGATTACGTATTTTATCGTAGATTCTGAGGTGAGGGAGAGTCTAAATTGGGTCGGCGAGTTGGCTAAACGGCACCTAAAGAGAGCTCAGTGTAGAATGAAAAAGGTAGCAGATAAAAACTCTGAGATTTGGATGTTTTCCCGAGGGGATAATATGTCAGTACCGTTACTAGTACTAGGGGATCCCTTCAAAACCAGGTTTAGTAGTTCCTATCAAATTGAGAAAAAGTTGAGTCAGGTGAACTAATAAAGGTGCCAAATAGAAAAAAAAAAGGTATTGGGTATGTCATGTGAACATGTTGAAACCGTATTATACTAGAGAGAAAGAACTGGAGAAACAGGTGTTAGTTACTGCCCCGCAGAGTGAAGAATCAAATCCAGATGGTGTAACCTTGAGGAGTGGGATAAGTGAGTAAACTAGCTGTCTCATGAGCAAAGAACACAGTTGAAAGGTTTGTTACTGCAGTATAAGGACAGATGTAAGTATCAGATGGGGAGCTCGTCCAGGATGCTTTCTCCCTCCCCATACACCAGGCCTTGTCATTACTCAGGCAGCTACTACACACAACCCATTGTCAGCCAGTAACTGTTCCCATCAGCAGCTGCTCATTCCCCCAGACTGACCATAACACACTCCTTTGTCTGTTCAACAGTTTTTCTCTCACACTGGACTCTATCTCCATCTATCATTTACCCTCACTCTCCTCCCACCCTTTCTTCTTCTGTACAGAACCCATCATTTTCCTCATTGTCATTCATTCTATACAAGGGTCACTGGACCCACGACATTAATTCTGATTTCTCCCCACAGATGCTGTCAGATTTGCTGAGATTTTCCAGCAATTTCTGTTTTTTTTATCCTCAGAAATGGAATTAGAAATAGTCTCTGAGTGTTATTGTTTGAAAGACAAAGTATTAATGAGGAAATTGAGACCATCCCAAATCCCAAGTGATGAGCAATGGATAATTGTCCATCAGGTGGGCACTCCATCTGAGGACCAGAACGAAATTTTACAAACTAGCTCGTGAAATTCCAATGGCAGGTCATTTACGGATGAGGAGACCGCACTCTAAAGTATTAAAACATTTTTATTTGTCAGGATTATATAAAGATGTTACATTTTAAGATACGAGCTAGTCCATGTCAGGACTTGGGGAATTCCCAACCGTCAATTAAAGCTTCACCTTTAATCCCGATCAGGGCTTTTGAAGAACCGTTTAGCAGGGTCTTAGTAGATTGTGGAGGAGCCCGACCTAAACCCAGGAATGACAACCAATGGGTCACTGCAGTGGTTCAAGAAGGCAGGTCAGCACCACCTTCTCAAGGGCAATTAAGGATGGGCAATAAAGGCTGGCCCAGCCAGTGACAACTACGTCTCACAAAACAATTAAATAAATTGCTGAACCTGAGCTCAGCATCCTCCCCACAGAGAATCCATCCCCGAGATCACTCTTCAAGAGCTCCTCAATCTTCTTGATTGTAAACTGATCTCCAATTCATTCATTGGGCACGAGGTTATTGCAGGAGGAGATTGTCATGTAAACTCTACTTACTGGTGACATTGAGCTGGCTTCCCCTCCCATAGAAACGACCCCGCACTGAGTAGTAATATACTCCAGTGTCACTGGGCTGCACGTTTGTGATGGTCAGAAGGAAGCGGTTACTGGAGGAGTCTCTGAAAGGCTGGAATCGTTCAGTGAATCCTGGGCTCTATTGTGTGGGCCCACTTCCTGGATGTGTTAAAACCAGCTCCATAATTTGCTCTGGGGACAGTCCGTACCAGTAAACATCGGAGTGTGTCACTGCGGTGTTCCTCACGGTGCACTGTAACCGAGCATTGTGACCCTCAGTGACATGTTCCAGGCTCGGAGACTGGAGAAGGATTGGACCAGTGATACCTTTAAAGAATATTATGACAGTCAGTTTATTCCCACAAGAGCAGATTCTCCATACTGCCGTAATGAAACAACCTGACAGGATAGTAGGAGCCTTCAGTTAAACATAGAGAACACGTTGTTACACTGAACGATTGTGATGCATCTGTGACTGATTCAGATAAAAAAAACTCCATAAACATAAATAATTAAATAAACAGTGTGTTAAATAATATTTCTCAATTCTTGCCAGAATCTGATCAGTATTTTGGACACACCACCATTTTCTGCAGCAGTTTCAAAACTCATGTTCACTTCCATCAAGAAGGACAAGGGCAACAGATATAAAGGAACACTACCCACTGCATGTTTCCTTTCAAATCACTCATTATCCTGCCTTGGAATATATCATTGTTTCTTTGTAATGACTGTAATGTGGTCAGCCAGGTAGGTGCCATAGAACATGAGTTCCCTGATTGGGACTGTTAACCCTGACTGACAGATAAGAACAGGAATGTCTGAGGTTCTGCTTATTATGGACCAGGTCAGATAAGCCATTGGCAAAATGACTTGATGAACTTCTGCCCATTTCTCCTGGACTTGTGATGGTCTCCATATCCTCATTAAGATATTGTTTTTAAGTTAATAACATTTAGGGATACATTTGGATTCTTTTTCTGTTTATGCCTTTTGATACAATTGCTGTAAATTTTCCTCTTTCTGCAGTAACTCAGTTAATTTACCTGAGCTAAAGATGTCTGCATTATCATCTATCTGTTCTTGGTTTGTGTCAACCATCCGACCAAACAGGGTCTCGACTCATTGCATTTCAACTTTCTTATTAGTACTCTTTGCTCTCCCTGTTTCAACTGGTGACTTTGTGACCTCATTTCCACATAGTCAGGAAAAATCCCAGGGTATGTATATTCCACTGTCTGTCCAATCACCGTAGGTAGCACTCCTACCTGTGACCCAGCTGTATCATTAGCAAGGATAAATTGCATTCCTAGAGCTAAGAGTTTGTCCAGTATTCATTCCATGATTTCTGTATCTTCACTGGGCACTCGAAGCTCACTTTGCATAATTCAACACTTCTTGTCTCCCCTTGAATTCCTGGTTCTAGCACCTTTTCTGGCAATAGTCCGTCAGAAGTACACATCTCCTCATTTTTCAGCACCACAGATTGAGACAACCCTGTGTCTCTTAATATTGTAACCTCTTTACCTGCTGCTCCTGGCCTATGCAGGTAAACTTTACCTTCACAGGTATATAGTTTAAGAAGATCTGGCACTTCCTCCTTAACCAACCTCCGACAGCTTGTACATTCTGATGTAGCTTTCTAGTCTCCATTGTGTTTTCCATTACCACTCCAACAAAAGTCACTGGCTTATCCTGTTTTCCTATATCTGGCTCACCAGTGTTTTCCCTAACTCACCAACACTGTGATTTCATGTGGCCTATTTTATTGCAGTGAAAACACTGAAGCGTTTTAACTTCTCTTTCCTGTGCAAGGATTTCCTTTTTAACCTGTGGCAAGTTACCCTTATGATCATCACCAAGATCTACTTTTCCCTTTCCAAGCTAGGATTGCTCTTTTCCCCAATCTCTATCCCCCATGGATTAAAATTGAATTTTGGAAGCAAAACTTTGATTTACGAACCAACTCATAATCATCAACCGTTTCAGCTGCTAATCTTGTCGTTTTAACTCTCCATTCTTCTACATGAGTTCTCACAACATCAGGAAGTGAATTTTTAACCTCCTCCAAAATACCTGTCTCTCTAAGAGAGTCATACTTTTGCTCTGTTTTTAATGCCCTTATCCACCTCTCAAAATTACTTTGTTTGCATGTTCCCTCCTTACATTCCTGAGACGTTGCCTGTAGGCTTCTGGCGCAAGCTCATCTGCACCTAAGATGGCTTTCTTCACCTCCTCTTATGCCCCAGATAGCTCCTCTGATGGTGATGCAAATACCTGACTAGCTCTAACTACAAGTTTTGTTTGGATCAACAAAACCCACATGGTCACTGGCCATCGCATTTGTTTAGCCATTTTTTCAAATGAGATGAAAAAAGGCTTCCACATCCTTCTCATCAAATTTAGACAAAGCTTGAATATATTTAAACATTTCTCACCAGGCCTTTAGCTACCATGGGTTTGCTCATCCTCACTCAGCTTACCCTCAGCCTTCAGCTCCATCCGTTAAAGCTGACTTGCCCGTCTAAGTGCCAATTAAATTGAAACTCCCTCTCTTTCTTCCTTTCCTTTCCTCTCTTTCCTTTTCTGTCTCTTTTTCTCTTGCTCTTTCTTGCTCTTCTTCTCTCTCTTTCTCGCTCCTTTTCTCTGTCTCTTCTCTCTCTTTCACTCCCTTTTTCTTTTTGTTCAGGAAAGTGATTCGTTCTTTTTTTCATTTCCTCTGCTTTTAATCAAAGTGTTTCATTTTCAATTAAATTTTAGCCATCCCTAAAATTCTGATGGCATTTCCAGCAAATGTAAATGGTGGACTATTGCTGTAATTATCTCTCCTTTCCTCACGGAAGGAGGCAGCTCCAACCCCAGCTTGTCTGCTAATTCCAGCAGCTTGGCCTTAGCCACATTTTTTAAAACCCTCAACATCACTTCTTCCAAACCTAGAAAACTCTTAGTGACTGAAAGAGCCATTGCTATCCCAAGCACGGTTTAAATCAACTGAATTCAACACCTGGAACAAAAGACACTAACACCTACCACTCGCTGCCTTCGAATCCAACAACCCTAATCCCAAATCGGAACGATAGAACAAATCCTGCAAAAAGCTCCCAGCCTTCTATGGACCAGGCCAGACCCCCTCAAAACATTCCAAGAAAGTGGCTCAGACTCTAACCTTGCTCGTTGTTTTAAGCAGGTAGAACATGGATATTCCAGGAGGAATGCAGTTGGTGGAACCACGTAGTTTTAAACAAAACAGAATTTATTTGCAAGATTATCAAATGAAACACAAAAAAGAACAGAATACAGAATATAGAATAACTTATCCTAACTGAACACCCAACGGATTATCCCAACGTAATGATGCTGTTCCAAATATTTGCAACAATCCCCATAAAGACCTCTAGGCACAGAAGGTAAAACCAAATGCAGGGTCTTACAGGAGAGACGTCAGAGACAGGATCAGCATGGAGCTGCTTCTTTGGGTCCAGCTGGTTTTACAACTGCCTGACTGCTTTCAGTGAATAGCCAGACTGCCAAAACCAAACCAAACCAGAGAAAGCTGAGCTGGGAGAACTGGCCACTCCCCTTTCATTGTACTAGTGTTTATGTTTTAAAATGTAAAAGCCTTTGGCTTGAGGCTGTAACTGTTAGCGATAATGAAACTGGCCCTAAAACCCATCCAAGCCTAGACTTTGCAACGTCCCTGAAAAAAAATCCAAGGACAACAAATCTTGCTAAAGGAGCAGCATCATCACATGATCACACTGAGAGCTGGCTCTGAGGGAGATGGATCAGTGTCAAGGATTCTGCACATGTAAATAAAGGGTAACTTGGTGATGAGATACCGGCTTCTGTGGAGTTCCGTCATCCCTCATGGTCACTGGGTCAAAATCCTGGAATTCCCTGTCTCAGGGTATTGTGGATCTACCTACAATACATGGACTGCAGCAATTCAAGAAGGCAGCTCACCACCAGTGATAGCAACATTAATAATTATTAATAATAATAATAATAATAATGGTTCCAGTCGTGAAGATAATGGTGATGGTGATGATTGTATTAGCAGACCATCTAGAAATGACTCGTATGGTGTCATGAAGGATAAATAATGCCAGACGCATTTATTGGAATGCTTTGATGAGGTGAGAAGCAGGATAGATAAGGGGGAATCCAGTCGATAATGCATCTGAATTTACAAAATATTTTTGATAAGGTACCACACATTAAGCTACTTAATACGAATAGAGTCCTCCTTGTTGCAGGTAGTAAGGACAGATGATTTACTGACTAAACAATGGCAGAGAGTTGGGATAAATGTGACATTTTCAGGGGGCAATCCTTAAGTTAAGCTGCATATCCTGAAGTTCCCTAAGTCTTAACAATTCAAAACTATCACCATTCATCAGGAGAAGCACCCACTAGGACTCTATTCTAGAAAAATCTGGCTTTCCAAGCAATATGTGCCTCTCTGAAATGAAAAACAATCCAATTCCATCAACCTGTAAGCATCCTAATCATTTCAATGTTTACTTTTTCTGCTCATAAAATCTCTCCCAATGCAAACAATTTCCCATTCACACTCCAAGAACTGTTTCTGTCAGATTGATTTCTTTAAAAAAAAGCATCATTCCAGAAATACAGTAATCGTAATCTTTAAATCCTCTCATACACACAAAGACGAAAGCCTACATGTCACTAGTTCAGAATCCAAACTCATGCTAAATTGTATTAAAATTAGACAGAAACCATACACCTCACATCAGCGTTTAGACTCTAATGGGGTGAATGCACTAGTAATCAAGCCCCATTTAACTACAAGCCATACAAAATGTGTGACTGAATCAACACTACAGCCATTTTATGTATTTTCTGTCCTCTGATACAAAGTTAAAAAATAGCAGGTTGATTCATGACCTCAAACATGACATTTATTATCAGCAAGACAGATTTTTGAAACAAGCAGAAAACGTGATCAACAACTGCATTTCTATTTGAGATTAAACTATATCCTACTAATCTCAAACATACATTCATTTACAACAGGGTAACACGTCTCTGCAGAAATAATTCCTGCTCTTTGTCGAAAAAATGCCTGAAAGCAAGACCATCCCAGTGCAGCAAGGACATCACATCAGAAGTTAGAATGTGCTGACATCTCAGAGTTTCTTCAATTTCATGTGAATTGGGTGAAATCAGTGCTTTCTGTCTGCACTTTACAGAATCCTTCTTATGCATTTCATGACTTTTCTCAATGAAACAGTATACTCCCAGCTTGGACTGCTCCTGCACACTTGTTAGAATTGAACTTATAAATAAGATTGTCACCACTGTTCTTATTTGTCCACCCAATCTGAGTGTCCTCCCATCTCTCTGCATTATATCTGATCTACGATAGGCTGCCCACTCTCCTCCATGGGACAAGTAAAAGAGAAAGCTCCAGGACCTACCTGAACCAGGATGGGGTCTGTAGCAAGGCTGTCAACAACATTCAACATGACTATTATGATTACTCATCCCCAGTCAGGTGGCTTGAATGGCTGGAGTATAATGTAGAATAATGACAACATCTCAGCTTCAATCCCAGTCTCAGCTGTGGGAGCTCATGCAGAGCAAGCCCCTCTCCTTTTCCTGTGCTCGATGTGAAGTGGTTCCCTTTAACCTGGATTGAACCAATTGTCTCTGGAATGAAGAGAGATGTATGTGCCCCTTTGCTTTGTGGTTCATTCCCAGTTCCTGGGAGATTCCCCTGCAGATGTGGCGCCTCACAGAGCAATATCCCTGACTCTGCTGTTTCAGCCCGATGGCACTGACACTCTTGTGAGTTGAATGGAATTAATATTACTCATTCTCCAGGATAAAGCTCCACATTTCCCACAGAATCCTTCTCCCATTGTCACAAAATATCCCCTTTCACTCCCCCCAACCAACATTGAACCTGAGCTCAGCTTCCTACCCACAGTGAATCCATTCCCAAGATCACTCTCCATCACCATCTCAATCTTCTTGATCACAAACTGGTGGAGTGGATTGTCATGTGAACTCTACTTGCTGTCTACAATGAGCAGGCTTCCTCTCCCAAAGATCCTTTCCCAGACTGAGCAGTAATAGACCCTAGTGTCACTGGGCTGGATATTTGTGATGCTCAGAATGAAGCTGTTACTGGAGGAGTCTCTGAAATGCTGGAATCGCTCAGTGAATGCTGGGCTCCATTGTGTGTGGGTCTGTCCTGGATGTGTTAAAACCCACTGTATAACTTGTTCTGGGGAGAGTCGGTGCCAGTGAACATCAGTGTGTGTCACTATGGTGTTCCTCATGGTGCACTGAAACCGGGCAGTGTGACCCTTGATGACACATTCCAGGCTCGGAGACTGGAGAAGGACTGGACCAGTGACACCTTTAAATAAAAAGACGACGATACATTTATTCTCTTAAGAACAGATTCCCTGTACTAATGTATTGAAAAATTCTGACAGGGTGGTAGGAATTTTGAGTTAAATAGAGAGAACACTTTGTTACACTGTGCCATTGAGCCGTATTTGTGACTGATTCAGCTCAAACAAAATCCATCAACATAAACTGAAATAAGTAAATAAACCATGTGTTAAATCTTATTTCTTAACTCTGTTGAGAATCTCATTGATATTTTAGACACATGACTTTCTTCTGTAGCTGTCAAAACCCAATTTCACTTCCATCTGGAAGGACAAGGGCAGCAGATACATGGGAACACCACCTCCTGCAAGATCCCCTCCAAGCACCACACTTTATTGACTTGAAAATATATCACTGTTCATTCAGTGTCACTGGGTCAAACTTCTGGAATTCTCTCCCTAAGAGTATTATGGGTTTACCTGCAGGACATGGACTGCAGTGGTTCAAGAAGGCAGCTCACCCCCAGCAATAACAACAATAATAATGACAATGATGATGACGATGGCGATGGTATGTAAAAATGTATAGCATGAATCAGCAGAGTTACTATGGCATCACAAAGAATACACAATGTCAGACAAATTTACTGGAACTCTTTAATGAGGTATGAAGCAGGATAGATAACGGGGATCCAGTCGATGTCATGTATTTGGACTTTCAAATCATTTTTGATAAGGTACCACATGTGAGGGTATTTAATAAGATGAGAGTCCTTGGTGTTAGAGGTAGTATGGACAGAGGATTGGTTAACTAACCAATGACAGGAGTTGGGATAAAAGGGGCATTTTCAGGGTAACAATCTGTCATTTGTGGAGTGTCACAGGGCTCAGTGCTGGGGCCACAATAATTGACAATCAATGTTAATGACTAGATGGAGAAAGTGAATCGACTGCAGCAAAATTTATGGTTGGCACAAAAATAAATGGGAAGGCAAGTGGTGAGAATGAAACAGTCTGCACAGAGCAATAGACAGGTTCAGTGAGTAGGTACAATGTTGACAGATGAAATATATTGTGGGGAATACAATGTCTTGTACTTTAACAGGAAGAATACATTTTTTTTCTTCATTCAAGATGTGAACATTGCTGGCTAAGCCAGCATTTATTGTCCATCCATAATTGCTCAGGGTGCAGTTAAGAATTGGCTCCTTTGCTGTGGGTCTGGAGTCACATGTAGGCCAAACCAGTAAGGATGGCAGTAAACCAGATGGATGTTTCCCGAGCAATCATTTCATGGTCATCATCAGATGTTTAATACCAGGTTTTTAAGGAATTCAAATTTCAATGTTTTCCATGGAGGGATTTGAATATGGAGTCTCAGAATATGCCCTAGGTCTCTGGGTTAATAATTTAGTGATTATTCCACTTGGTCATTGCCTCCCATGAGAGGAAAGACTGCTTGGCAGCCCAGCACAGAGGGACTGGGAGGATTAGAGAGTGTGCATGAATCAGCGAGAGCTAGCATCCAAGATCAGCAGGAAGTAAGGAGGGAAAATGGAATGTTGGCCTTTATTTCAAAAGGAATGGAGGATAACAATAGGGAGACGTTTACTACAACTATACAAGGCATTAGTTAGACCAGAGCTGGAATAATGTGGGCTGTTGTAGGCCCCTTATCTGTGGGAAAATACACTGACATTGGAGGCAGTCCAGAGAAGGTTCACTCAGTTGATCCTGGATCTAGAGGGATATTCTTATGAAAAGATGCTGAGTAGGTCAGCTCTGTATTCATCTGGGTTTAGGAGAATGTGAGAAGATACTGAGGAGGTGATGTTGGGTTGATGCAGAGAGGTAGTTTCACCTTGTCTCGGACTCGAGGGTATAATCTCAGAATACCAGGTCACCACATTCAGACAGAGATGAGGAGGAATTACTTGTAACATAACATAGAAAAGTACAGCACAGCACAGGCCCTTCAGCCCATGGTGTTGTGCCGAGGATTATTTCTAATCTAAAATAAAATAACTTAACTTACGCACCCCTTAATTCACTGCTGTCCATGTACATCTCCACCATTCGCTTAAATGTTTCTATTGACTCTGCATCCATCACCACCCTGGCAACGCATTCCATACATTCACTACTCTCTGTGTAAAGAACCTACCTCTGACGTCTCCTTTATACCTTCCTCCTAACACCTTAAAATTATGACCCCTTGTGGCAGTCAATCCTGCCCAGGGGAAATGTCTCTGGCTATCGACTCTGTCCATGCCTCTCATTACCTTATATAACTCAATCAGGTTACCTCTCTTCCTCCTTCTCTCCAGAGAGAAAAGTCAGAGCTTAGTCAAACTCTCTTCATAAGACATGCCCTCCAGTCCAGGCAGCATCCTGGTAAACCTTCTTTGCATCCTCTCCAAGGCCTCCATATCTTTCCTATAGTAGGATGACCAGAACTGGACACAATATTCCAAGTGTGGTCTCACCAGGGTTTTGTAGAGCTGTAGCAAAACCTCGCAGCTCTTAAACTTGATCCCCCTGTTAATGAAAGCCAAAACACCATATGCTTTCCTAACAACTCTCTCCATATGGGTGGCAACTTGGAGGCATCTATGCGCTTAAAAACCAAAAGCCGTCTGTTTCTCCACACTGCCAAGAATCCTGTCTTTAATCCTATACTCAACATTCAAGTTCAAACTTCCAAAATGCATCACTTTGCACTTATCCAGGTTGAACTCCATCTGCCATTCTCAGCCAGCTCTGCATCCTGTCAATGTCACGCTGCAATATCCCTCAATACTATCAACAGTACCTCCAACCATTGTGTCATCGGCAAATGTACTAACACACCCCTCAACCTCCTCATCCAAGTCATTTATAAAAACTATAAAGAGCAGAGGCCCAAGAAAACACCCCTGCGGTACACCTCACCACTGACCTCCAGGCAGAATACATTCCATCTACAACCACTCTCTGCTTTCTGTCAGCCAACCAATTCTGAATCCAGATGGCCAAATCTCCCTGTGTCCCATACCTCCTGACTTTATGAATGAGACTACTGTGGGGAAGCTTATCAAATGCCCTGCTGAAGTCCATGTACACCACATCCACTGCTTGACCTTCATCAACCTGTCTCCTCACCTCCTCAAAGGACTCAATAAGATTTCTGAGGCATGACCTGACCCTCACAAAGCCATGCTGACAGCCTTTAATCATACTATGATTTTGCAAATAGTCATAAATCCTATCCCTCAGAATTCTTTCCAAACCCTTGCTGACCACAGATGTAAGACTGACTGATCTCTAATTGCCAGGAATTTCCCTACTCCCAATCTTGAAAAGAGGAACAAGATTGGCTTCTCTCTAATTCTCCGGTCTGAGTTCCGTAGAGATTGAGGAAGCAAATATCTTCGCAAGCAGCTTAGTAACCTCATTTCTTGCTTCTCGGAGCAGCCTAGAATACCATGGTGCACAGTGGTTAACACTGCTGCCTCACAGCGTCAGAGACCTGGGTTCAATTCCCGCCTCAGGCAACAGTCTGTGTGGGGATTGCACATTCTCCCCGTGTCTGTGTGGGTTTCCTCCGCGTGCTCTGGTTTCCTCCCAGAGTCCAAAAATGTGCAGGTCAGGTGAATTGGCCATGCTAAATTGCCTATAGTGTTCGGTGAAAGAGTAAATGTAATGGGTCTGGGTGCCTTGCTCTTCGGGAGGGTCAGTGTGGACTTGTTGGGCCAAAGGGCCTGTTTCCACACTGTAAGTAATCGAATCCAATCTACAAAATCTGGTATGGCTCTTGGGTCTTACAAATCTTGATATTTGCCAAACTTTCCAGCAGATCAACTTCATCAATCTTGATCTGTTCAAGCCTATTCCCCAGTGCCTCAAAGTTCTCAGTAACAATAAGATCTCTTTCCTTAGTGAAAACCAGAACAAAAACTCATTTAGGGCTTCCCCTATCTGCTCAGACCCCCCACACAAGTTATCTATGCTATCCCTGATCGGCCCTACCTTCTCCCTGATCATTCTCTTGTTCCTCACATATGAGTAAAATGCCCTTGGGTTCTCCCTAATCCTTCTTGCCAAGCCTTTCTTGTGCCCCCTCCTGGCTCTCCTCAGTCCATTTCTGATCTCCTTTCTAACAAGCCTATCATTCTCTAAAGCTGTGCTAGACCCTTGCTTCCTCCACCTTACACAAGCTACCTTCTTTCTTTTGATGAGAAGCTCCTCTGTTCTCATTATCCAAAGCTCCTTAATATTAACCCTTCTTGCCTGTCTCAGAGGAACAAATTTGTGCATCACTCAACAACTGCTCCTGAAACAATCTCCACATGTCTGTTGTGTCATTTCTGTGGAATAATTGCTCCCAATCTATACTTCCCAACTCCTGTCTGATAGCGTCATAATTTCCTTTTCCCCAATTAAATATCTTCCCATGGTAACTGCTCCTTTCCCTCTCCATGGCTATGGTAAATGTGTGGCAGTTGTGGTCACTGTCACCAAAGTGTTCTCCCACTGCGAGATCTGACACCTGTCCTGGCTCATTGCTGAGCATCAAATCCAAAATGGCCTCTCTCCTCATCGGACTGTCTACATACTGAGTAAGGAAACCCTCCTGAACACATCTGACAAGAATGGCTCCATCTAAACATCTGCAGTCAATCTTGGGAAAGTTGAAGTCATAACAACATAAAAACAACTCAGCTACATCTGCATTTTCCCAAAATCTGCCAACCTATGAGTTCTTTGATCTCCCTACTGCTATGACAAGGTTTGTAGAAAACCCCAATGAGGTTGCTGCTCCTTTGCTGTTCCTAACTTCCACCCATACTGACTCAGTATCTGAACCTTCTTTGACAGCTTTCATTTCCATTGCTGTGACACACTCTCTGATTAGCAATGTTACCCCCCCTCATCTTTTTCCCTCCTCCCTGTTCTTTGCAAATGTTATAAAGCCTGGAAAATCAAGCAACCATTCCTGCTCCTGAGAAACCTACATCCCTATTATGGCCACAACATCGTAGCCCCAAGTACTGATCCATGCTTGAAGTTCTTCACTCTTATTTCTAACACTGCTTGCGTTAGAACAGACACAAATTAACTTTGTTTCATCACATGAAAAAGCTTCCCGATAGATTCACTATGTCCTGTCACTGCCCCATCTACAACTACCTTCCTCTCAGATACGTAGCTCTGGTTCCCACCCCCCGCCAAACTATTTTAAACCCTCCTGAACTACACAAGCAAATTTCCCACCCAGGACACCTGTGATCCTCCAGTTCAAGTGCAACTCGTCCTTCATGTATAGGTCCCACCTTCCCCAGAAGATATCCCAATGGTCTAAGTATGTGAAACCCTCCCTCCTGTACCAGCCTCACGGCCATGTGTTAAGCTGCATTCGCTGACTGTTCCTCACCTCACTATCTCGTGGCACCAGTAGCAAACCCGATATCACTACTCTTCTTATACTGTTCTTCAGTTTCCAACCTAATTCTCTGTAGTCACTTTTCAGAACCTCAATCCGATTCCTGGCTATATCATTGGTGCCAAGATGTACCACGATTTCTGGCTGCTCACACTTCCCCCTCAGAATCTTGTAAACCCAACCGGCGGCATCCTGGACCCTGGCACCAGGGAAGCAACATACCTTCCGGGACTCCCATTCCTGAGCACACGCTCTCCTGTCAATCCATCTAACTATTGGGTCCCCTACCATTAGCGCTTTTCTATTCTCCCCCCTTCCCTTCTGAGCCACAGTGCCAGGCCCAGTGCCAGAAAACCGACAACTATGGCTTTCCTCGGTAGGCCATCCATACCAGCAGTATCCAAAATGGTACACTTATTACTGAGGCGAACAGCTACAGGAGATCCCTACTCAATCTTTTGGTTCCCTTTCCTCCCCCTGACTGTAAGCTATGTCTGAGGAGTGACCACCTCCCTGCACATTCTCTCAATTTGCCCCTTAGCGTCCCGGATAATCCTTGGTTTATCCAGCTCCAGCTCCAGTTCCCAAACTCAGTTTTCGAGCAGCTGGAGTTGGGTGCATTTCCCGCAGTTGTAGTCGGCAGAGACATGTGAAGTGTCTCTCACCTGCCACATTCTGCAGGAGGAACATGCAAGTGCCCTAACAGCCACACCCCGCTAATCTGAAAGCCTGCACAGAACTAAGCAAAGGAAGAGAGAAACGAAAGAAAGAGAAAACTGAAAACTTATCGAGTTTACAGACTCTTAGTAAGATTAGAGGAGGTGGGTGGGAGGAGGCTCTACAGTGTAGGATCTCGGGTTTAGATCTCACTCACTTAAAATTCCCAGCAACCCTCGCTTCTCTCTGCCCTCTCTCCTTGCTGCTCTGTTCAAAATGGAGGCCCAATTCCTGAAGTAAGTCCCTTTCTAAGTGAGAAAAATTGACCTACACAGCAGCCCATGCTTCTCTCCACCCTCTCTCCTCATCGCTCTGTTCAACCTTCTCTCAGAAGGTTGTGGATCTGTGGAATTCTTTATCACAGAGGGCTGTCATAGCTGGGTCATTAAGAATATTCAAGTCTGAGATGGACAGAGATTTAATTAGTGAGAGATTGAAGGGTCATGGAGAAAAGGCAGTAAATTGGGTTTGAGGATTATCGGATCATTCATGATCCTACTGAATAGTGGAGCAGGCAAAATGGGCCAAATGGTTTCCTCCGTTTCCTGTAAACACACACACACACACACACACGCACCTACCTCACCTGGTCTCATAAACCTAGGCTTATGTCTGGGAAATAGCTTTGTTGGACAAAAGCTCGCCCACAAATATAAAATGTCCAAAGGAGTTTTAAAGGATGTAGTGGCATGAGAGGGGTTGCAGAGGAGAGACTGAGTAGACTGGGATTACATTCATTGGAATTTAGAAGAATGGGGAGGGGAAATCTCATAGATACATAAAATTATGAAGACAATTATTAGGATAGAAGTAAAGAGGATGTTTCCACTGGCAGATGAAACTAGAACAAAAGAGCATAACCTCAAACTAAGGCGGGGGGGGGGGGCAGATTTTGGTCTGAATTGACGAGGAACTTCTTCATCCTGGGGGGTTGGGAATCTGTGGAATTCCCTGCCCAGTGAGGTAGTTGAGGCTTCCTCATTGAATGTTTTTAAAGCTAAGATAGAGAATTGTTTGAACAGTAAAGAAATTAAGGGTTATGGCGAGAGGGTGGGTAAATGGAGTTGAGGCCATGAAAAGATCAGCCATTATCATACTGAATGGCGGAGCAGGCTCGAAGGGCCAGATGGCCAACTCCTGTGCCAGGTTCTTATGTTCAAGAAACAGAACACTTCCAGGAACAGGTTTCTAGGATATTTTCATTGTATGTGGTAACCAAAGCAATGAATAAAGAAAATCTGTTAAGAAAAGTTGATGTGACATCATAAATAAATGAAAGGGTAGCTAAAACTCTCCTGGAAGGTGAAGATAATTCAGAGGGAGGATTAGTGATGATGTTTCTCATTGAGGATAAGAAAGCAGACCTTGAATGGAATAAATTCACAGCCAGCTCATACTGAGGAAGGATCTGTGTTGTAGATTGGTTAGTAAAGTGACATCAGATGGGATCTGGGTGAGCTTGTAAATTGGACACAAACTTGGCTAGAATGGAGGAGACAGAGGGTGGTGGTGGAAGGGTGCTTTTCAGACTGGAGGCCTGTGCCTAGTTGTGTTCCACATGGATTGGTGTTGCATCCACTGCTTTTCATCATTTATAGAAATTATTTAAATGTGAATGTTGGTAAGTTTACAGATGACACCAAAATAGATGTTATAGTGGACAGTGAAGGAGGTTATTGTAGAGTCCAATGGGATCTTGACTGAATGGGCCAATGGGCCAAGGATTGGCAGATGGTGTTCAACTTAGAAAAATGTGAGGTGTAGAATATTGGTAAGGCAAACCAGTGCAGGACCTATACACTTAATGGTGGGACCCTGTGTGGGGATTGTAATGAGGTCAGCCAGGTAGACTTCATGGAATATGAGTTCCCTGATTAATCAGGTCCAATCAGGAAGCCCTGCTGACAGATATAAACAGGAGCATCAGGGGCTCTGTTCACTCTGACAGCTGGTTCGGAGGGAGCTGGATCAGTGTCACATGCTAAACGTGTAGATAAAGGGGCACTTGGTGACAGAAAATTATTCAGATGACCAAGTGGCAAATGTGATGCCTTGAGCCACCTCCTGCTGGCAGATTAATCCACCGGTGATGCTGTCACTGGAAGAGTCCATTCCAATTATAAACTTTCTGGATACCCTTCTGATCACCGCTGACCAGACCTAACTGTGGACACTAAAAGATCCGATCCTGGCGAAATTAGAAGAGCTGGTGTCATTGGAGGAAGTCAAAGGGCCATCACAACCTGAACTGAAACCTTTCTGGACCCGCTGAGACCCGATTACCATAGAGGATGGCAGATTACTGTCGGGAGCAGGAGTGATTCCACCAAGCAAAGGTTCAGCCAGATACTGGCGGAACTCCACCAGGGTCATCCAGGGGTTTCCAAAATGAAAATTGGTGGAAAGTAATATCTGGTGGCCAGGATTGGGTGCAGACACAGCCGCATTGGTGAGCAGTGCCAGCATGGACAAAAATTACCCGGAATGGCCGGGTGAACCCCTGGACCCGGTTACACGTCGAATATGTCAATCCTTTCATGGGCTCTGTATTTGCAGTTAGTTTGGGCACCCACTCAAAATGATTGGACATGCAAAAAGTTCATGCATCAACTATAAGGACAACGATAAAAAAGTTGCGAGCATCTTTTGCAATACATGGACCCCCTGAGGTGCTGATCACAGATAATGAAACATCATTTACCAGCAGAGGATTCAAGTATTGCCTGAAGTCAAATGCCACTTGGCATGCAAGGACAGCTCCACAGCATGCATCATCCAGTGGTCTGGCAGAAAAAGTAGTCCAAACTTTGAAGCCAGGCTTAAAGAAACAGCCTTCAACATATACTCGACACCAAACTGTTCCGGTTCCTGTTTGATTATAGGATCATCCCTCGTACACCTACAGGGGTAGCTCCAGCAGAGATGTTGTAGGAAAGAAGACTCTGCACCAGGTTAAACTTGGTATTCCCAGATCTGGGAGGGAGGGTGAAAAAGCATCAGAAACGCCAATGCTGGACACAAAACTCCATTCAGCAAGAGGGACAGTTTACTTCAGGGAACAAAAATCGGGTACTAGGACCACAGAAGTGGCCCTGGATAGAACATGGAAAACTGAACATAAAACATAGAACATGGGACATAGAACAGTATAGCATAGGAATGACCACTTCAGCCCACAATGTTGTGCTGAACATGACACTAAATGAACCTAATTCCTTCTGCCTGCCCTTGGTCCATATGCCTCCATACCTTGAATATTCATGAGCTTATCTAAAAATCTCTTAAACGCCTCTCCTGTATCTGTTTCTACCATTAGCCCTGGCAGTGCGTTCCATTGTCTGTGTGAAAAACCTGCCCCTCACAACTCCTTTGAACATTCTCCATCTCACCTTAAATGCATGCTCCGTAGTTTTAGACATTTCAACTCTGGGAAACGGATTCTGACTGTCAACACTATCAATGCATCTCATAATCTGATACATTTCCATCAAGGTATGCTGTTTTGGAAAATATAGGGGGTAATGGATTCTCTGGGGAACGTAGCACGAATAGCCAAGTTTCTGGTATGGAGACTGGCTCTAATGCAATGAGGGGTACATCGGGTTCCAAGAGATCAATTGTGTAAGGGGATTCTGGATCAGTGGTGCTGGAAGAGCACAGCAATTTCAGGCAGCATCCGAAAAGCATCGAAATCGACGTTTCGGACAAAAGCCCTTCATCAGGAATAAAGGCAGAGAGCCTGAAGCGTGGAGAGATAAGCTAGAGGAGGGTGAGGGTGGGGATAGAGTAGCATAGAGTAAAATAGGTCAGTGGGGGAGGAGATGAAGGTGATAGGTCAGGGAGGAGAGGGTGGAGTGGATAGGTGGAAAAGGAGCTGGGCAGG
>NC_057718.1:3157136-3174491 GCF_004010195.1 Chiloscyllium plagiosum | reverse complement strand
ACTCTCTCCCCACCCCCACCCTCCTCTAGCTTATCTCTCCACGCTTCAGGCTCTCTGCCTTTATTCCTGATGAAGGGCTTTTGCCCGAAACGTCGATTTCGAAGCTTTTCGGATGCTGCCTGAATTGCTGTGCTCTTCCAGCACCACTGATCCAGAATCTAGTTTCCAGCATCTGCAGTCATTGTTTTTACCTGTGTAAGGGGATTCTCTAGTTCAAGGTACAGACAGACGTTTCTGTGGCCAGCAATGAAAAAGCAGAATGGTGCGTTGCTTCCCTGGTGCCAGGATCAAGGATGTCTCAGAGAGGGTGCAGTTTGTTCTCATGGGGGAGAGGGGCCAGCAAGAGGTCATTGTCCACATTGGAACCAATGACATAGGAAGGGAAAAGGTTGAGTTTCTGAAGGGAGTTTACAGAGAGTTAGGCAGAAATTTAAAAAGGAGGTCCTCAAGAGTAGTAATATCTGGATTACTCCCAGTGCTACGAGCTAGTGAGGGCAGGAACAGGAGAATAGAGAAGATGAATGCATGGCTGAGGAGCTGGTGAATGGGGGGAGAATTCACATTTTTGGATCATTGGAATTTCTTTTGGGGTAGAAGTGACCTGTACAAGCAGGACGGAGTGCACCTAAATTGAAAGGGGACTAATATACTGGTAGGGAAATTTGTTAGAGCTGCTCAGAAGGATTTAAATGAGTAAGGTGAGGCGGTGGGACCCAGGGAGATAGTGAGGAAAGAGATCAATCTGACACTGGTACAGTTGAGAATAGAAGTGAGTCAAACAGTTAGGGCAGGCAGGGACAAGGTAGGACTAATAAATTAAACAGTATTTATTTCAATGCAAGGGGCCTAACAGGTAAGGCAGATAAACTCAGGGCATGGTTAGGAACATGGGAATGGGATATCATAGCAATTACAGAAACATGGCTCAGGGATGGGCAGGACTGGCAACTTAATGTTCCAGGATACAAATGCTACAGGAAGGATAGAAACTGAGGCAAGAGCGGAGGGGGGTGGCATTTTTGATAAGGGATAGCATTACAGCTGTGCTGAGGGAGAATATTCCTGGAAATACATCCAGGGAGGTTATTTAGGTGGAACTGTGAAATAAGAAAGGGATGATAACCTTATTGGGATTGCATTATAGACCCCCTAATCATCAGAGGGAAATTGAGAAACAAACTTGTAAGGAGATCTCAGCTATCTGTGAGAAAAATAGGGTGGGGTAGGGGATTTTAACTTTCCAAACATAGACTGGAACTGCCATAGTGTTTAGGGTTTAGATGGAGAGGAATTTGTTAAGTGTGTACAAGACAATTTTCTGATTCAATATGTGGATGTACCTACTGGAGAAGTTGCAAAACTTGACTTACTCTTGGGAAATAAGGCAGGGCAGGTGACTGAGGTTGCTCAGGGAGATGGTTGAAATAGATATAATAACAACATTTTGGAGGCATTTAGACAAAGATATGCACAGGCAGGGAATAGAGGGATACAGAGCATGTGCAGGCATCAATAGTTTAAAATGGCATCATGGTCAGTACAGACGCGGTGGGCCAAAGGGCCTGTTCCTATGCTGTACTGTTCTTTATGTTCTCCATGAAATTATTTTTCAGCAACCTGTGGGAGTGTGCTGTACCACTGGGTGGGATTTGATCCCTGACCTTATGTTCTACAGTTAGGGACACTGCCAGCGTGCCACAGCCCCCTGACCCTGACATTAGTTACACGTCTCAACGGCAGCAGCTTCTCTCAAACAAATGGCTTGAACCATTTGTCATTTCTGTAGCTGTTCATTACAAGGCAGTTGTTGTTAACACATGAACAAACAGTGGGTTAGGGTGATGTGGGAGGTGAAAACTTTGTCACAAATCCAATTGGGAATTGTGAAGAAACCTATTTCCCAAGAGAGACCGCTGAGAAAGTGGAATTCACTTTCCCAGGGAGCGGTTGAAGTGAACAGCACATGTTCGCTTCAGGGGAAATTGGGAAAGTAAATGAAGGGGAAGAGTGGACAGTTATGCTGCTGATAGTTACATGCAGAAGGATGGTCACATGGTCAAGTACAGCACAAATACCAGCATTGGCTGATTGGGCTGAATGGCCTGTGTCTGGATCTCATCTTTGATATAATTCAATGAGTTCATACACACACAGTGCTCACCTGGAAAGGGTTTCTTTATTGTTGTATTTCGATGGGCGGCACAGTGGCACAGTGATTAACACTGCTCCCTCACAGCACCAGAGACACGGGTTCAATTGCTGCCTCAGGCAACTGTCTGTATGGAGTTTGCACATTCTCCCCGTGTCTGCGTGGGTTACCTCTGGGTGCTCCGGTTTCTTCCCACAGTCCAAAAGTGTTCAGGTCAGGTGAATTGGCCATGCTAAATTGCCCATAGTGTTAGGTCTGAAAATGTGTTGCTGGAAAAGCGCAGCAAATCAGGCAGCATCCACGGAACAGGAGAATCGACGTTTCGGGCATAAGCCCTCCTTCAGGAATGAGGAAAGTGTCCTCATTTTCCTCATTCCTGAAGGAGGGCTTATGCCGGAAACGTTGATTCTCCTGCTCCTTGGATGCTGCCTGACCTGCTGCACTTTTCCAGCAACACATTTTCAGCTCTGATCTCCAGCATCTGCAGTCCTCACTTTCTCCTCATAGTGTTAGATGAAGGGGTAAATGTAGGGGAACAGGTGGGTTGCTCTTCGGAGGGTTGGTGTGGACTTGTTGGGCCGAAGGGCCTGTTTCCACACTGTAAGTAATCTAATCTAAAAAAAACCCTTGTAATGAAAACCTCTTTCAGAAGGATATCATTTCAGCTGATAACCTTCTGTTGTATGGTTCAGAGTCCAGGCCAGAGTGGAGGAAGTGGGTTTATTCACTGCATGTGAAATACTTGTGTCTGAGAAGACAATCTTTTGATTGGTCTGTTTATACTGTGGAACCATGGAATCATAAGGAAACCACTGATGGGGCCAACACCCCTGTGTGGGTGGGTTTGCCCGTGCTTTTGGGAGGAATTTAAAGTAGTTCCCCAAAGGGACAGGATATAGTGTGTCAGTATGTAGGGACACAAAATACTTTAGTGAAGGAACCAAGGCAGATCGAGTTCAGCCATGTTGGGTTTCAAGGGAGGAAGGCAGACTGGGTGGCCTGTACATTTATGCTCAGAGTAAAATAGGTCAGAGAATGAGTTAGGGGCATGGATTGACACCCGGAATTGGATGTTGTTGCCATCACAAGGACATGTTTGAGGGAGGGGCAGGACTGACAACTCAATATTCTGGGGCACAAAATCTTCGGGCAGGACAGGGGAAGGTGCCAAGGAGAAGGTGGTGTTATGTTGTTTATGAAGGAGTCTGTTATTGCAGTAAGGAAGGACAATATCTTAGAAGGGTTTTCAAATAAGGCTTCGTGGGGCGAGGAACAGTCACACACTGGGAGTGTATTGTCAATGCCAAATAGTCAGCGGGCAAGAGAAGAGCCGATATGTCCACAATTCACTGAGGTGCGTAATAAATGGATAATTATATCAGGGAATTTCAACTTCCTCAGCATTGATTAGGATAACAATAGCATAAAAGTTTCAGAGGAGAAGATTTCTTAAAATGTATACAGGTGAGCTTTTTATATTGATGTGTAAAAAGTCCAACATGGGAAGCTGGACCTAATTTGTTGGAATGAAGGTGGACAGCTGATTTGAGGTGACAGTGGGGGAGCATTTTCATGACAGGAACCACAACACCAAATGGTTTCAGTTTGTTCTGGGAAAGGGTGAGGATGGTCTGCAAAAATGGGTTCTGGATTGAGGTATTGTCTGTTTGACCCATTTCTGTTTTGAAAATACTTTACCCAAATGCTCCTGCCAATGAAGTGGACAAGGGGGACACAGTGTCACTCAGCTCGTCTCTTTTTTTGCTAAAAGCTGTTCCTTGGCTCAAGGATACTCTGTCCTTGATTTTTTGCAGAGGGGTAATAAACCAGGCTAGGCTCCGAACAGTCAAGTTTGGTATAGAAATGGAAAAGGATTTTGAGAGGCTTTTTGTTTATATGTAAACAGCTGAGACTTCAGACCAAAGTGGTCATGTTTTAGAAGTGACCTGTATAATGAAAGGGGAGTGGTCAGCTCGCTAGCTGAACAGTTTTAGTTCAGTTTTGAACTAGTTGGAAGTTCAACAGGGAGTTGTGTGGAAACTCACTCTCTCTTTCTAGAACATAGAACAATACAGCGCAGAACAGACCCTTCAGCCATCGATGTTGCACTGACCTGTGAACTAATCTAAGCCCATCACCCTACACTATCCCATCACCATCCATGGGCTTATCCAAGGATTGTTTAAATCTCCCTAATGTGGCTGAGTTAACTACGAACCTGCCTCTAAAATCTGTCTTAAATCTATCACCCCTCAATTTGTAGCCATGCCCCCTCATACAAGTTGATGTTATCATTCTAAGAAAATGCCTACCCTATCGAATCCTCTGACCATCTTGTATGTCTCTATAATATCTTCTCTTAGCCTTCTTCTCTCCAATGAGAACCGACCTTTCCTCATGAGACCTTCCCTCTAGACCAGGCAACATCCTGTTAAAACTCCACTGCACTTTTTCCAATGTTTCCACATCCTTCCTGAAATATGGGGACCAGAACTGTACACAATATTCCAAGTGCAGCCGCACCAGCATTTTGTACAGTTTCAGCATGACATTACGGCTCCAGAACTCAATCCCTCTACCAATAAAACCTAAAACACTGTATGCTTTCTTAACAACACTATCAACCTCAGTGTCAGCTTTCAGTGATCTATGTATATGGACTCCAAGATCCTTCTGCACATCCACACTACCAAGAATCTTTCCATTGACCGAGTATTCTGCCTTCCTGTTATTCTTACCAAAGTGAATCGCCTCACTTTGGTGTATGCATTGAACTCCATTTGACACCTCTCAGCCCAATTCTGCAGTTTATCTAAGTTCCATTGCAACCTGCAACATTCTTCCACACTGTCCACTATTCCACCAACTTTCGTGCCATCTGAAACTTATTAACCCATCCACTTATGCTTGTGTCCAAGTCATTTATAAAAATGGCTAACAGCAGTGGTCCCAAAACAGATCCTTGTGGCAAATTCAACAGAGAGCTGTGTGGAAACTATCTCTCTCTTTCTGCCCTTCAACTTCAAGCTGTAAGTCATGTGTTCCATTTATACTGGTTTTTAAAGGGAGTTTGATTATTTGGACTGTTGTATATATTCGGAGCAACATAATTAAGTCTAGTTGGATAGGTTGAGTTCTGTAGGGGTTCTTTATTCTGTTCTTTGTGTTTCATTGTGCAATTTTGTGAATAAATGTTTGTCTGTTTTAAAATATAGCAGCCAACCTAGCTAACTTACTCTGGGTAATTTTCACTGTACACTTGTCAAAACAAATTGCAAAGTTATTGTCTGAGCTCCCTGCTTAAGAATACTTTGAGTGGTCTGGCCAAAGCCAGGACAGATTGGGGGCTCTTTGTGGGATTTTAATCAGTAAGTGATAGGTGCTAGTGTCTTTATTTTGGGTGTTGGTATGATTGGGTAGACAAATCTTGGGATAGGAATGGCTTTTTTGTCACCAAAAGTTTTCTGGAAGTGGATGTGGTGACTTTGGAAGTTTTGCAAAAAGTGAATAAGACCAAGCTGCAGGAATTAGCAGAGAAGCTGAAATTGGAACCGTCTGCTTCTGTGAGGAAAGGAGAGATAATTCCAGCAGTAGCTCAGCATTTAAACTTGTTGGAGAAACCATCAGAATCTGTCGAGATGCAAATGAAGCAGCTTGAGTTAGAGACGAGAGATAAGGAAAGGGCAGCAGAAATGAAACACTTTGAGTTGTGATTGAAAGCAGAAGAGAGAGGGAAAGGGAGAGCAGCAGAAGCGAGGGAAAAGAGAGAGCAGAGAAAGAAAAAGAGAGAGTGTTTGAACTGAATAAATGACACTTAAAAGGAAAGTCAGCTTAAAAGGCCAGTGATAAAGGCTGAGGATAGGCTCAGTGAAGAAGTAGTGTAAACTCATATGGAAGAGGAGAGAGCTAAAACAGCAAAGTTAGCAGCTGAAGTGGCTGATGGTTATGAGGTGGTTCACAAAACTTGGTTTGGCTTCCAGAATCAATTTCAGTCCATGAGGGATAGAAACTGGGGCAAAGAGAAATCCTCACATAGAAAGGGAAAGGTAGTTTTTAGTGAAGATCATAAAGACAACTTAGCACAGGGTAAAAAAGAAATCCTTTGGGGGGAACAAAGAAGTCAAAAGACTCAGGTGTTTCAATTGTTAAAAAAAAAGGGCCACACCAAATCACAGCATTGGTGGGCTCAGAGAAAGCCAGATGTAGGAAAACCAGACAAGCTTGGAAGTTTTGTTTGACTAGTAACAAAAGTCACAAGGGAAGTTAGACAACTGCCTCAGAGTGTGCGAGATGATCAGAGGTTGATTAAGGAGGAAGTGCAAGACCTGCTTATAAAATATATATGCAAGGGTAAAGTTTATTCACATAGGCCAGAAGCAATAGGTAATGAGGTGGCAATATTGAAGGACACAGGATCCTCTCAGTCTGTAATGCTGAAGGATGAGGAGATATACATTCCTGAGGGACTTTTGCCAGAAAAGATACTGGTAATGGGAATTCATGATGAGACAAAAAGTGCTCAACTTATGTAACGTGAGCCAGAGAGTCCAGAGAAGAGTGGAAAATTTGTCATAGGGGTACTGGACAAACTCTTAGCTCCAGGAATACAATTTGTCCTTACAAATGATATGGCTGATTCACAGGTGGGCATGCTGTCTACTTCTAGTTGAAAGCCAGTTGAGATGCAGGCTACTGAAGAAATGAAGTACCTTTATCCAGCAATTTTCCCTGATAGTGTTATCATAAGATCACAGAGGCACAAGGTGAAGCAGGAGAGATCAAAAGGCACAGATAAGGAAACTGACATATACGAAATCTCTTTGATGAGATAAGTGGAACAGAGAAGGAGCAAGTAGGTATACATGCAAGTAGCTTTAGCTCTACTATGCTTATTGGATAAAACAGAAAGATGAGGAGTTAAACAGTTCTATCAAAAGGCAGATACAGGGAAGGAGAGTGAATGCTTTCCTGTGTGTTATTACTTAACAAATGACGTCTTAATGAGGAAATGGATACCATCACACATTCAAGCAGATGAGAAATGGGCAGAGATTCATCAAATTGTTTTGCCAGTAGTGTATAGAAAGGAAATGCTGCAAGTGATGTTTGAGCTGTATAGAAAGGAAATGCTGCAAGTGATGTTTGAGCTACCACTTGAAAGTCATTTGGGGGTGAGGAAAACACAGCCTAAAATACAAATTCATTTTTACTGGCTGGGACTACACAAAGATGGCATTGAATTTTGTCAGACGTGTCACTAATGTAAGCTAACTGGAAAAACACAGGCAATAATAAAACCTGCAACTTTAATACATATTCCAGCATTTGAGAAAACTTTCACAATAGTTTTGTTTGATTGTATAGGTCCCTTACCTCAAACAAAAAGTGAGATTAAGTATTTATTAACAATAATGGATGTGTCGACTGGATTTCCAGAGGCAATTCCATTACAAACATCACAGCTAAAAGGGTTGTAGAAAAGTTATTTATTTTTTTACTGGATACAGACTGCCAATAGAGATCCAGTCAGATCAAGAATCAAACTTCACATTCAAACTATTTAAGGAGGTGGTTGATAACTTGGGAATAAAGCAATTTACATCTACTGCGTGCAATGTAGAATCACAGGGAGCACCAGAGGGATGGCATCAAACAGTAAAGACCACATTGAGGGCTTATGGTCAGGATTATCTAGATGATTGAGATAAGGGAGTTCCATTTGTACATTTGTGATCAGAGATGCATCAAATGAATCAACAAATTCAGTCCATTTGAATTAATGTTTGGGTGTGAAGTAAGACGACTCTTAAAACTGATTAAGAAGAAATTAGTAAGTCAGAATTCAGAGACCACCCATTTGGACAATGTGTCAAATTTTAGAGAACGATTAAATAGAGCTGGAGAGTTGGCTGGACAGCATTTAAAAGTATCACAGCATACAATGAAACAGGAAGCAGATAAGAAATCACAAATTTGCAATTTTGCAATTGGGAATAAGATATTGGTGTTACATCCAGTAACAGGTGAGCATTTAAAAGCAAGGTTTAGTGGATCTTATCAAATTGAGAAGAATTTGAGTGAGGTGAACTACTTGATATGGACTCCAGACAGGAAGAAATCTCACAGAGTGTGTCATGAGAATAAGCTGAAAAGGTATGTTGATAGGGAAAGAAAGCAAGAGGAGAAGGTGTTCATGATTACAGCACAGAAGGAAGAACAGAGGATCCTGAATTGGACATTCCTCAAATCAAATTGAATAATGAGGAAGTTGTCAAAATTGAGATAAATTATTGAGTTACCTTCCACAAGAACATTTAAATAATCAGAAAGAGCTATTACTATCGCGTGGGGAGATATGTGGAAATAAACTGGGAAGTACTAACCTAATTGTGCATGATGTAGATATAGGAGATGCTGTTCCAGTTAAGCAACATTGTTATAGGTATAACCCTCTAAGGTTTAGATTAGATTACATTACAGTGTGGAAACAGGCCCTTCGGCCCAACAAGTCCACACCGACCCGCCGAAGCGCAACCCACCCATACCCCTACATTTACCCCTTACCTAACACTACGGGCAATTTAGCATGGCCAATTCACCTGACCTGCACATCTTTTGGACTGTGGGAGGAAACCGGAGCACCCGGAGGAAACCCACGCAGACACGGGGAGAACGTGCAAACTCCACACGGTCAGTTGCCTGAGGCGGGAATTGAACCCGGGTCTCTGGCGCTGTGAGACAGCAGTGCTAACCACTGTGCCACCGTGCCGCCCACAAGGTTCAGAAGGACATTGAGTGCATGCTCCAAGATGGCATAATCGAAGTGAGTTACAGTGACTGGTGCCAAAGCCAGATGGTACCCAATGGTTATATGTGGACTACCACAAAATTAACGCTGTTACAAAGACTGATATATATCCAATTCCATGGTTGGAGGACTGTGTCAAAAAACTTACATTTCTAAGTTGGACTTGCTCAGAGGTGACTGGCAAGTACCTCTGACAGAAAGAGCAAAGGCAATTTCGTCTTTCATAACACCAAGTGGACTGTATCACTTGAAAGTCATGTCATTTGACATGAAAAATGCTCCAGCCACATTTCAAACACTGACTAATAAGGTCATTGCTGGATTACCCAACTGTGTGGTGTATATTGATGACCTGGTGATTTTTAGTCACTCATGGAAGGAACATTTACAGCAATTATCGGACTTGTCCAATCGAAGTCAGAAGGCAGGCTTGATGATAAATATGGCTAAAAGTGAATTTACCAAATCCCAAGTCACCTTCCTGTGCCATGTTATTGGACATGGACAAATGGCCCCACAGGATGTTAAAACGAAAGTAACGAATTTCCCACACCATTGACGAATAAAGCAGTACTGCAGTTCCTGGGCTTGAATAGATTTTACTGAAAGTTTGTGCCGAACTTTAGCAGTGTGGCTGCTCCACTCACTGAACTGTTAAAAAAGGGCAAGAAGTTTCAGTGGGCAGTGGACTGTCAAAAGCATTTGACAGCCTAAAAACTGTGTTAACCACTGCCCCCATTATTAGCCACACAGGAATACACAAAGCCTTTCAAGGTGATGGGTGCGCTGATGCCTGAATTTACATGTGTTTATGCATGTTTGCATGATTATAGTTAGTGTAGTGCATATGTGTGTTTAGGCTACTAACCGGGTTTTGAAGGATGATAAATGAAGCCATATTTTGGTATTGATGGTTCATTCTTTTAAGGGAGGAGGTGTCACAAAGCTAGTCCCGTTTTTTTCTCTAAAAGATGTTCCTTGGCTCAAGGAGACTCTGTCCTTGAGTTTTTTCAGAGGGGCAATAAACTGGACCAGACTCTGATCAGTCTGGTTTGGTACAGAGATGATATGGATTTTGAAAGGCCTTTTCTTTGTATGTAAACAGATGAGTCTTCAGGCCAAAGTGCTTAAGTTTTAGAAGTGTCCTGTATAAAGAAAGGGGAGTGGTCAGCTCTCTAGCTGAGCAGTTTTAGTTCAGTCTTGAACTGGTAGGAAGTTCAACATGGAGCCATGTGGAAACTCTCTCTCTCTTTCTGCCCTTCAACTTCAACCTGTAAGCATGTGATCCATTTATACTGGTTTTTGAAGGGAGTTTGCTTATTGGGACTGTTGTGTACGTTCGGAACAGCATAACTAAGTATAGTTGGATAGGCTGACTTCTGTTGGGATTCTTTATTCTGTTCTTTGTGTTTCATTGTGTAATTTTGTGAATAAAGTTTCATCTGTTTTAAAATCTAGCAGTCAACCTATCTAACTTAATCCAGGAAATTTTCACTGCACACTGAGAAACATTGCAAAGTTATGGTCTGAGCTGCCTGCTAAGAATCTTTTGAGTGGTTTCGCTTAGTCCATAACAACAGAAGTCAGTGTATGGTTCAACTTAATTTCATTCACAAAATGCTCCTTATTAAAAATACCATGTGATTATTTCCCAACAATTATTTTCCTCTATCCATCTGAGAAAGAATATGACCCACAATGATCCATGTGTTTTATCTTGCCCATTGGAATCTCCTTTCCCTCTGATGTATTGCTGGCTCTCTTCCACAAAGCTGGTTTCACAGGTCAGGACAGATATTCTCCTGGATCTCCTTGGACTGCCTCATCATCTTCTGCCATGAGTCTTGCTGTGCATCTTCCCTTCAAGTTTTCACTGAGTCTTCACTGAATCATCACTGAGGTTTCTCTGTGTCCTCACTGAGGTTTCTCTGTGTCCTCATGAGGTTGTAGAGTCAAGGTGTGTATTTTGTCCCCCCCGCTCCTGACCTTCCAAACATTTCTGTGGCCTTTGGCCATTGGAGCCATGAACTGGATTTAAGTCATCCAATGGGATTGTGCCAACACCCTTCACTGATGCCATGCTGGGAGGTGTAATTTACACACACTCAGGCAGTCCTCACATTCTCCACACACTCAGGCAGTCATGTTGCCTGAGAGTTCGATTGATAATATTCCCATACACAGCTCTTGATCTGGTTGTAACTAGTTCTCTTGAATCTTTTGACTGGTTTGACCTTGTCTTCTACTATTGTCTGAAGCCGACAGCTGCTGGTTGCTCTTTAATTTAGTTTGGCCAGTTTTCTGTCAGACCTAATTTCTCCTGGGTCAATTCAGAATGTCCAATTTTGGGCTCATGGTTGCTTGACTCCAGGTTTATGGCAGAATTTTTTATATAAAGCAGGATCTGGCCAAAGTAAACTGGGAACAGTTTGCTGAGGGTGAGTCTACAGCAGAACAGTGGGAAGTGATCAAAAAAGGTAATGGGTTGAGTACATGGTCCCTTTTAGATGAAATGTTGGAGCAAGAAGCATTCCAGGCTTTAATTTCAGTGAAATTAAATAAAGCAGAACAAAATAAAATCAATCGCGACAGACTTCACTTTAACTTCATGCCAATGTTTGCTTTTTCCCTTTCACCCCAGACATTGTTTATGTTTAAATAACCATCCAATAGCCTGTTAAATACCACAACTGGACCTTAAGACCAGAGGATATCGGAGCAGAATTAGGCCATTCAGCTCATCGGGTTGTTTCTGCCATTCAGTGAGATCATGGCTGCCCTGATAGTTCCCATCTCTACTTTCCTGCCTTTTCCCCATAACACTGGATTCCATTCCTGATTAAAAATCCATCACTATCAAACTCAAAGTTACTTCAGGACTCAGTCTCAACAGCCTTCTGTGGTAAAGAATTCCTCAGATTCACTTCATCTGAGAGATGAAATTCCTCCTCATTTCCATCTTAAATTGGAGACCCATTCCTGTGAGCTTTTGTCCTCTGGTCCCAGACTCTCCCACAAAGGGAAACAACCTCCTTTCCATATTCACCCTGTCAAGGCCCAAAGAAACTGAAATGTTTCAAATCTCCTTTTCATTCCCTGTAGGGCTGCAAATTTATTTCAAACAACAGAGAAACAGGCCTTCAGCCCACCATGTCTATGCTGACCAGCAAAGGCCAAACTATACTCATCTCATTCACCTATATTTGATGCATAACCTACCTAATCCTGCAAATTATGTGCTCATTCAGGTGTTTTTTTCTTAAAAGTTGCAAGTACACCTCTCCACTACACTCAACATCTTACATATTTTGTACCACCCCTTGAGTGGGGGGAGAAAACCTTTCCCCCAGATCAACTGTAAACCGCTTACTCCTCACCTTAAACTTATGTTCTCTGGACTTTGACATAGATAGGGTAGATCATGAAAATCTTTTCTCGGTGCTGCTTATAATTTTGTGAAATCTTAGTGAATTTCTTCTTCACCCTCCAGTACATTCACATACTTCCAATAGTGTGGTGATCAGAACTACAAATCGTATTCCATCTGTAGCTTAACCAATTGCTCTATAAAGTTGCAACATAAATACTCTATAAAGTGAGAGTATTGGCCTAAAATTCACTAAAGAGGAGGAAAACAAGAACAAACTGCCATTTTCAGATGTCACAGTAGAGTGAAGAGCCAATGGGCAACTTCAAACCAGCATCTACAGGAAAACAACACATACGGACCAAATATTGAACTACAGAAACAATCATCCCAACATCCACAAATGAAGCTTGTGGATTATTTCAACTAGCCAACACATACTGCAGCACAGAAGAACTATGCAGAGCAGAGAAAAATCACCTTTACAGTGTGTTCAAAAAGAACGGGTACCCAATGAACACAGTCCACCAATTTCTCAGCAACCAATCCAAACACACAGACAAAATGCAATCAGAAACCCTAGCCACTCTCAACTACATCAAATACATCTCAGAAATGACTGTCAGCCTACTCAGACCCCTTGGCATCATGGTAGCCCACAAACCCACCACCACACTAAAACAGCAGCGAATGAACTTGAAAGACTCTGTACAGACAACAAGCAAAACTAATGTCATTTACAAAATACCGTGCAAGAACTGTAATAAATACCACATTGGACAAACAGGCAGACACCTCACCACCAGGATACATGAACACCAACGAGCCACAAAACGACATGACCCTCTCTCACTGGTATCCTTACATACAGATGAGGAAGGACACCACTTTGACTGGGGCAACACATCCATCCTAGTACAAGCCAAACAGAGACATACACGAGAATTCCTAGAAGCATGGCATTCCAACCGGAACTCTATCAACAAACACATTGAGTTAGACCCCATCTGCCACCCCCTGAGAAAAAGAACAGGAAATGACATCACTACAGGAAATGACATCATCACAGGAAATGACATCAACAGCGCAAAGAAACATGAACATATCAATAGAAAGCAGGAATCATGTACACTGCTTCGCCTGAGGCCCACTGAAGATGTTACCTAGAAGGGCGATGAAACGTCTGGAAATGGACCTCCCAGCTCAGCGAGCAAACCTACATCCAGACAAACAGGATCATTAGGGCAGCATCAGGGACTGACTTGCTCCAGTGTCTCTCAAGATCTTCTTGGTTTATCTCCTGGCTTTGAAACTGAAGGAAATACTCCCCTTAAATATCAAACCCTCCAGTGGCCTCACTCTCCTTGTTCACATTTAAAAACAAATTCTCTGGACTGTCCTGACTTCCCTCTCCCTCTTCAGTACATTAAAAGCGTTCACGTTTTCTCTGCCCTGCATTATGGTTAGAATAGTTACTTATTTTTGTGATGTATCTTTTTCTGAAAATTCTTTTGATATTCCTCTGATTCTAATCAGTCTCCCATTGAACTTCCAGCAGTTGACTTTGGCATGTCTAGTCTTACCAAGATGGGAGCATGTTGATTTCTGCCAATCAGAAGTGGCATGGTGGCACAGTGGTTAGCACTATAGCCTCAGTGTGCCAGAGACCTGGGTTTGATTGCTAACTCAGGTGACTGTGTGGAGTTTGCACATTCCCCCTGTGTCTGTGTGGGTTTCCTCCCACAATCCAAAAATGCGCAAGTCAAGTGAATTGGCAATGCTCAATTGCCCCCAGTGGTAGCTGTATTAATTTGGGGTATATGTAGGGTCAGGGAATGGGTCAGGGTGGGTTACTTTTTGGAGGGTTGGTGTAGACATACTGTAGGAAATCTAATCTAAGTAGTATTTGACCAATATTTATCAATTGCCAGTAACCTCATACCTCATCCTTTTTTTAATAGCTTGAGCTCTTACCAGGCTCAACAATGAGTTTGCTACCTCTGGCAAATATCATTTTTTCATAGCCTCCAGAATGCACACTGTAACATAACCCTTGAGGAGAACTGAGGGTTGAGCTCATTTCCAATACACTCCTACTATCAGTCTATTTTCATTGTTTTTTCAGTGATGGGAAATCAGTGAGCAATTTAATTCTCAGATTTTCTGCACATGCTCTTGAAAAGATTTGAATGTGCTCCGATCAGATTTGTTACTCTATTCTCTCAAATTACAACATTTACGGGGTTCCACCATTAGGTTTGTGCCAAAAAGCAGCCTGTAGTTCCCGCCCCACACACAGCCTGATACTGCCTGACAAAAAAACCTGTCACAGTGAGGAAAGAATCTTTGACTGTTGTAACAATGTAATTTAAGTGAATGGGTGTGCATTCTACCTGAGAAGGAAAGGGGAATGCATTGTCTGCTGGCCTCTCAGGTCACTTACCTTGACCCTGTGTCTTCATTATATTTTGTCTGTCTCCCTGACTGCAAGGAGATGAAGCAAGGGTAACCAGGTTCAATACAGACAGACCCATTTGCACCCACACGAACCACATACACACACGCACGCACACACACTCATCTACACACACACACCAAAGATACATGCACATGCACACTCATCAGCACACATATGAAGGTAAAAACAATGACTGCAGATGCTGAAAACCAGATTCTGGATTAGTGGTGCTGGAAGAGCACAGCAGTTCAGGCAGGATCCGAGGAGCAGTAAAATCGACGTTTCAGGCAAAAGCCCTTCATCAGGAATAAAGGCAGATGAAGGGCTTTTGCCAGAAACGTCGATTTTACTGCTCCTCGGATGCTGCCTGAACTGCTGTACTCTTCCAGCACCACTAATCCAGAATCTGGTTTTCAGCATCTGCAGTCATTGTTTTTGCCTAGTTGATTTTAACCCCAATACGAATCCTCTTGCAAGGTTGCCTGCATTGAAGAAGTTTTCATCCTCTCTCTACAAGAATCTCAGGGAGTCCCTCTCCCACTGCAACTCCCAGGGTCTCTGCCTTTATTCCTGATGAAGGGCTTTGCCCGAAACGTCGATTTTACTGTTTCTCGGATGCTGCCTGAACTGCTGTGCTCTTCCAGCACCACTAATCCAGAAGCACACATATGAACACAATACACACACAAAACATACACTCATGTCCACAAACATCAACAACACATTTATCCAAATACATAATACACACAGTCTCTCACACACAACACACAAATACTCATAAGCAGAAATAACCTCACGTGTACACACACACTAATCTACATACACAACGTACACATTTGTGTACATAGACTCTCTCTCATATACACACTTGTGTACATATACATTCCAAAACACATACACAACAATGCACACACATACACATACTCTCTCTTTCACACATCTACACACACACTCATAGAATCATAGAATCATGATAGTGTGGAAACATGCACACACAGAAAGATAGACACACACAGACATAGGTACACTCAAAACACACAAATGCACTTGTGAAAACACATACACTGAGAAATACACACAAAATCTTAGACTTACAAATGCACACACATGCACACACTCATAGAATCATAGAATCATGACAGTGTGGAAACAGGCCATTTGACCCATCAAATTCACACGGAAGAGCATCCCACAGAGACCTGTCTTCATACCTTATCCATGTAACCCTTCATTTCCATAGCTAATCCCCCTAGCCAGAACATCCCTGGACACTATGGGCAATTGTGCATGTCCAATCTATCTTACTGCACATCTTTGGACTGTGCATGGAAACCAGAGAACCCAGAGGAAACCCATGCAGAGATGGGGAAAATGTGCAAACTGCACAAACAGTCGACCAAGGGTGGAATGGAAACCTGGGTCCTTGGCGCTGTGAGGTAGCAATGCTATCCACTGAGCCACCATGCTGGCCAACACACATGCAGACACACACACACCACAGCACACAAACACCAAAACACTCCACAACTTGCATGTACAACATATACCACAAACACCAACATATACACTCTCACATACACAAACTGGCAGACACATAAATGCACACCCACAGACAGACACATACACAAAGGGAACTTTTGTTGCAATTGGTGTACATCAGGCTAATTGTCACAGTCACACGGGATGAGGGCTTTGCTGGTTGGGCCAGCATTTACTGGTCATCCCTAATCACCCAGACAGCAGCTCAGAGTCAACCACATTGCTGTGGAGTCACATGTCAGTCAGCCCATGTATGGTTGGTAGCCTCCTTCCTTCAAGAACATTAGTGAGCCTGGAAGCTTTTTCTGAGAGTTGGCAATTATTTCCTGGCAATCACTGGATTCTTATTTCAAGAATTTCATGGAATTTAAATTGCACCATCTGGTGGATTTTGCACGAGTACTCTCAACATTAGCTGAGTTTCTAGATTAATAGTCTAGCAATAACCATTAGACAATCACCTCATTGCTAGATTGATTCAATTCCTCATACAAGAGGCTGTTCAGCCAATTAAACCTGTACCACTAAAAATATATGTCTTTCCTGCACTAGGCTACTTATGAAATGCCCAAATACACAGCATTATGATTAAGTGCTTATCCATGTAGTTTTTGAATTTGTGAGCTTCCCCCCCTCAACTAGCTTCCCAAGCAGTGCATTCCAGACACCCACCACCCTCTGGGTGAAGAAGGTTTCCTCAAATCTCCTCTGAACCTCTTGCCTTTCACTTCAAAGTGATATCTCCTTGGTACTGACCCTTTGACTAATGGGAGGACCAGTTCCACCACTGAACACACCAGATGGCCTCCTCATTTAGAGACCGCAACTTCCCTTCCCAAGTGGTTAAACATGCCCTCCAATGCATCTCGTCCACAGTCCGCACCTCCGCCCTCAGACCCCACCCCTCCAACCATAACAAGGATAGAACGCCCCTGATGCTCACCTTCCACCCTACTAACCTTCGCATAAACCAAATCATCCATCGACATTTCCGCCACCTCCAAACAGACCCCACCACCAGGAATATATTTCCC
>NC_057718.1:3109550-3156645 GCF_004010195.1 Chiloscyllium plagiosum | reverse complement strand
CCTCCTCTAGCTTATCTCTCCATGCTTCAGGCTCACTGCCTTTATTCCTGATGAAGGGCTTTTGCCCAAAACGTCGATTTTGAAGCTCCATGGATGCTGCCTGAACTGCTGTGCTCTTCCAGCACCACTAATCCAGAATAATGGGAATAACTGCTTTCTAATCACCCTGTCAATGCTTTATTCACATCTATTACACCCCCACCCCCATCAAATCTTCTCTGCTCCAAAGAAAGCAACCCAAGCTTATAGTCTCTCTTCATATCTGAAATGCACCATCTCCGATAACATCCTGGTCACTCTCCTTTGCACCCCCTCCATGGTAATTCCAACCTTCCTTTTTTAAACTGCACAAAGTACTCCAGCTGAGGTTTAACCAAAGTGCTGTATAGCTGTAACATAACCAACCTGCACTTATAAACTGTATCTCAACTGAAAATTGTAAGCATCCCACATGCCTTCTTAACGAGCCTGTTAATCTGCCCAGCCACCTTCAGCGTTCTGTTGCACCCAGCATTCCTTGTGGGTGAAGGCAATCCTTAGCTCGCCAGCCAGGATAGTGCATTGTACGGCCCTTCATCAGGACTTTTGCCAGAAATGTTGATTCTCCTGTTCCTCGCATGCCAGGTGTCCTGCTGTGCTTTTCCAGCACCACACTCCCCGCCCTGATCTCCAGCATCTGTAGTCCTCACCTTCTCCTAGCTCAAGGTGAGGAGAGACTTCCTCAACATGTGTTTTCTGCAGAGCTTCACAGGGCTGATATTTGCAGCAGAAAATGGGAGAAGGTGGAGGTATCATCCTGCTTTTAGGAGTCAAAACCTGCTTTAACTCTGAAACTGCATTCACAAAGTCTGAAATCACACAATATCAGATTATAGTCCAACAAGCTTATTTGAAATCACAAACTTTTGGAGTGTAGTCCCTTCATCAGGTGACGTGACCCTCATGTTCTTTTTAAATCTTTCTTCTCTCACCCCAATAATGTGCCCCTAAGTTTTGGCTATTCACCTGATCTTTGCCCCTCATGATTTTATAAACCTCTGTAAGGTCATCCCTCCCCCACCAATGCTCCAATGGAAAAACTCCCAGGCTATTTTTGTAACTCAAACCCTCCGTTCTTGACAACAACTGGAAATCTTTTCTGAACCTTCTCCAATTTAATAATTTTCTTCCAATAGCAGGGTGACCAGAACTGCACACAGTACTCCAGAAGAGGCCCAGTTTGAGGGTGGTTGGGGATGGTGGTATTTATTGCAGATAAAGTGATAGTATGGGGTTGTGGAGATGCAACAAGTAACTGACTGATCTGTGGAGTGGGGACCAGTTTTCTGTGATAAGGCCGTGTGCCTGCCAACAACGATGTGATTGCTAACACTTCACCTGATGTAGGAGCAGCGCTCTGAAAATCTGTGATTTAAAATAAACTTGTTGGACTATAACCTGGTGTCATGTGACTTCTGACTATGTCCACCCCAGTACAACACCGGCATCACCACATCATTCTGGCTGAACAGCTTGTGAGTGTGAATGATTATCGCCAGAAGCCATCGGACCTCTGGAAATTGAGGTGGAGTCCTTTTCTCTGCAGTAAAAGCTAACTAATGCCCGAAGAAAGCCGGTTTATTCTCCCTTCCCAGCTGCTGCAAGCTGTTGCTTTTAACAAGAATTTGTAAACCAGTCATTCTGTGTTTCTGACAAGGAAGTGGAAAACACTTGAAGAGAGAGAGGGAGAGGGAGATATGGCAATCAGCAAATCCTGATGAACAAATTAAGCATCACAATGAATCTTGTAGATAGGGATCCTTGAACTGATTTGTACAAATTCCTTAATTGTTAAGTTACGATATAGAAAGCTGTGGGTCACATTAAGCTTCATTTATTTGTCAATTGTGAATTTGCCACATTTGAAACTATTGTTGCATTCTTGACTCCATTACATCACTTCTGCACTGTGGCCCTACTAGTCTCTTTTTGCTGGTTCACAGCTCCTTGAAAGTGGAGTCGGAGGTAGATAGGATAGTGAAAAAGGTGGTTGGTATGCTTTCCTTTATTTGTCAGAGTATTGAGTACAGGAGTTGGGATGTCATGTTGCGGCTGTACAAGACATTGGTTAGGCCACTTTTGGAACATGGCGTGCAATTCTGGTCTCCTTCCTATCAGAAGGATGTTGTGAAACTTGCAAGGGTTCAGAAAAGATTTACAAAGATGTTGCCACGGTTGGAGGATTTGAGATATAGGGAGAGGCTGAACAGGCTGGGGCTGTTTTCCCTGGAGCTGCGGAAGCTGAGGGGTGACCTTATGGAGATTTATAAAATCATGAGGTGCATGGACAGAATAAATAGACAATGTCTCTTCCCTGGGATGGGGGAGTGCAGAAGTAGAGGGCATAGGTTTAGGGTGAGAGGAGAAAGATATAAAAGAGACCAGAAAGGCAACTTTTTCACACAGTGGATAGTACATGTATGGAATAAGCTGCCAGAGGAAATGGTGGAGGCGAGTACGATCGCAACATTTAAAAGGCATCTGGATAGGTATATGAATAAGAAGGGTTTGGAGGGATATGGGTGGGTGCTGGCAGATGGGACTAGATTGCGGTGGAATATCTGATTGGCATGGATGAGTTGGACAGAAGGGTCTGTTTCCATGCTGTACATCTCTATGACTCTGTGAATCTTCTGATTTCTCTCATATATTACTGTTTTCTCAAAAACAATAATCAGCAAGGCTTACATGTAGAATAATGTAATTTACAACACAGACTGAGACTATTCAGTTCACCAAGCTTGCACTGTTGCATAATGAATAGCTTAGAGTAAAATTTCTCAAGGAGTTTTAGAAGGTCCAGTTATGCAAGGGATATTTTCAGCCAAATACCTAAAACTGTAATGGTCTGGGAAACCATTATCAGTCACAGGGAATCATTCTGGACCAGTATATCATGGAATGAAGCTCACTGATAAAGGAAACATGTTGCTTTCATTATACACATTGCTTCTTCATAATCCATTCCAGACATTCTCAGCTACAGGAAGCAGTTGAGGCCAAAACATTGAATGTTTTCAAGAAGGAGTTCAATATAGTTCTGAGGGCTGAAGGGATCAAAGGGTATGGAGAGAAAGCAGGAACAGGGGACTGTGTTGGATGATCAGCCATGATTATGTTGAAGGGTGGCACAGGCACAATGGGCTGAATGGCCTACTCCAGTTCCTATATTCTATGCCTTGAGAAGGTGATGGTGAGTTGCCTTCCTGAACTGCTGTGGTCCATTTGGTATTGGGACATTTGATCCAATGACATTGAAGGAATGAGGATGATATATTTCCAAGTCTGGATAGTGTGTGCCTTGGAGAGGAACCTGAAGGAGGTGGTGTCCCATGTATCTGCTGTCCTTGTCCTTTCAGATGGGAGAGGCTATGGGTTCAGAAGCTATTGTTGGAGGAGCCTTGTGAGTTACTGAAGGGCATCAGGTAGATGGTACAGACTGTCCATCGGTGTTGAAGGTGTTAGCTGTGGTGCTAATCAAGTGGGCTGCTTTGTTCTGGATGGTGTGAATCTACTTGAATGTTGTTGGAGCTACACTTATCCAGGCAATTGAGAAGAATGCCATCATATTCCTACCTCTGCTTTGTAGAAACATGGTGGACAAGCTGTGGGAGTCAGCATGCAGATTCCACCTGCTCTTGTCGCCACAATCTTAATTAAACTGCTCCAGGTAATAGGCAGGTTATTGTAGAGTACTTATTGAAGTACTTCGGAAAATAGAGGAGAACCACCTTTACAACATATTCAAGAAGAACGGATACTCAAAAATACAGTGCGCAGATTCCTCAAGAACAAACCACGACAAGCAGACCAAACACAGCCAGAAACCCTAACCACCTTAACATGCATCAAAGAAGTTTCAGAAATGACAGCCAGACTACTAAGACCTCTTGGAATCCTAGTAGCACACAAACCCATCAACACACTCAAACAAAAACTAACAAACTTAAAAGATCCACTACAACCCATGGACAAAACCAACGTCATCTACAAAATTCCATGCAAGGACTGCCATAAACACCACGTAGGACAAGCAGGAAGAAAGTTAGCCACCAAGATACACGAACAACAGCTAGCCACAAAAAAGACATGACCCTCTCTCCCTCGTAGCCCTACACAGATGAAAAAAACCACCATTTCGACTGGGACAACACATTTATCCTGGGACAGGCTAAGCAAAGACATGCCAGAGAATTCCTGGAGGCCTGGCACTCCAACCACAACGCCATAAACAAACACATAGATCCAGATGTCATCTATCAACCCCTCAGAAAACAAACAGGAAATGACATCACCACAAACCCCAGGAACCCCATCCAGGAGAAAGATATAAATAGAAAGCAGGAGACAACAGCTTCGCTTCACTTGGAGGTCGCCACTGATGATGTTACCTAGCCCGGTAATGAAACGCCTGGATATCAAACCTACAGCTCAGCGAGCAAACCTACACCCCGCTGAATGACTCTACCTTTCTTAAATAAACTCAATAACTGAAACTCACAAATGCTCAGAAGCAACTATTTAGGGTGGCGCAGTGGCTCAGTGGTTAGCACTGCTACCTCACAGCACCAGGGACCTGGTTTGATTCCAGCCTTGGGTGATTATCCATGTGGAGTTTGCATGTTCTCCCTGTGTCTGCGTGGGTTTCCATTAGGTGTTCTGGTTTCCTCTCACAGATACTTGGGTTAGGTGGATTGGCCATGCTAAATTGCCCTGTAGTGTTCAGGGATGCGTAGTCTTTGTGGATTAACCATGGTAAATGGAGGGTTATGGGGATATGGTGTAGATATGGGTGGGATGTTCTTCGGAGGGTTAGTTCGGACTCAATGGGCCAGATAGCCTCTTTCTGGACTGTGGAGATCCTATGATTCTATACCTATGTTTCCCAAGTATAAATTTCATTCACTTTTCTACCAGAGCCCACTGATTCATCAACTTACAGGGACTGAAGCATTCCATGCTTACATGCAGCCAGACCTGGACATATTCAGGCTTGACTGAAAACTGGCAAATATCATTCATGCTGCACAAGAATGAGGCAATTAACATCTTCAACAAGAGGGAGGTTAACTAACTCCCTTGACATTCAACAGCTTAATCTCCAATTTTAACATCATTGGAGTTAGCATTGACCAGAAGCAATTGAACCAGGCTTTGGACCCTGGAGCTGGGATTACTTGGAATTTTCATACCTACAAGGCACAAATCAGGAGTGTAATGAAAAACTTTCCACTTGCCTAGAAGAGACTAACACCACTCAAGAAGGTTTACGACATCCAGAAACAAACAGCCTGTTTAATAACACCTTCAACATATTGTCTAGCTATCACCATTGTTAACAGCTAACCTGAGAATGCAACTTTTAAAAAAAGGTTTTGTGATTTACAAATGAAAGAAGTGAAACTATCACGGTATTCGAACAGATGAAAGACTCAACAGACAATCAAGGTACTTTTCAATGTATAATTTCAGTTATATCACACTGTAAATTTTTGCTATAAATTCTGTGTCTTACAATTGTGTCCTCCACAATCACCTGATGAGGAACGGCACTCCAAAAGCTAGTGTGCTTTCAATTAAACCTGTTGGACTATAACCTGGTGTTGTGTGATTTTTAACTTTGTACACCCCAGTCCAACACCGGCATCTCCAAATCATGGTTTTGTGAAGCGTAGTTTGTGCCTTAGTGAGTTCTTTGAGAAGATGACCAAACAGGTGGATGCAGGTAAAGCATTTAATAAGGTTCCCCATAGTAGGCTGTTGCAGAAAATATGGAGGCATGGGATTGAGGGTGATTTAGCGATTTAGATCTGAAATAAGCTAGCTGAAATAAGACAGAGTGTGGTGGTTGATGTGAAATGTTTATCCTGGAATTCAGTTACTAGTGGTCTACAGCAAAGGTCTGTTTTTGGGCTAATGCTGTTTGTTATTTTTATAAATGACCATGATGAGGGCATAGAAGGATGGGTTAGTATATCTACACTATTTCAGTGGATTTGTGGATACTGCTGAAGAATATTGCAGGTTACAGAGGGACATAGATAAGCTGCAGAGCTGTACTGAGGGAAATGGAGGTTAATGTGGAAAAATATGAGGTAATTCACTTTGGAAGGAGCAACAAGAATAAAGAGTATTGAGCTAATGGTAAGATTATTGGCAGTGTGGATGAGCAGAGAGATCTCGGTGTCCATGTACATAGATCCCTGAAAGTTGCCCAGATTGATAGGGTTGTTAAGAAGGCACACAGTATGTTAGCCTTTATTGGTCGAGGGATTGAGTTTCAGAGTGATGAGGTCATATTGCACCTGTCCAAAACACTGGTGCAACGTCACTTGGGGTGATGCATACAGTTTTGGTCGCCACATTGTAGAAAGGATGTGGAAGCTTTGAAAAAGTTGCAGAGGAGATTTACTGGCATGTTGCCTGGTATGGAGGGAAGTTCTTATAAGGTAAGGCTGAGGGTCTTGATATTGTTTATATTTGGGAGATGAAGCTTGAGAGGTGACTTAACAGAGACATATAAGATAACCAGAGGGTTAGATAAGGGTGGACAATGAGAGCCTTCTTCCTTGGATGTTGATGGCTATCATTAGGGGACATAGCTTAAATTGAGGGGTGATAGTAGTAGTAGTAGTAGACTCGACAACTTAAAGGACATTTAAATGGTCATTGAATATTCATATAGATGAAATGGAACAGTGTAGATTAGATTGGTTTCAAAGGTCGGCACAACATCGAGGGCGGAAGGATCTGCACTGCGCAATAATGTTCTATGTTCGATGATCCTCATTCATTCCCTTTATCTAAGAAACACAGACAGAGGGACACAGGAACAGAATAGACTATTCAATCCATCAAGGCTGCTCCACCGCTCAGTTAAAGAATGGATGATCAATGACTTCAATGGCACTTTGACACACTGTCTCCAAATCCCTTCAGATCAATCATCTCCAGAAAGCTTTAACTTCAGTCTTGAATGTTTCCAATAACTGATTCACCACAGTTGTCTGGCGAATGTAGTTTATTGGGATTTCAGTCAAGCCTTTGACAAGGCCCACCATGGGAGACTGATAATGAAAGGAAAAGCTGATGGGATCCAGGGTCACTTGGCAAGTTGGATCCAAAATCGTTTCCGACCCAGCAACTGAGCGTGGTGAGAGAGGGCTGTTTGTATGACTGGAGGCCCGTGTCCAATGGTGTACCACAGGAATCAGTGCTGGGTCCCTTATTGTCCATGCTGGATATAAACAATGCAGATCCGAGAGTGGGGCATGGTGAGTAAGTTTGCAGATGACAGAAAGATTGGCCTGATGGTTGAGAATGAGGATGATGGTGGTAGATTGCAGGAGGATAGAAATGGATTGATCAAATGGCTAGATCAGTGGCAGCTAGAATTGAATCCTGATATCTGTGAGGTGATGCACTTTGGTAGAAGTAACAAGACTAGGGCCTACACACTGAATGGTAAGAAATGAGGAAGCTCAGAGTAACAGAGGGGTGAAGCACTTGGAAGTACAGATTTTGTTGTCAGATGCAGATTACTGCCTGACCTTAGTGTTTTTAAAGTGAGCTTTATTTTCCATTTCCAGGTGCCATGTTTAATCCAGTGCTAGTTCAGTTTCCAACAGTTCAGAGTGTCAGAGAGGGTCAGACAGTGAGAATGATAGGGCACCATGAAGAATACCAAGCTGCAAGAAATGATCATTCATTGGTAACAACAGCTCCCCCCGAAAAGGAAGGGCAAGATGATAGCTCATTCCAGAAATAATTCATCAGGAAGCTCCTCCAGTTTTCCTGCTTCATATCAACCTTCCAGAGAGCCCTCCTAGAACAGTTTCATTCTGCCCATTACAAACGTACAGCCCAGTGATATTGCTGTCTATACCTGCAATGTGTGGGGTTATACCCATTCAATTACTGTCCTTAAGTATAATCTATAAGATCATGAGATATTGGAGCAGAATTAGGCCATTTGACCCATCGAGTCTGGTTTGCCATCATGGCACAGATGGTTCTCAACATCATTTTCCTGGCCACTCCCAATAATCTTTGACCCCCTTACTGATCCAGAATCTATCTATCTCAGTCCTAAATACACTCAATGACTCAGCCACTGCAGCCCTCTGTGTATTGAGTTCCACAAATTCATCAGCCACTCCTCATCTCAGCTGCCATTGTGGAATGTCACCCAGACTAATATCTCCCCATGTGACATGATGTGAGAAATCCTGGAAAGTTTTCCTATGTTAAAGGCACTATAAAACTGCAAATTGTTGTTGTTTAATCAAGTTTGAGCCAATCTACACATCGCTTCTACATTCTGACCTAATATGGCTTTCAAATGTTGCAGAGACTGGCAAATGACATTGTAAACAACAGAGAACAACCTGATAACAATCACCTGATGAAGGAGCGTCTCTCCGAAAGCTAGTGTGCTTCCAATTAAACCTGTTGGACTATAGCCTGGTGTTGTGTGATTTTTAACAGAGAATAACAGTTGTTGCCTGTGGTCTGGGTGTGTTTACTTCTTGGTTATATCTTTGTCAATCATCACTGACAGAGTGAGTTCAGCAGAGCAGATATTTTAAATTGTGCTTGATTTCACTGATATAACCATTTAATTAAATAAAACTCTAATTATCTGACCATCAAACTATGTGTCTGTGTTCTTGAGCTAATTAATTGAAAAGTCATACCAGAAGCTGCTGGCTGCTTGTGCACATTTGAGGTGACAAAGTTTTCACCTCCCACATCACCCTAACCCACTGTGTATTTGTGTTATCAACAACTGCCTTGGAATGAACAGCAACAGAAATAACAAATGGTTTGAGCCATTTGTTTGAGAGAAGCTGCTGCCCTTGAGACATGTAACCAATGTCAGGGTCAGGGGGCTGTGGCACGCTGGCAGTATCCCTAACTGTAGACCACAAGGTCAGGGATCAAGTCCCACCCTGTGGTACAGCACACCCCAACAGGTTGCTGAGAAGTAATTTCTGGCTCCGTATTTAACTAATCCTGTGTTCTGCTTGGTGATCTCCAGCTGAGACCACAATGACTGGCCGTGGGTTAATCACATTTTATGATCCCTGCATCAATTTTCAGGGATTCTCTAGATTAACCCATCCCATGTCTCCATTGTCTCTTTCCCTTTCTGAATCTGCTTCAGACCGAACCATTTGATCAAGTTTCTGAGACAGAGTCACACTGGACTGAAAATACTAACTTCGTTTCTCTCCACACACACACTGCCAGACCTGCTGAGTTTCTCCAGCAATTTCAGATTATTAATCATATGTTTTGGTTTATTGCCTTGAGATCGCATTTCTTGATTGGTGATAAAATCTGTTCATTTCCTCATTTTTGCCATCATTTTACTGAGTACACACTGTTACCTAAATGGCAGTTGTTATAAAGTGGAGGGGTTTGGGCCGAGTGTTTTTTAATATGGGGTTTTGACCATTCACAAGGTTGCAGCAAATGTGTGAATTCTTGAAGTTTCAGTGACTGATTGTGAGGATGATAATTGCCATCACTCCGGAAATAAACCTCTCTGAGCCACATTTAGAAACTCCAGCCAGTAATATCCTCCCTCAGAAGGGAGCAGCCGTTGGTTTATTGTCACTGCTTCCCCTTCACTGACACTTTAACTTCTTGAACGTCTGAGAAATGAGACATGAAAGAACTTGTAGTTGGCTGGGGCATTGCTGTTTCGCTGTTTTAACTGAATGTACAATAAACTGTGTGGAGAAACGGGGTTTCACTCTGTTGAGATGATCAAAATACTGCAGATGATGGAATTCTAAACCAAACACAGAGAATGCTGGAGAAACTCAGTAAGTCTGGCAGTATCTGCAGAGAGAGAAACAGAGTGACCATTTCATGATTGATCTGACTCTTCTTCACAATTCTACAATCACCTGAAATTGGGCCATTATTTCAGTTATTTGTTCTGAATACCATGTGCAGAAAAGTCAACAGTCATTAACTTAACCTTTTTAACATTATTTCTCCTGGTGACCCTATTCACTGCTGTTTTTCTCTGTTTGTATCCTCTGTCTGTTCTTGTCCCACTCTGGGTAATGTAGCTGCTGTCTCCCCTTGTTTTGTCAGCCCTCAGCTCCTTTCTCCTGAATCCTGCTCCCTTCTAATTAGTTAAAAACCCTCTCTACAGCCCTCGTTATTCGATTCACCAGGACACTGACTCCAGCAGAGTTCAAGTGAAGCCTGCCACAGAAGAACAGCTCCCTTTTACCCCAGTACAGGTGCCAGTGCCACACAAACTGAAACCCATTCCACTCAGACTGAACTCTGAGCCATGTATTGAACTGTTTGACTGTATTTACCCCGTGCCAGTTTGCTGTGGCTCAGGCAGTAATCCAGAGATTCTCACCTTGGAGATTCTGCTTTATCATTTAGCTCCCAATTGGTCAAAGTCTTTCAGTGTGACCTCCTTTCTTGTGCTCCCAGTGTCATTGGTCCCAACATAGACATTGACAAGTGGATCCTTCTCCTTCTCCTTCCTCTCCAAATTCATCTCCAGTTGTGTGTGACACGACAAGGAGAACAATCTGAATCATTAATCTGCAGTAAAGCAGATACTGTTGGACATTGACATTCAGATAAATCAGCTTTGAGGAAGGGTGAAAGTTATTATATTAAAGAAATAATGAGAAACTAAAATAAGCCTGAAATCATTATATTTACTTATCAGTCTGTGTAAAGGCAAATGGATGTTGTTTTAGAAGTGTGTTGGTATAGGCCCTTTCCAGTGATGTACTGTACTTCACTCTTTGAGGCCAACATCCCATTTGTCTTCTTCACTGCCTGTTGCACTCACACACTTTCTTTCAGTGACTGATGTACAAGGACACCCAGGTCTCATTGCACATCCCTATTTCCCCTTTCTATCACCATTCTGATGATAATCTGCCATCCTGTTTTTGTATCAAAGGGTATAACCTCAGATTTACCCACATTATCCTGTCTCTGCCATGCATATGCCCATTCACTCAGCCTGTACAACTCACACTGCAGTATCTCTGCATCCTCCTCACAGCTCACCCTCTCACCCAGCTTTCTGTCATTTGAAAATCTGTAGTCATTACATTCAGTTCCCTCATGAAATCATGAATGTATATTGTCAATAGCTGGATTGCAAGCACTGATCCCTGCAGTAAGCCACTAGCTGCCATTCAGAAAAACACTCAATTATTGTTGTGGTTCTGTTCGCCGAGCGGGGAATTTGTTTTGCAGACATTTCGTCCCCTGTCTAGGTGACATCCTCAGTGCTTGGGAGCCACCTGTGAAGCGCTTCTGTGATCTTTCCTCTGGCATTTATAGTGGTTTGTATCTGCCGCTTCTGGTTGTCAATTCCAGCTGTCCGCTGCAGTGGCGGGTATATTGGGTCCAGGTCGATGTGCTTATTGACTGAATCTGTGGATGAGTACCATGCCTCTAGGAATTCCCTGGCTGTTCTCTGTTTGGCTTGTCCTATAATAGTAGTGTTGTACCAGTCGAACTCATGTTGCTTGTCATCTGAGTGTGTGGCTACTAAGGATCCGCATCCATGAACACCAACTAGCCACGAAACGACATGATCAACTATCAGTTTTTATGTTCTCTCAGTTTGCTGAGGCTGGAGAGGCTGTATCTCTGTTGATCTTTGGGGAAATCCTGCCCCTTTAAATGCTGCCTGGCTGCCTTTTCTAATGCAGCAGACCCTTCCCAGTTCCAATCCTCACATCTGCTGTGGATTGTCAGGAAGCCTCTCCCACTATGAATAGTCCAGGGAAGAGGTTTGCAGTGTGTGGTGAATTAGCTTGTGTCACACAGCGGTTCGACAGTGTGAATTCAACATGTCACTGTTATAGCAACATCTGTATTGCTGTTCCCAGCACACAGTGACTGATAGTCAGGATATCAATCAGGAACAAACCATCTCAACTGGTTCAGTCTGACAACCTGTTCCCTCTCTTTAATGTAGGACTTAGACTTTTGGATTGGTCCCTTTAAATCCTGGTGGGAAATGAGAACAATCAGACTGCTGTTCATTTATTAGTTTTTTTTTATTTTGAAGGTACATCTGCCCCAGTCCTTCTCCAGTCACTGATCCTGGAATGTGTCACAGAGGGTCACACTGCCCAGTTACAGTGCACCGTGATGAACGCTGCTGTGACACACACCGATGTTTACTGTTACTGCAAGTAATGAGGGTGTCCGAGGGAGTGGATTTTGGAACGTTATGTTTTGAATCAAGCAATATAGGACCAAGGATTCACTGAGTGATTCCACCCTTCCAGTGACCCTTCCAATGACAGCTTCATTCTGACCATCACAAACATGCAGCCAGTGACACTGGGGTATATTACTGCTCAGTTTGGGGAAGTATCCTTAGTGACAGAAGCCAGCTCACTGTGAACAGTGAGTGGAGTTTACACCACAGTCATCTCCAGCAATAACCTTATGCCCAGTGAATGAATTGGAGAACAGTTTGTGATCAAGAAGATTGAGGTGGTGATAGAGAGTGTTCTTAGGGATGGATTCACTGTGGGAAGGACAGCTGAGCTCAAGTTCAATGTTGGTGCTGGGGGTGGGAGAAAGGGGATTTACTTTTGTGACAATGGGAGAAGAATTTTGTGGGAAATGTGGAGCTTTTTCCTGGAGAATAAGTGATATTAATTTCATTTGGATCACAAGAGTGTCAGTACCATTGGGCTGGGTGAGTAGAGTCAAGGGGATTGCTCTGTGAGGTCCAACATCTGCAGGGGAATCTCTTCATGAAGTATTTGCAAAGATAAAGTTTCTAATGTCAGGATTTGTAACAATTATCCATTGGAATCTGAATTATGGTCAGAAGATCTCCCATCAATGTTTCACTTTCTGGAATCAGCCTCATTGACAAGAAATTGCAGGAACATTGAGAATTTAACACATTCTACCTTCGGATAGGATTTCCTTGCCCCTTTCCTGGGATGGTCTTTCTTTCAGGTATTTTTTTTAACCATATCTCAAATTATTTCTGCAGAGCTGTGTTGCCTTGTCTGTGAATAAATGTCTGTTTGAGATTAAAGATTTAATCTCAAATAGAAATGTACTTGCACACCACAATTTCTACTTGTTTGAAGAGTCTCTCTTGCTGATAATAAATAAGATATTTTTCACGTCTTTAATGAACTTTTTTTTTAACTTTAAATCAGACAAAAGAACAGTGACAAATTGGTTGTATTGTTGATTCAGTAACACATTTAGTATGACTTGTCGTTAATTGGGGCTTGATTACTACAGCACTTCCCTCATTTCACTCTAAACACTGTGATGTGAGTCTGTGGTTTCTGTATGCTTTTAATATCATTTTTTTTGGAATTTGGATTTTGAATGAGTGACATGTCAGTTTTGGTCTGTGTGTGTGTGTGAGGGGATTTAAAGGTTAAAATGGGAATATTTCTGGAGTTTGAGAGTCCCAGAGTCATTGAGTCATTCACCATGGAAACAGACCCTTTGGTCCACCCAGACCAGATATCCTAATCTGACCGTTCTTGGAGTGCGAATGGGAATGTGTTTCCATTCAAAGACATTTTATGAGCTGACAAGGTAAAGCTGACAATGTTGAAATCATTCTGATAGATGGAATTAGGTTTTTTTTGTTTGGAAGAAAGAGGTATTGGTTGGAATGTCTTATTGTTTCAATTCACAGGGTCCTGTTGGGAGTTAGATGTATAAAGCAATTTCCCTTGATGAAAGGTGATAGTTTTGGACTGTTAAGAAATAGGGGACCTCAGTATAAGCAGTTTAATTTTAATAATTCCAAACCCAAACTGATTCTTTAGACTCTTAGATGGTTTATTTGAAACTGAGATTATCCGTTTTATTGTTGAAACCAAATGTGCAGCATTGTGTGTTTGTTTCTCACTGATAGACCAGCACATTTTATGCAAAATTAAACCCTATCCAGGTTTCAGTCTGGGTTTGAATTTGTACAATACTAACATCAACTGAGAACATAACGATGCTTCTTGAAGTGACAGTCAGATCCCATTGCTGGAGCTGATGACACTGTCCAACCCTTATAGTATTCTCCAGATATAGCAGCTCACACGGAAAGCAATGGACATGCATTCTCTATGTCCCAGGACACCAAGGGATGGCCATAACCACACAATAGGCACAGTTTGGATAACCTCCACTAGCCACTTCCTGCACCTGTCAATGGCTGCCTTGTCCAGGCCCAAGATCAGATGAACTGGGAGATCTGTTCTGTCCATCATTCTGAGATGAGAGCCAATGTATCCTGGGCTAGAGGGGGTTGGTGAGATAGGGTTTGACAGGAGATTTGGGAGCTGGTGGGTCTAACAAGCTGAGTTCTGGCTCTCTGAGGAGCTCCTGGATACAGGGAAACACAGAGTCAGTGAGTAATTAGGAGATTCCCAGTCCCAGTGAATATGCAGGGGCACTGTGTACATGATAGTGGGAGGGTTGTGAGGAATCAGGCTCAGGGAAAGGTGACCATTGTGAGGAAAGCAGTGAGCAGGATAAGCAGGGAATGAGAGAGCTTCCCAGAAGATGCTGCCTTATCTGAACAATAAATGGGTCACCAGAGATCATCAAACATAGTACATTGAACAGTACAACACAGGAATGGACCCTTCGGCCCATGATGTTGTGCCAAATGAAACTACTTCCTTCTGCCTGCCCTTCATTTATATCTATCCATACCTTGTGCATTCATGTGTTTATCTAAAGTCCCTTAAATGTCTTATTTCATCTGCCTCAACTACCATCTCTGGTAGTGGGTTCCAGACTCCTACAACTATCTACGTTAAAAAAAATCCTCTTACATCTCCTTTTAACTTTCTCCTTCTCACCTGAGCTGCAAGCCCTCTAGTATTACATGTTTCAATTTGGGAAAAATATTCTGTCTGTCAACCCTATCTATGCAACTCATAATTTTATAGACTTTTATTAAGTCTCCCCTCAGCCTTCACCACTCAAGTGAAACCAATCTAAGTTTTTCTAGCCTCTCCTGAAAGCTTTTCCCCTGTAATCCAGGCAGCATCATGTAAACCTCTTCTGCATCCTCTCCAAAGTCTCCACATCCTTCCTGTAATATGGCAACCAGAATTTAATGGAGGACTCTATGTGTGATTGCACCACAGTCTTATAAAGCTGCAAAGTGACATCCTGACTCTTGTACTCAATTCCCTGACCAATAAAGACAAGCTACTAGTGTGGTCACTTTCAAAGAGCTTTGGACTTGAACCCCAAGATCCTTCTGTACATTAATCCCATTCTGTCATCCCATTAATTGTATTCTTTTCCTTAACATTTGAACTCTCAAAGTGCAGCACCTCACACTTAGCCAGATTAAACTCCATCTGCCATTTCTCTATCTATATCTGAAACTGATCTCCCTCCCACTCTATCCTTTGACAACCTTCTACATTGCCCACAACTCCACCAATCTTTGTGTCACCTGAAAATTTACTAAACCACCCATCTGTATTTTCTTCCAAGTCATTTTATATATATATATATATATATATATATATACATAGGATTCCTGCGGAACTTCATTAATCACAGATCTCCAGCCAGAAAAGCACCCTTTCACCACTACCCTCTGCCTGCTATGGGTAAGCCAGTTCTGAATGCACACAGCCAAGTCATCATGGCTCGCTTGCACCTTACTTTTCACGAGGAGCCTACCATGAGGGACCTTGGCAAAATCCTTACTAATCCAAATAAACAATAGCCACTGCTCTACCCTCATCGATCACCTTCTAAAACATTCAGTCACTTAGTAACACAAGGCCTGCCTGCATAAAGCCATGCTGACATGCTTTCAAAATATGCATAATTCCTATCCCAAAGAATCCTCTCCAATCACATCCCAACCACCGGTGTGAGACTCACTAATCTATACTTTCCTGAGTTATTTGTTTCACTTCTTGAAAAGATGAACAATATTAGCTACATGTCAGTCCTGTGGGACCACTCCAGTGGCTAGCGAGGATTTAAATATCTCGGTCACTGCCCAGTAATCTCCTGTCTTACCTCTCTCAAGAGCCTGGGGGAGATACCATTAGGCCCTGAAGACTTATCCATCTTAATGCTCTTCAAGAGATCCAAAACCACTTCTTTCTTGGTGCCAAAATTCCTGAACATATTAGAATGCTTCACATAAATCTCTCTATCCTCCATATCCTTCTCCTGGGTGAATACGGATGCAAAGTATTCATTCAGGATCTCATCCACATCCTCTACTCCCAAGCGCAAGTTCCCTTCTTTAACCTTCAGCGGTTCTACCTTCTCCCTAGTTATCCTCTTGTTTTTAATGTATCTATGGAAAACCTTTTGATTCTCTTTAACACTATTTGCCAAAGTCATTTCAAGGCCCCTCCTTGCTCTCCTAATTCCTGTTTGATTAATTTCCTGCTTTCCTTCTATTTGTCATGGGTCTGTCCATTTTTAGCTTCCTAAACCTTTATATGCTTCTTTTTTTCTTTTGATTCAATTCCGAACCTCCCTTGTTATCCCTTACCTCACCACCCTTGTCCTTCCTCCTTACTGGAACATGCCAGTCCTGAACTCTCAGCAGCAGTTCTTTAAACAATTTCCACATGACAAACATGGCCTTGCCACATAACAGCTCCTCCCAATTAACACTCCCTGGCTCCTACCTAATTCTGACGTAATTTGCCTTTTCCCAATTTAGTAGCTTCCCGCAAGGTCCTGACTTATCTTTGTTTATAGCTATCTTAAAATTTAAAGTGTTGTGATCACTGTTTCCAAAATGCTCTCCCACTGAAGGGTCAGTCACCTGGCCAGGCTCATTAGCCAATACAAGGTCCAGTATGGCCACTCCTCTAGTTGGACTATCCACTTACTGTTTCAAGAAACCATCTTAGATGCACTTAACACACTGCCCTGTCTAAGCCTTTTGCTCTGAGGGAGTCCCAGTCAATATTGGGGAAGTTAAAGTCACTCACTATGACAATTCTGTTTTTATTGCATCTTTCCATAATCTGCCTGCATATTTGCCTCTTAATGTCTCCATGACTGTAGGATGGGGCCGTGGTATAATCTTATCAGAATAATTGCACCCACCTTACTTTTGAGCTTAAACCATATTGCCTCATTATCCCACCAAATGGGCTGGGATCAGGGTGAAGGGAATGGGACATTGAGGAGCATGGAACATATACTGGAGACACGAAGTGGGGAGAGCCTGAGGCAAGGAGCTGTAATCAGGAGCTGTTTTATTTCAGGAAATGTCACTCTATATGTGGACCCTGTTGTTCCTCTTCGTTATATTCTAGCATTAGTACTCATAGTAATGTGAACTAATAGTTATTTAACATGAAAATGTATCACTTTTTGAATTACTCAAACAAACTTTGTTGATCTGCACCAACTGCACTGGTTCAATTTTAGACCAGTTCCCGATTTAATACTGTACTCATTCCACCTGAACTGTCTGTTTGAACAACTGGCAGCACATTGATTCTAAAATTCTTGTTATTTCTCCCCTAAATGTGCAAATCCCCCAGTCATTCTCCAGTCTCTGTTCCTGGAACATATCACCAAGGGTCACCCTGCCTGGTTACAGTGCTCCATGAGGAATGCCACTGATGTTCACTGGCACTGAGGCAGTGTTTGGGCTCTATCCCCACCTATCATTTGATCCTTACCTCATTCCCCCCACCCTACCTAGTGCATAAAACCCACATTTTCCGAGTTACCGTCAGGTCTGAGGAAGGGTCACCGGACCCAAAATGTTCCTCTTCCCAGATGCTGTCAGACCAATTGAGCTTTCCTAGCAACTTCTGATTTTGTTTCTGACATTTTCCAACCTCTCCTTATTGCTGACACACTTCAATCCAGGCAACACACTGGTAAATCTCTCCCCAAAGCCTCCAATCTTTCCTGCGGTGTGAAAACCAGACTGCATTCAATATTCCAAATGTTGTGAAACAAAAATTTTTCACAGCAGCAACATGACTTGCAAATGCTTCTTCTCAATTCCCCAATCAATGAAACAAACATGCCATACAACTTCTTTACTCCCTTAACCACTGATGTTGCCACTTTCAGCGAGCTATGGACTTGTACCACAAAATTGCTCTGTATAACAATGCTCCTACCATTTTCTTTATTCTTACCTGTTGTATTTGACCTCCAAAAATACATTACTTCATACTTTCCAGATTAAACTCTACCTGCCATTTCTCTGCTGAAATTTCCAACTGACCTATATTCTGCTGCATCCTTTGACAACCTTCCTCACTATCTACAACTCCACCCATTGTTGTGTCATCTGTAAATTTACCAATCAGCCCACCTATATTTTTATATCATTTATATATATTAAAACAAAGGATGTCCCAGCCCTGACCCTTGCAGTATGCTACTGATCACAGACCTTCTGTCAGGGAAAACACCCCTCCACAGCTCCCCTCTGTCTTCTGTGACTAAGCCAATTTTGTATTCAACTGCCCAACTGACCCTGGATCCAATATGACTTTATCGTTTGGACCAGCCTACCATGAGAGGGGTTGTCAAATGCTTTAGTTATGTCTATGTCGACACCATCCACTGTCCTACTCTCAAGAGCAACCACTGTCCTGGCCCAGTGCAGACTCTTTGTGTTATTCTCACTACTTGCCTTCCCATTTATTTTTGTGCTATCCATAAACTTTGCTGCAGTAGGTTCACTTTCCTCATCTAGTCATTAATATTAACTGTCAATAATTGTGGGCCAGCACGGATGCCTGTGACATTTCACAAATTGCATGTTATTACCTTGAAAATGCCCCCATTTATCCCAATCACTTTCATTGTTTAGTTAGCCAATCCTCAATTCATGCCAAGGAGTCTCATCTTATTAAATAGCGTTATAGCCATTTGTCCAAGATGGCAGCAGAGTAAGACAGGGGCCGGAGCCGGACTGGCAGCAAAGTGAGTCCTGGATGGAGGCCAGTGTGTGGAGGCAGCATGGCCTTGTGTTCTGAAGCTGTCGGGCATGGACTCATGTTGGACAAGGAGCAGAATGCAAGTACTTCACAGTCACTTAATTATTATCATTTTGTACTTCTTAAACTCTCTTCCCATGCTAACCTACATTGATTTTACACTGTGATAACACTAAAAGTATCTGTACCTGGGAAATGAGCACCTAAGATGGTGCCGAGAGGTGATATTACAAACTTGTCACTGCACTCATTTGAGTGTATATGACAATAAAAACTACTCTATTCTATTCTATGAATGTGTGGTACCTTATCAAAACTTTTTTTTGCAAATTTAAATATCTTAAATCTCTTGCACCCCTTTATCTATCCTGATTCTTACCTCATCAAAGAATTCCACCAAATTTGTCCTCCATTATTTATCCTTCATGATGCCATCCTGACTCTGCTGGATCATATTTTACATTTCTAAATGTTCTGCCAATGCCATCATCACTATTATTATTATTATTATTTTTATTAATGTTGCTGGGGATTAGCTGCCTCCTTGAACCACTGCAGTTCATGCGCTGTAGGGACTCCCATAATGAATTTAGGGAGTGAATTCCAGGGTTTTGATCCAGTGACACTGAAGGAACAGCAATATGTTTCCAAGTCAGGATTGGGAGTGGCTTGGAGGGAAACTTGCAGGGGCTGGTGTTCCCATGTATCTTGCTGCCCTTTCACTTCTAGATGGAAGTGAATGTGGGTTTTGATTGTGCTGCAGAAGAAATTGATGTGACCAAACTGTCGATGAGATTCTGACAATAGTTAAGTATTATTTTATGCGCTGTTTATTTAATTATTTCTATTTCTATCAATGCACTTTCTTTGATCTGAATCAGTCACAGATGCAGCTTAATGGTTTAGTGTAATAACCTGTTCTTTCTGTTTATTTCAAAACTCCTACCACCCCTTTAGGTCCTTTCAGTTCAGCAGCATTGACAATCTAGTCTTGTGTAAATAAACTTATTGTTATCTTTTTTCTTTAAAGATATCACCAGTCCAATCCTTCTTCAGTGTCCGATCCTGGAACATGTCACTGAGGGTCACAATGCCCAGTTACAGTGCACCACCGGGGCAGACCAGGGAATAACACAGAGTGGATTTTAAAGTATAACTTGAGGAACATTATACAATGGAGCCCAGGACTTACTGAGTGATTCCAGCCTTTCAGAGACAGCTCCTGTAACAGCTTCATTCTGGCCATCTCAAACATGCAGCCCAATGACACTGGGGACTATTACTGCAGAGTCTACGGGAGAGGAAGCCTTATCATTGTAAACAGAAAGTAGAGTTTCCATGACACTGTGCTCCAGCAATAACCTCTCACCTGTGAATGAATTAGAGATCAGTTTGTCATCAAGTAGATTGGGGAGGTGATGGAGAGTGATCTCGGGGATGGATTCTCTGTGGGGAGGAAGCTGAGCTCAGGTGCAGCAATTTATTTAATTGTTTTGTGAGATGTGGGTGTCACTGACTGGGCCAGCATTTATTGCCCACCATTAATTGCCCTTGAGAAGGTGGTACTGAGCTGCCTTCTTTAACCACTGCAGTGACCCATTGATTGACATTCCTGGATACCTTTTTAAACCACCAACCTGTCTGGTTAAAATTTAACGTCTTGGCTTGTTGATTTGAAGCTCAGAGAAGTACCATCCCTGTTGAGATTAAATTCTCAGAACCACAAGTGTTTCAAATATGGATAATGTTTTTCTTTTCCATTGATTTTTTGGTTGTTTATTTCTGTGAGGTGACTCTAAGGAAATATGTGCTGGCCTTGGAGGTGGGTCCAGAGGTTTACAACAATAATCCCAAAGACGAAGAGCTTGTCATATGAGGAATGGTTGAGGACTCCGGGTCTGTATTCGATAGACTTTGAAATGATATGGGAGGGTATGCAGAATTCGATTGAAATTTACAGGATACTCAGTGGTCTGGATAGAATGGACATGGAGAAGATGATTACACTGGTAGGAGAGACTCAGACCCGAAGACACAGCTTCAGAATGGACAGGCAGCCCTTTAAAACTGAGATGTGGAGGAACTTGTCTTTACCTAAGTCAACAATTTGTTTATTCAACCTTTCTTCTCTCTATTCGGATGTGGTATATATGGATTTCAGTAAGGCGTTTGATAAGGATCCCCATTTTTAGACTGTTGCACAAAATGTGGAGGCATGGTATTAAGGGTGATTTAGTGATTTCAATCAGAAACAAGACAGAAGGTGGTGGTTGATGGGAAATGTTCATCCTGGATTTCAGTTGCTCGTGTTGTACCGCAAGAATCTGTTTTGGTGTCACTGCTGTTTGTCATTTTTACAAATGACCTGGAAGAGGGTATAGAAGGATGGGTTAATAAATTTGCAGGTGTCACTGAGGTCGGTAGAGTTGTGGATAGTGTTGAAGGATGTTGTAGGTTACAGAGGGACATAGATGAGCTGTAGAGCTGGGTTGAGAGGTGGCAAATGGAGTTTAATGTGGGAAAATGTGAGATGATTCACTTTGAAAGGAGCAACAGGGATAAAGAGTACTGGGCTAATGGTAAGGTTCTTAGTCGTGTAGATGAGAGATCTCGGTGTCCATGTACATCGATCCCTGAAAGTTGCCACCCAGGTTGATAGGCTGTTAAGGTGTGTTAGCTTTTATTGGTCGAGCGATTGAGTTTCCAAGCCATGAGGTCATGCTGCAGCTATACAAAACTCTGGTGCAGCCGCACTTGGAGTATTGTGTACAGTTCTGGTCACCTCATTATAGGAAGGATGTGGAAGCTTTGGAAAGGGTTCAAAAGAGATTTACTAGGATGTTGTCTGATATGGAGGGAAGGTCTTATAAGGAAAGTCTGAGAGACTTGAGGCTGTTTTTGTTCGAGAGAAGCTTGAGAGCTGACTTAATTGAGACATACATAATAATCAGAGGGTTAGCTAATGTGACAGTGAGTGCCTTTTCGTCACATGGTGATGGGTAGCATGAGGCGATATAGCTTTAAATTGAGGGGTGATAGATATAGGACAAATGTCAGAGGTAGTTTCTTTACTCAGAGACTAATAAGCACATGGAATGCCCTGCCTGCCACAGTAGTAGACTCACCAACTTAAAGAGCATTTAAATGGTCATTGGATAAACATATGGATGAAAATGGAATAATGTAGGTTAGATGGGCTTCAGATTAGTTTCACAGGTTGGGACAACATCAAGGGCCAAAGTGCCTAAACAGCACTGTAACGTTTTATGTTCTATGTTCTAATGAGTGAAGTGTTTTTGAAGTGCAGTCGCTCTGATCAGAAAGAGAGGAACTGATTTAAATACAGCAAGGTCACTGGGAGAACAATGCTGCTTCCTAATATAGAAACACAAGAAACAGGAGCAAGTGTAAAGCCGACAGCTTCTCCAAGCTGCTCCACTGTTCAATACAATCCTCATGGATAATCTGTCCCAATTCCACTTTCCCAGCTTTTCATCATATCCTGGAATTTCTCAGAGAGACAAGGGGTCTGTCCACTTCTACTTGAAATGTTCTCATTGATGGAACATTGTCAATTCTTTTGCAGAGAGAATGCCACAGATTAACAACCCTTTGCGGAAAGAAATTTCTTCCAAAAACATCATCTGTCCGCCTGCACAAGAAGACAGGGCTTCAGTTTGACATCTCATTGAAAAGAGAGGTGATTCACTGTGGAAGGAGCAGCAGGAATAAAGAGTGTAAGGCTAATGGTAAGATTCTTGGTCATGTAGATGAGAGATCTCAGAGTCCATGTCCTGCTGACAGTGCTGCCCTGCTTCTGTACTGCACTGAGGGAGCAGCTTGGATGGTACGATCACATCTCAGGACTCAGCTTTCAATCCAAAATCTCCAGTCTCAAAAACAAATGTTATTCCACTGAGTCAACACTAATGAACAAAGGAGGCTGCTAACATGGATCTGGTTCCAGGGAGAGAAATCCCTTATGTCTATAAGCAGTAAATATTGTGAGAATGTAAAATAATTCTAAATAATCCATTGTGTCCACATTATAGATCACAGGTTTTATCATTTTTCTTTTTCCTGTTAGGCATTTCAACAATGGAGAGGGAAACTCACTCTATTTAGTGAGTTGAAAGGTATGTTTTCTCCCTGACAAGCTCGGGCTAACTGTTATTATTGTTTTCTTAATGGCTTGGAGGGGAGCTTGCGGGGGATGGTGTTCTCACGCACTTGCTGCCCTTGTCCATCGTGACAGAAATATTCATCAAATTGTTGTACTCTCTAAGGACCTTTGGTGAATTTCTGCAGTGCATCTTATGGAAGGTACACCCTGCTGTTACTGAGGGTCAGAGGTGTAGGGAGTGAATGTGGTTCCAATCAAGCAACTGCTTTGTTCTGGTTGGTGTGAAGCATCTTGAGTGTTGTTGGGATGTTTAAGGAACTGTTGTGTTGTAGATCACATGGTCCACACTGCAATGGGTGACAGTTCCTCACAATCTCTGCAAGTGGACAGTGTTATTGTCGCTGTACATTGTTCTGTGTCTGTAACTATATAACACCCAGCCTCTTGTTTGTATTTTTCACTGAAAATAACAATTGTATTTTTTCTTAATTATCAATGTTCACATGGTATATGAATCTCTCTCTTTTCCACACAATGAATATCTTGGATTGACTTTATTTTAAACCATCTCCAAAATCTGTGAGTAATTTATTTAACTACAATGAGGCAGGTTTAATCAGAGCAACATCAACACTCTCAAGGACAGATTTAAAAAACGCAGGTCAAAGGAAAGGTCACTCAGTGACTCTGAACCAACCCATCCTCTGACTGAACACGGAGCTAAAGGTGTTCTTGGTCTGGCTTTGAGGGAACAATATCAGTGATCCCTCGAATTTACATGTCCGCCACAGGTTATCTGAGTCCATCTGGAACTTTCTGTGCTTACATTATACCTTTAAACCATTTGTTATGAGGGTGTAGAGGTACTGTACCTTTAAGAGAGTTGAAAAGGTAGCAATGTCTGACTGACACAATACAAAGTGTTCTGAAAAAAGTAGCAATGTAACATTTGTTCAACACAAACAGCAGCAGATGGGTTGCCATGAGACAAAAACAAATTCAAATTCAGCCAATCAGTTTAAATCATGCCCAAAGATACCAAAATGCAATTAAGTTTGAACTTAGTATTTTGGTAATATTGAAACAATGAAATGGTCTGATGTTTTGGGGTATAAAACCAGACATTTTTGAACAGTTGAGAGAGAACTACGAAAAGACCAACAGATGTCGACTGCTAGTTTAAGAGCTCTCTTAGAGGTACCTGTCTGTGGAAGAAGTCTGTGCAGCAGAACATCACAACTGACCTGAGGGAATCTACAAAGGAGATTCAGCAAAGCTGACTGGCTTTGAAACATGATTACTTTTTTATAAATCGTAATTGAGATTTTTTTAGCGGACTGGTATTATAGAGTGGGATGTAAAAGATCAGTTTCAGAGACAGGAGTTGTCAATAGATGTTGGTTTTAATATTCTCTGTTGGACTTAAAGAATAAAGTTGTTAATTTTTACTTTAAATAATGACTTTTTGGATAATTCTTTGCCTGTCCAATTTTAGCAGATTGCAGCACGGGGTGAATCTTTTCAGTGTTGTTAGTTTAAATTAGCAGAAGGGTTTACCACATGTCATAACACATCTAATTATTTCAAATGTGCCTCTTTTCTGAGGGGTGGGTTGGACAACACCCTGCCATTCTGTTGTAATTAAAGTTGGGTGGGACACAGTAAATACATTGGATGTTCTACACATTGCCCTCTCTCCTAGACCCTAATGGAGGCTGGGTTGTGGATGACCTGTTTTGGGAGTCTCCTGTGCCCAATGGCACATGCCCCACTGATTATACTTTCGCTTTTGTCCCACCTCCCACAGACTCTCTTCCCCCCCCGCAAACCCCTTACCTTGCCCTCCACATCCCCCACCTCAGGCCAGCTGGGGCTCCAATCCCAATTTGACTAAAATGCTTGGGTTCAGGGTCAAGCCCGTGCCCCATGGTTTCCATCCCTGGGGCTGAGAAGTCAAATGATGAAATTAAGAGAAGTGAGAATGAGGCAAGTAGCTGTCCTAGACAGAAAGAAACAACAAGTTTAACCATCAAATAATACAGCAGCAGGAGGTGGCCATTTGGCCTATTGTGATATACTAGCTCCTCAATCGAGATATCCAGTAAGCCCCACTGGTCAATTTCAGAAACACGCCCCCTTTCCCCTCACCCCCTCCATTGGTCAAAGAGGAAACTGCAGTGGACCTTTACTCAGTGTTACGTTTATCTACAGAGTGAGATAATAAAAGCACAGACCTCTGAACCCAATCCAATCAGTTTCAATACTCTCTGTGTTTCTGAAGCTGAAATTAAGGTCCTGCACCTACAAACTCTCACCAATGCCTCCACATCCTTTGGTAGTGTAGCGACTATATCTCTACACAGTATTCCAAATGTGACTGATCTAAAGTTCTATCCAGCTGCAAGATGAACTGCAGCTCCATCCAACAGGTGGCTCTCACCCATTCCCATCTCCCATTATCCTGGAGAGGGAAACACCAACACAAACCTGGTTTGATGATTTGAAACCCACCATGGCACCCACACAGACATTTCAGAATGTGTTTCTCTTTTAAAGTGCACTGGGTGTTGATGTAGATTTGAGTGAAACCAAAAAAGACTCTCAATTTCATTCACTGCACAATGTTGCTCAAAGTGACCCCAATCACAATATTGATAGTTTCTGTTTTCATTCCCCTGAGCGATCTTTCATCATTCTGAGCTCTCTTTAATTCCCCTGTTTTATCCATTGTCACATCCTGGGAGGTGCATGCTTGGGGAGGACAGAAGCAGACTCACTGGTGATGGGACTCAGGTTGAGCTGCTTGCCAGATCTGACTGTGTGGAGTCACAGCCTGACTCAGAGTTTGCCAAATGAACATTAGTCCATGGACCAATCCAAGAGGCAGTTGTGAGTGATTTTGGGTAAATTCCAGAAAGCTAGTTTTATCGGCACCAATCCCTGGGAGGATTGACCTGAGAGATCCTGATGTTAAAACAGGGCCATTAACAATTCAGAAACAGACTATATGTTCTTAGTAAATGACACTTTTGCAGCGTGTAAAGAATATAAAGGATTGTCAGGCAGTTCTCTGGTTAGGAGGCAGCTGTATCCTCAGGAGCAGGCATGCACCTGATGGTTTACTGATCTGCATCGAGTGCTCACCAGCAGCTCAGAGTCAGAGAGTTGTTCCTGAAAGTGGTTATGGGGCTAAGTGTTACAGAGCAGTAGTGGAGAGGGAACTGCAGCCACAGTCACGGCAGTGCTCTTGTGGTGAGCTCTCAAATAGTCTGTGATCACAGGCTCCAATTCACCTCATCATTGAGTTGTACACCTTGTCTGAGCCAGCTGCCTGCAGTTTACCCCCCCCCCCCCCCCACCCACCCCCCCTCCATGTTTACGAGAGTGGAGTGAAGTGGCTGCTGGGATCAGGTTTAATGTGAATGTGCAGGAACAGAGAGCTCCGTGTTCCAGCTCCAGTCCTTGAGTCACAGCATCGAGACCCACTCTAGGCCTCTGCTACTCAAGAGCACATCCCATCCATTTACACTTTCATAGGCCTGGAACATTCTGGACTATGGGCAATAGGATCAGAAGTGGGAAGGTTGGTAAAGCAGCGTCAGGGGCAGAGGAACCATTGACCCTTGAACTCCCCAATCTTGCCATCAGCTCCAACATTCCTGAGGCTCACAGTGAAGCCTGTGTCCTGACCCAATCTGGTTTTCCTCTTTTTCCTGCATTGACTGGATCCCAATCAGATCCCAAGGTTGATCCCAGGTGATCTTGGGGCTTCATCAATCAGGCTCAGCATGTGGTCCTGGTTTTTGGCCTGGTTATTGAAACTTCTGGAAAAGCAATGCTAAAGAGGCAGCTGGTATGGTGAAGACAGGGGGAGGCACCAGGGCAAGGGCAATACACTGTGAGGGTCTGAAATGAGATTGTCTCCCAGCCATTTAGACCAATGGGATGGTCAGCTATTAAAGCCCCAGCAAGACAGAGCTTCTGAGGAAAACATTGAGGGCGATGGTTGGGGGGGGGGAATAGCCACCATAGAAAGGGCATGAAACAATGAGAGGGTGAGGGGTACAGAGAGACAGAAGTTTGGGGAAATGCTTAGAGAGGGATGACATCAAGTGAAAGGAAGGAGTACACAAAGTGAAGGGAAACAGAGGAGAGGAAACATGGAGTGTAAGGAATAGAAAGACCAAAGATGAGATAGTAGGGATAAGAGGGAGAGAAGAAGGAATGGTCCACTCCTACTCCTTTATTCCTGTGTGGCAAAAATGAGGGCAACAATTTGGAAAAGGCTGGCAAAATAAAACCAACCCAAACTGCACAACGAGGCAAGATTAAAACATAATGAAAACAGGAACCAAGCCAATCACACTGAGGGGCAGTCAATGTCTGAGTGGGATTATCACGAGACGATTAAACTAGAGACCTAGGCAACATTCTGGGGATGTTCCAACTTTAATGATCAAACTGTCAAGCATTATTCATCCCAATAATGTGATGAATGTCTCCAGTTTAAGGCATGACTTGCCTCATCCTGGTCAAGCTCAGCTCTGCCTGGGCTGTCCATTGACCCAGTGCTGGCTCTTAACTGGAGAATTCCAATAACCAGAGCCAGTGCTGAGGAAGAAACTCGCAATTCAAACTGTTCCCACAATGTCCCTGCTGTTGTTCTGCACAATGCTAGAGGGAGCAGCAGAGGACAGTGTGTTCCAAATAATCTCAGTGAGAGACTGCACTGCCTCCTGCACCTTCCACCCCCATGCTGAGCTGCTGCGCTGTCTGAGTGCCCAGTGATCTCGGGGTCTGGGAGGGTCGATGTGCCCAGTAATCCCAGGGTCTGGAAGGGTCTGAGTGCCCAGTAATCTCAGGGTCTGGGAGGGTCTAAGTGTCCAGTAATCTCAGAGTTCGAAATGGTCTGGATTAAAAAGACGGAAATGATTGATTTCTCTTTGATTGCTTTCAGTCAGAGCCTGTTGTGCAACAGATACTTTCTGTGTGTTACAAGTTATGATTTGCAATTGTTCTGTTGATACTGAAGTTCCTCCAGGATGTGGCTTCTGTTTCTCAAAATGCAGCAAAAACCAACAGCGGTGTCCCATTTCCTTACCACATCCGTGTTCGATCTGAAAGTAAGCAGAATGAAACCTCTTCAGAATGGAGCCAAGTCATGATCGAGCTCTTTAAGCTGGGAAAGATGATGAGGGGAAAATGCCAGTGTGACTTTGGGCAGTTTTAGAGGAAGGTAGCTGGTGTGAATCCTAGACACTGCTCTCTGTTATAACGTTCATCATGTCAATCAGACAAACTCAGCACAGAGAGAGCACCATCCGCCAATCACACCAACATTAGATCTTTTAAAGAGTTATTGTGCTTAACCCAACAGCCCTGCCTTTATCAGTGACCCCTTACATTCCTCACCCTCAAATGACTGTCCAAACCCCTCTTCACATTTGTGTGGAATGAACCTCTAACAGCTTTTGAGGGAGTGTGTTTCAGATCTCAGGAACTCTCTCCAGTGAAAACATTTCTCCTCATCGCCACTTTACCATTTTTTTTGTGATGAATGATGTGTAAATGTATCATTTTTGAAATTTGCAATGATTTAAGAAGGGTGACATATGAACATGGGCTGTTGAGATTATTTTAAATAGTCAGAAAGTCATTCTAGAACAGAGTCAATCCAAGAAGACGTGACTCCCATCAGGGAGTTGGGAGCACCTCTGGAGCATTATAGAAATAAGTTGCATTTACTTCTGGTTTCTGATAAACTGTGTAAATACATGACACTTTTAATATTGTTTTGAGTTCAGATGCAAAATATCTCGATATTAAATTGAAAAGAACAAAGTTCAGAATGAAGTTTGAGTTTCTCTCCCAGCTGGAGTATTCAGTGCGAAGAAACCAATCACCCACAGCAATACTGTTTTTTCCAATTTGTGATTTTTTCCAAATGGAGAATTTGGGACAGAAAGTTTTAGATTGTTCCAATGTAAAATGTTGAGTCATTAGAACAGTGATAGCTCATGCAGTTGGATTCAGAGGAAAAAAATGAATTTGTTTTGCAAGTCCAAAACAGAAAAAAGCAGGAGTTTGTTCAATGGAAAAATAGAGTTGTAATTGAAGTATAAGTTCTCTAGACACATGATTCTGTAATGTATAGTGGATGAAAAAATGTTCTAACTCATGTGTGAAAGGTCTTCTCAATGAAATAAATATGTGCACAATGTGGTTTGTTTCTTCCTCTCACTTTGGTGGAATAAACTTAAGTTCACTTTGTGAATATGACTGACAATGATGGTATATTGTGTTAATAAAATAAATGATCTGCACTAACTATCAGCTTATTAATCAAATCAAGAATCTAACCATGTAAAATGGGTATTTGGAACAGGGTGTAATTCCTGCCAAATATTGAGATAATGAATGATCTGGCGCGCAGGAGAAGAACCCGAGGCACTACAGAGGTAGTGTCTCCCACCCGCCCTCCTCCTCTAACCTAAATAATAAGACCCGTTCTTCTATGTTCTATGTTCTATGTTCTATGTTCTATGTTCTATGGTTTGCTGTTGCATATTCAAAAGAGCTCCTAAATAAACTCCACACATTAGATTCATTGCACATATACCAGAGAATAACACATTAATCTTCAAACTCTCGCTGCTGATGGATTTTACACTTTTCACCATAGATTTTTTGACATCAGCTTAAAGACAAAAAGGATAATCTAGAGACTTGGACCATTTTCTGAAAAAAACAGAATTTGTGTGAACAACACACAAAAAAAAAATTGACCAAAACCAGAAAGCATGCTTGGAAACCTTGTCAAGTTGTTGTTGTTTCCAATTGTGAAAGGGAGCGATTTCTTCAAGAAACTTGCTGCACTTTCAGCTGGCTAAGGTCAAGAAGATATTGAGAATGAGAACTGCACCAACTCATTGGTATGATGCTCAGTATTAGCAAGTAAGAACACCACAGAAGACTTCAGAATGTTCTTATATCATTAGACGAGTCCAGACTACAGGGCTATGATCAAAGTATTTAAAACTTTTTAAAGGGGCAATAAACGAGTAGTGAAAAGACTATCAAAAGGATGAAGAATAAGGGATCATGTATACAAAATGCAACAGAAAGATATTGCGTCGAGACATTCGGGAAATCTCTTCATCGAGAGGATGGGGAGCCTCTGGGAGTCACTCCAGATTAATGGCAGGTGGAGGATCAATGTCAATATTCAGGATTTGATTGGAGAGGGCTGTGAGGATAAAGGGGGTTGAATGTGTAGGGGAACAGGGCAGGGAAATGTGGAAGTGAAAGGGCAGCACAAGCTGTTGGATCAAGTTGTCTGGTGCTCCCTTGGTCATCCCAGCAGGTGGCACTGTGCTGTCAATGAGCCCTCAACGCTAAGGCAGACCCTGACACTGGGCTCTGTGGGTAATGATCCAGTACCTACTGGGGATCCTGCAGGTGATGTCTAATTCTTGACCCATTTGAAGCTTTCTGACTGTGACCAGCAGGTAGCTTTGGCCTGGCACTGGAGGACATATGATACCAGAGATGGAGCAAACTGGCAATGATTGGGCATCTGAACATGTGGGATGGTATCGACAGTCACTGACCCACCATTTACAATGGATCTGTGTACTACAGTGGGAATATCAGCACTCACTAAAAACAATCACCCCAATGTCAAAAACAATAACAGTGCAGTGACAGAATCAAACTCAAGATGAAATGAGATTTACCCTTGTGTGGAGTCCTTTACTGATGAGCACAGCTTTTGTTTCCAAAGGCAAAATGTGAACAGGACAATGCAGATCAAGACAGCGAAGCCCAGGATGGTGCCAATGATTAAAATGGGATCTGAAGTCTGGGGAATACCATGGGAAGACTCTTCTATAAAATATCAGAATGTCACACACACAGTCACTTCAGTCTGAACAATATCCAAGATTGTCAACAACATTAATTTTGATTTCCTCAGGATAGTAACTCCCCTCCTGACTCTCCAAAGCCTGGCCACAATCTACAAGAGACAAATCAAGAGTGTGATGGAATATTCCCCACTTCCCTGTCTAAGTGCAGCTCCAACAACACTCACGAAGTTTAACATCACCCAGGAGAAAGTAGCCATTTGACTGGCACCACAGCTACAAAAAGTCACTCCCTCTAGCACCAACACTCAGTAGCAACAGTGTGTCCTATCTACAAGATACACTGCAGAAATTCATCAATGATCCTCAGACAGACACACAGATTCTTCCAAACCCACAGCCTCATCCATCTAAAAGGACAAGGGCAGCAGATACATGGGAACACCATCCTCTGCCAGTTTCCCTCCAAGCCACTCCCCATCCAGTCTTGGGAATACCTGCCCCTGATGACCATTCTGCCCTTCCACTGATGAAGCACAGCAGCCGGATGCCTCCCTCCCCTGGTCGCACCAGTGTTCCCTCCCATTGACTTACCAGTTACAACGAGCTGGCTCCCTGCTCCATAGATGTAGCTCCACACACTGCAGCTGTACACAGCAGTATCATTGAGAGTCACATTCACAAGGCTCAGAATGTAACTATTCCTGCTGATATTCCTGGAAAGCAGAACACGGTCGTGGAAACCCTGGGCCTTGGTGAGGGTGCCATTCACAAAGTGGCTTATCACCCACTCCCTGTTGCTGCCAGGTCGCTGGTAGTGCCAGTGGACATCAGTGTCAATCACACTGGCATTGTACATGGCACACTGAAACTCAACAGTTTCACTCTCTGCTACCTTGCTGACCACTGGATCCTGAATGAGGACTGGATCAGCCAATGGTTCTGTTCATATTGAAGAGAAGAAATAATGTAACATGTTATAAAATCTCTTCCGATTTAAATGATGATTTGCAGTGTATGACCCATACCGTCCTCATCTGCAGACACAGCCTCCTGTCCCTGATCCATGACTAATCTCCAATTCCCTAATCCATGGGGTGGGAGCACCCACTGGAGAAAGGTTTCCAGGGAACTTTCCCCTTCCTTGATGTGACACAATGTCTGCAGCTCAGACTCCAGCTCCTCAACTCAAAACTGAACTTCCTCATGCTGCAAACATTCCAAATGTGTTCACTCTGGATCCCATTCTGTTAAACTCTCAAATCTCTATTATTAAAGATAAATACAGGCAAATAGAGTAATGTCTTCGCAACATTACCCAGTGTGCAACCTTTTCACTAAATCCTTCACTACGTGGACACTGCATTAGATAATTACCCCTTATACCACCCAGACTTCTCACTAACTATTTTCCTGTTTATTGAATTTAGTTACAAATGAGTTATGACACAATAATGCACAAGAACTCCAAGCTAACTGAGAGCTGCAAACATGTTGCTTTAATTCCCAATGTTCCCATCAATTGTAACAAAAGCCCATCTGGTTCACTAATGTCCTTCAGGGAAGGAAATCTGCCGTCCTTACCTGGTCTGGCCTACATGTGACCTCAGACCCAGTGGAACATGGTTTGTTGTTATTACTCCCTGAATTTAGATTAGATTAGATTACTTACAGTGTGGAAACAGGCCCTTCGGCCCAACAAGTCCACACCGCCCCGCCGAAGCGCAACCCACCCATACCCCTACATTTACCCCTTACCTAACACTATTTTTAGCATGGCCAATTCACCTGACCTGCACATCTTTGGACTGTGGGAGGAAACCGGAGCACCCGGAGGAAACCCACGCAGACACGGGGAGAATGTGCAAACTCCACACAGTCAGTCGCCTGAGGCGGGAATTGAACCCGGGTGTCAGGCGCTGTGAGGCAGCAGTGCCTCACAAGCTGTTTACTTTAACAGACAAATGATGCAGTTTGAGGGCAATTAGAGATGAAGACCAAATGGCCTTGCTGATGATGCCCACATCCCACCAGAAGTAATGAAAAAAAAAATGCTATGGGAGTCACTTTTGACCAGTCAATTAACTTGAACAGACTAACGATACCATGGCTTTCAGAGGTCTATTTTGTCCTTTTTCTTGAAGGTGTGGTTTTATCTCAAACATTGCTGAGCTTTTTGTTTGAATTCAATAAAGTAAACAGCTTGTGACGCCTTGTTTTTTTTTCAAGTTGTAACAACAGAAACATCCTGAATGGGTGGGGCCAAGTTCCCACCGAATCAGGATTTTTAGTTGTAGTTTTTCAGTAGCACTTGCAACTGGGTCTTGAATCTGGATTTGGAAGATGCTTTACATCACTCCTTCCTATTCTCTCTATGTTTCCCCCGCCCCCCGCCCCCGACTGCAGAATCGCATGTGAGACAAGCTGTTTTCCTGAATTTGTCTTTGCCAAGGCTGTGTTTATAGCATGTTACTACTTTGGAAAAATACTGTTTAGTGGTTAAACAATTTATTATTTTGTTATATTTTCCAATGGGCTTAAGCTATCCCAATTTCTTCTTTTCTTCTGTATTGTAACTATTCTGTATGAATAAGTGTGTTTTACTTCAAATATGGAAGTTTGACCAATCAAATTGCATCTGGAATGCATCATCTGGCACCTCCAACAGTAGCTTCTGGAGCCACAACCTCTATTACCTGAAAGGATTGACAAGAAATGAGATGGAGAAGCAGAAAGACAGAGAGAAGAGAAAAAGTTTGAGATTGAGGAACATGTCCAAGTTGAGAAACAGTTTATTCGATCTGTGAGTAAAACAAGAGAATGTGCCTCCTCTATGTTTATATCGAGCTCTCTGCTTTCTCTTTAGAACATAGAACATAGAACAATACAGCGCAGAACAGGTCCTTCGGCCCTCAATGTTTCGCCGACCTGGGAACTATCCTCAGCTCGTCCCCCTACACTATCCCAAAATTATCCATGTGCTTATCTAAGGATTGTCTAAATCTCCCTAATGTGGCTGAGTTGACTACATTAGCATGTAGGGCATTCCACGCCCTTACCAGTCTCTGTGTAAAGAAGCTGCCTCTAACATCTGTCTTAAATCGATAAAACCCTCAATTTGTAGTTATGCCCTCTCGTACAAGCTGATGTCCTCATCTTAGGAAAAAGTCTTTCACTGTCTACCCTATCTAATCCTCTGATCATCTTGTATGTCTCTATCAAATTCCCCCTTAGCCTTCTTCTTTCCAATGAGAACCAAGTGTCTCAGCCTTTCCTCGTGAAACATTCCCTCCAGACCAGGCAACATCCTGGTAATTCTCCTCTGCATCTGTTCCAATGCTTCCACATCCTTCCTGTACACAATATTCCAAGTGCGGCTGCACCAGCATTTTGTATAGTTGCAGCATGATATTGCGGTTCCGGAGTTCAATCCCTTTACAAATGAAACCTAACACACCGTATGCCTTCTTAACAGCAGAGGAATTAAACACATTCCTCTCTCCAATAAATCCATGCGGAAGTGGTTATTGTATCAAACTATTGTTGGTAAACAGGACTTACCTCTTACAATCAGCTGGGTTCGATTCCCACTGATATCTCCCCACACTTTACAGTAATAGAACCCAGTGTCACTGGGCTGTGTGTCTGTGATGGTCAAAATGTAGCTGTTATTGGAGAGGCTTCTGGAAGATTGGAAGCGCTCAGTGAATCCTGGGCTCCATTTTGTGATGTTCTTCATGTCATGTGTTAAAATCCACTCCGTGCTGTTCCCTGGCTGCTCCCGGTGCCAGTGAACATCAGCGAGTGTCACTGGAGCATTCCTCATGATGCACTGTAACTGGGCAGTTTGACCCTCAGTGATATGTTCCAGGATCGGAGACTGGAGAAGGACTGGGACATTTGCATCTTTAGGGTAAAAAGTTTGAATAAATTAAAACTAGTCTGAACTTTCTGGAGAACTCCAATTTAGAGGTAATGAGAAAGGACAGATTGGAATGGTGAATCAATGGATTAATTATTTAAAATAAACAAAAGATTTTAGACCATCAGACCATTAGATGAAGGAGCAGAACTAGGCCATTTACATACCATGGAATGCGTTGCCAGTGGTGGTGATGGAAGCAGAGTCATTAGGGACATTTAAGCGACTGCTGGACATGCACATAGATAGCAGTGAGTTGAAGGGTGCGTAGGTTAAGTTATTATATTTTACATTCGGAAAACACCTTGGCACAACATCATGGGCCAAAGGGCCTGTTCTGTGCTGTGCTTTTCTGTGTTCTATGTTCTATAATCTGTCAAGTCTGCTTTCCCATTCAATCAGGGCTGATATGTTTCTCAATCCCATTCTCCTGCCTTTTTCCTGTAATACTTGATCCCCTTACTGATCAAGAACCTATCATTGTCTTCAACACACTCAATGACTTGACCTTCACAGTCCTCTGTGTCTATGAGTTCCACAGATTCTCCATAGAGTCATAGAGATATACAGCATGGAAACAGACCCTTTGGTCCAACCCGTCCATGCCGACCAGATATCCCAACCCAATCTCGTCCCATCTGCCAGCACCCAGTCCATATCCCTCCAAACCCTTCCTATTCATAAACCCATCCAAATGCCTCTTAAATGTTGCAATTGTACCAGCCTCCAACACTTCCTCTGGCAGCTCATTCCATACACATACCACTCTCTGCGTGAAAAAGTTGCCCCTTAGGTCTCTTTTATATCTTTCCCCTCTCACCCTAAACCTATGCCCTCTAGTTCTGGACTCCCCCACCCCGGCGAAAAGACTTTGCCTATTTACCCTATTCATGCCCCTCATAATTTTGTAAACCTCTTTAAGGTTACCCCTCAGCCTCCGACACTCCAAGGAAAACAGCCCCAGCCTGTTCAGCCTCTCCCTTCAGCTCAAATCCTCCAACTCTGGCAACATCGTTGTAAATCTTTTCAGAATCCTTTCAAGTTTCACAACATCTTTCTGATAGGAAGGAGACCAGAATTGCACACAATATTCCAACAATGGCCTAACCAATGTCCTGTACAGCCGCAACAATCTCCATCTACCACTTCTCAGCCCATTGACCCATGTGCTATCAGGCCGTAGCCACTCTACTGGTGGAAAAATCTTCTCCACTTCCACTCCATACAGGCCTCCCAGTATTCTGTAAGTTTTTATAAGATCCCTCTTCATCCTTCGAGGCTGAGGGATGACCTGATAGAAGTTTATAAAATTGTGAGTGGCATGGATAGTCAGTATGTTTTTTCACATTGTGGAAATATCAAACACTAGGGGCATAGGTTTAAGGTAAGAGAAGAAATGCTTAAAGGAGATGTCATCTGTTTTACACAAAGGAATGTGCTGCCAGGGGAGTTTGTAGAAGAGATAAGACTGGAAGGTTTAAGAGGCATGAACAGGCTAAGAATAGGGGAATATAGACTATGCGCAGGATGATGGAATGAGTTTAGAATGACATCATGGCTGGCACAGGCACGCTGAGTCAAAGGCCCTTTTTTAAAATTCAATCATTGGATGAGGCCAGCAGTTCATAGACAACCACATTACTTTGGGTCTGGAGTCACATGTAACTCAGACCAGGTAAGGATGGCAGTTTCCTTCCCTAAAGGACATTACTGATGGGTTTTCCTGATAATTGACAATGGGTTCATGGTCATCATTAGACTCTTAGTTACAGATAGCTTTTGCTAAATCCAAATTCCACCATCTGTCATGGTGGATTCAAACCTGGGTCTCTGGATCAACATTCCAGTGATGATAACTCCCGTGTTGCTCCCATGCTTTACCATTTCATATTCCATGTTCTCAAGAGCAGAATGTTGCCTCTCTCCTCCCGCCACCTCCAGCCATTGACACATTTTAACAAGGCTGAAATACTCCATACATTGCAGTCCCTGACAGTGCTCTATCAAGGTCACTCACTGATTGTTCCCATCATCAGCTTCCTCCCAGCACCAGTGGTTTCTCCTCCAGACTCTGATCATCTCTGCGCTGTCCCCAGGGCACCATTCCCAAACACCTCACCATCATCATTTCACCCTCAGAAACCTGCTCAACCTTTCCATCTCCCCCATCATTGCACTGCCCATCCACCTCCTCCAATCATCCCAAGGCTGTTTCCACTCTCTCTAAATGTCTGTCCAAAATGAGGACACAGTGAAGATGAAATATCCTCTTCAGCTCAGCAAACAGCCACACTGTACTAACCCACTGAGGCCAAACCCAAAGAGGGCCAACTCTAAGCTCATTCTGGATTAGTGGTAGCACCACTAATCCAGAATCTGGTTTCCAGCATCTGCAGTCATTGTTTTTAACTCTGAGCTCAGCTTCCTCCCCACAGTGAATCCATCCCTGAGATCATTCTCTGTCACCTCTTCAATCTTCTTGATTACAAACTGATCTCCAATTCATTCACTGGTCAAGAGGTTATTACTGGAGGTGATTGTTAGTAGAGGAAACGTTACTTACTATTTACAATGAGCTGGCTCCCTCCACCAGGGACACTTCCCCAGACTGAGCAGTAATAGACTCCACTGTCACTGGGCTGCACTTTTGTGATAGTCAGAATGAAGCTGTTACTGGAGGGCTCTCTGGAAAGTTGGAATCGATCAGTGGAACCTTGGCTCCATCTTACATAACCATTTCTGTCATGTGTTAAAAACAGCTTCATATGACTCCCAGGTTCTTGTCTGTACCAGTGAACAATGGTCTGTGCCACTGTGCCGTTCCTCATGGTGCACTGTAACTGGGCAGTGTGACCCTCAGTGACACGTTCCACCATCGGAGACTGGAGAAGGACTGGACCAGATGTACCTTTCAGAGAAAAACATCCAGAATTTAAGAATCAATTCTCCAGGTTACAATGTGTTGGCAGTTGTGTAAAGAGATAGTTCAGGTAAAACAATTTCTGTATTAAATAGGGAACTGGTTTAAGATTGAACCAGTGGAGTTGGAGCATATCATATTTAAATAACTTCAATAATAATTGGTGCAAATATTTAAGGAGAAACAGCAGGGTCAGAAAGTAGAGTGACATTACCTGAATAATGAGCAGGTCCTGATTACAGCTTCCAGCCTCAGACTGTCCACACTCCCTGTTCCCACTCCGTGTCCCCACTGGAGGCTCCGATCTCTTTTGTCTCATATTCCCTTGTCCCTGACCTAGCCCTGACTGGTGACAGATACTGCAGCATCTTCTGGAAAGGTCCCTCCTTCCCTCCTCATCCTGTTCACTGCTTTCCTGAGAATAATCACCTTTCTCTGAGCCTGACTCCTCACAATTCTCTCACTGTCATTACACAGTGCCCCTGAGTATTCACTGGTACTAGGTATCCCCTGGGATTGGGAATCTACTAATTACTAACTGATCCAAGCCCCCACATAAAACAAGACATGCCATCAACCTGAAAACAGCCAAACAATTTCAAAGTTTATTTTGTCTGTTTATAAAATCTCTCCCTTTACAAACAAATTCCCATTATCTCGCTAAGAACTGTTTCTGTCAGATTGTTGTTTTAAAGAAGTTTTAACTGCAGAAATATTGACAGTTAAAATCTTAAATCTCCTCAAACACAAAGAGACCAAAACCAACATGTCTCTCATTCAAAATCCAAATTCCAAACTAAATGATATTAAAAATGTATAGAAGCCTCATAACTCACATCATACTGTTTAAACTCTAATAGGGGAAGTGCACTAGTAATCATGTCCCAACTAACCATGAGCTGTACTAAATGTGTTACGGAATCAACAATACAGCCAATTTGTCTCTCGTTTATCCTCCTGTCCAAAGTTAAACTAAAATCTAGTAGGTTGATAAACGACATCAAAAATAACTTATTTATTATCAACAAGACTGATTTTGAAACAGCAGAAAATGTGGTCAGCATTTATCTGTTTGGGATTAAATCATATCCCATTAATCTCAAACAAACATTCGTTTACAAGCAAGGGAACTCTGCAGAAATAATTTTGGGCTGATTTTAAACAAAAAGGCTTAAATAAAGACCATCCTCATGGGACAAGGAAATCCCATCGGGAGGTAGAATGTTTTGACTTCTCAGAATTCCCTCAATGATTCCTGAAAGTTATACATTGATGGAAGATCTTCTGACCATATTTCAGATTCTTATGGGAAATAGTTTGAAACCTTGATGTTGGAAATGTTATTTTTACCATTCCTTCATAAAGGGACTTTGTCAGCTTTTCCCTTGTTTTTCTCTGACTGAGAGGGAGAAACTGAACAGCTGGTCCCACTTGGATTTTTCTTCCCATTTTATCAGAAGATAAGGGTCTTTTTTGCTGCGTTTGGTCAGCTTGAATATTTTGATTGAGCTGCTCTCCATTTGGTCTGTGAACGCACACAGCAACTTGAGCCCAGAAACTGTTGCAAGGCTGCATTCAAAATCAATTAGTTCCGCAATTTAGCAATTAATCCTAATCCTTGATTGATTTTAAATTAATTTTAATTTGGCAAACTGAAACAAATTTTTGATCTTTCAGATCCAAGTGATCATGTGGTAAACCCTTTTCAATCTAGGAATGACCAAACAATTCCATATTCCAATTTCTTACAGTTTCTACATTTTTATGTAATTCTAATTAAGGTTTCCATCTTTGCTTTTTGGGACAGAACTTTAAAGGATAGTTCTGATATTACCTGCTGAATTTAATTACATCTCTCAACTAAAGAGTAGACTCCCAGCTCCAACTGCTCCTGCACAACCGTTAGAATTGCACTTTTAAATAAAATTGTCACCACTGCTCTTATTTCTCCATCCAATCTGAGTATCCTCACATCTCTCTGCATTACATCTGATCTATTATTAGCTGCCCACTCCACACAATGGGACAAGTAGATGAGAAAGCCCCAGGAACTACCTGAGCCAGGATGGAGACTGAAACCAGGCTGTCAGCAGTAGTCAAGAAGAGGCTCTAGCTAATTATGTTGGACACTCCAGGCGGCATCCTGGTAAATCTCCTCTGCACTCTCTCGAAAGCTTCCACATCCTTCCTACAAAAAGGCAGCCAGAACTTAACATAATCTTCCAAGTATGTTCTAACCAAGGCTTTATAGAGCTGCAGTATAACCTCATGCCTCTTAAACCCAATCCCCCTGCTAATGAAAGCTAACACACCATATGCCTTCTTAACAACCCTATCACCTTGGGTGGCAATTTTGAGGGATGTATGGACATGGACCCCAAGATCCCACTGTTCATCCACACTGCCAAGAATCCTACCTTTAACCTTGTAATCTGTGTTCAAATTCAACCTTCCAAAATGAATCACTTCACTCTTTTCCAGGTTGAACTCCATCTGTCACTTATCAACCCAGTTCTGCATCCTGTCAATGTCCTGTTGCAACCTACAACAGCCCTCCACACTGTCCAAGACTCCACCGACCTGTGTGTCACTGGCAAACATATGATCCCACCGTTCCACTTCCTCAACAAAGTCATTTATAAAAAATCACAAAGACCAGTGGTCCCAGAACAAATCCCTGTGGAACACCACTGGTCACCAAGTTCCTGGCTGAATACTTTCCATCTACTACCACCCTCTGTCTTCTAAGCGCCAACCAAATTCTGTATCTAGACAGCCAAGTTTCCTTGCCTCCCATGTCTCCTTAATTTCTGAATGAGCCTACACTGGAGAACCTTATCAAATGCCTTGCTAAACTCCATGTACACTCACATCCAACGCTCTACCTTCATGAATATATTTTGTCACAACCTTAACGAATTCAACAAGGCTTGTGAGGTATGACCTGCCCCTGACAAAGCATGCTGACTATCTCTAATCAAGCTATGCTTTCCTAAATAGTCATAAATCCTATCTCTCAGAATTCTCTCCAATAATTTTCCCATCACTGACATAAGATTGACTGATCTGTAATTCCCAGGGTTCTCCTATTCCCTTTCTTAAACAGCAAAATAACATTTTCCACCCTCCAATCATCTAGTACTTCTCCAGTAGACAGTGAGGATGCAAAGATTATTTCCAAAGGCACAGCAATTTCTTCCCTCACTGCCCATAGTAATCTGGGGAATATCCCACTTGCCCAGAGGACTTACCTATGCTTATGTTTTTCAAAATTTGTAGCACATTCTCCATCCTAACATCAACCTGTTCAAGCATATCAGCCTGTTTCATGCTGTCATCACAAATGACAAAGTCCCTCTCACTAGTCAATACTGAAGGAAACTATTCATTAAGAAGCTCCCCTACCTCATCTGACTCCAGGCACAAGTTCCCTCCATTATCTTTGATCGGCCTCACTCTTGCTCTAGCCATCCTCTTGTTCCTCACATAAATGCAGAACACCTTGAGATTTTCCTTAATCATACTTGCCAAGGCTTTTTCATGCCTCCTTCTCCCTCTTCTAAGTCCATTATTCAGTTCTTACCTGGCTACCTTGTAACCTTCTAGAGCCCTATCTGATCCTTGCTTCCTGATGGAGGGTTATGCCTGGAATGTCGATTCTCCTGCTCCTCAGATGCCACCTGACCTGCTGTGCTTTTCTCACACCACACTCTCAACTTCTTCAAATTTAAGTCAGCTTCCTTCTTCCTCTTGATTAGATGTTCCACATCTCTTGTCATCCAAGGTTCCTTCATTCTTCCTTGCCTCAGTGGGACAATCCTATCCAGCACTCGTAGCAAGTACACCCTAAACAATCTCCACATTTCTGTTGTGAATTTCCCTGAGAATATCTGTTCCCAATTTATGCCCCACAGTTCCTGCCTAATAGCATTATAATTTCCCCTTCCCCAATCAAATATTTACCCATACCATCTTCTCCTATTCCTCTCCATGACCATAGGAAAGGTCAGGGAGTTGTGATCATAATCATTGAAATGCTTTCCCATTGAGAAATCTGATACCTGACCTGGCTTGTTGCCAAGCACCAAATCCAATATGGCCTCTTCTTTAGTTGGCCAATCTATATATTGAGTCAAGGATCCTTCCTAGACACACCTGACAAATTCTGCTGCATCCATTTAGGTAAGCACTGCTGCCTCACAGTATCAGGATCCCAGGTTCGATCCCAGCCTTGGGTGACTGTCTGTGTGGAGTTTGTACATTCTCCCCATGTCTACATGGGTTTGCTCTGGTTTCGTCCCACAATCCAAAGATGTGCAGCGCAGGTGAATTGGCCATGCTAAATTATCTGTAGTATTAGGTGCATTAGTCAGAGGGGAAATGGGTCTGGGTGGGTTGCTCTTTGGAGGGGTGGTGTGAACTGATAGGGCCTGTTTCCACACTCTAGGGAATCTAATCTAACCAATCTATTTGCATTAAGGAGATTCCAATCAATATTAGGGAAGTTAAAGTCACCAATGACAACAACTCTGTTATTTCGGCACCATTCGAAAAACTGCCTCCCAATCTGCTCCTCCATGTCTCTGTTGCTACTGGGGGGTTTATAGAAAACTCCCAATACAGTGACTGCTCCTTTCCTGTTTCTGACGTCCACCCATAATGACTCAGTAGAGAAACCCTTCTCGATGACCTCCCTTTCTGCAGCTGTGATACTATCCCTGATTAGTTATGCCGCTCCACCACCTCTTTTACCTCCCTCCCTATTCCGTATGAAACATCTAAACCCCAGAACACCCAAAAACCATTCCTACACTTGTGATATCCAAATCTCCATAATGGCCACAACATTGTAGCTCCAAATCCATGCTCTAAGTTCATCACTCTTATTCTTGACACTTCTTGCATTAAAATAGATACACTTCAACCCATCACGTCTAATGGATGGATATCTAACAATGAAGAGTCAGAATACAGGAAGGAGATAGAGGTCTTGGTGATGTGGTACAAAGAAAACAATTTCTCTCTCAAAGTTGGCAAAACTAAAGAACTGATCACTGACTTCAGAAAGGAGGAAGGAAAACATGTCCCAATCTATATCAATGGAACTGAGGTTGAGAGGGTGGAGAGTGTCAAGTTCCTAAGAGTGACAATAACCAACAGCGTGTCTTAGACTGTAATGGTCAAGAAGGCTCAATGCCTCTTCTTCCTCAGGTGGCTCAGGAAATTTGGCATAACCATAAGCATATTATCTGGGTGCATAACATCTTGGTACAGCAGTTGCTCTGCCCAGGACCATAGAAACTACAGTAGGTTGTATGCATAGTTCAGACCACCAGGGAAGCCAATATTCCATCCATGGACTGCATTTACTCAAAAAGGAAACCATATTTCACACTTGACTGAGGTTTTTGAGGAAGCAACCAGGAAGATTGATGAAGGCAGAGGTGCAGACATTGTTTACATGGACTTTAGTAAAGCCTTTGATAAGGTTTTGCATGGTAGACTAATAAATAAAGTTATACCACATGGGATTCCAGGTGAACTTGCCAATTGGATACAAAATTGGCTTAATGGCAGAGAGTGATGGTGGAGCATTGTTTCTTAGACTGGAGGCCTGTTACCAGCAGTGTGCCACAAAGATTGGTGCTGTGTCTGTGTTTTTCTGTCATTTGTCGAAATTAGTTAGATGAGAATATAGAAGGCAAGATCCGTACATTTGTGGATTACACCAAGATTGTGGTATGTTGGACAATGAAAAAGGACATCCAAGATTACAAAGAGATCTTGATCAATGAGGTCAATGGGTTAAGGAGTGACAGATGGAGTTTAATTTGGATAAATTGGTAATACAAATAAAGCTCGGCTTATGCAATTTAAAGTAGGATCTTGGGTAGTGTTGTAGATCAAAAAGATGAAGGAATTCAGGTACAAAATTCTTTGAAGTTTAAATCACATGTCAATAAGATGGTTAAGAAAGCATTTAGCATGCTCACTTTATTGCTCAGGCTTTTGAATACAGAAGTTGGGACATCATGCTGAAGTTGTATTGGATGTTGGTTTGGCCTCTTCGGGAGTATTGTGTCCAGTTCTGGTTGATCTGTTCCAGGGACAATATTATTAAGTTGGAGGGCATTTGGAAGAGAATTACCAGACCATTGCTGGGAATGGAGGGTTTGAATTATGAGGAGAGGTTGGATAGGCTGAGGCTTTTCTCACTGGAGTGTAGGAGTGGTGGGGGTGACATTTTTTGAGGTTTATAAAATTATGAGCGCTATACATAAGGTGAATGGCATGTGAGTTTTCCAAAGGCTGGGGGATTTCAAGGCACATTAAGTGGAGGAGAAAGATTTTAAAAAGACAAGCATTCATCACCTCCTCAACTTTCTTGATCTCCAATGTATTCACAGACCAGAGGTTATTACTGGAGGAGATTGTCATGTAACCTCTACTTACTGTTTACAATGAGTCGGCTTCCTTCACCAGTGATACTTCGCCAGACTGAGCAATAATAGACTCCAGTGTCACTGGGCTGCACGTTTTTAATAGTCAGAATGAAGCTGTTACTGGAGGAGTTTCTGGAAGACTGGAAACGCTTTTTGAAACCTGAATACCATTGCATGTAATTCCATGTGTAGTAACCTGAGTACCATTGGACATAATTCCATGAGTAATGGACCAAAATCCACTCCCTCCTTATTCCTGGTTGTTCCCGGTACCAGTGAACATCAGTGTGTGTCACTGCGATGTTCCTCACGGTGCACAGTAACCGGGCAGTGTGACCCTCGGTGACACGTTCCAGGATCGGAGACTGGAGAAGGGCTGGGGGATTTGTTCCTTCAAAAAATATTTTAAAAATTAATAAACAAACAGCAGTCTGATTGTTCTAAACTCCCGCTAGGATTTAAAGGGACCCTCCCAGCAGTCTGAGTCCTACATTAAGGAGGGGGAGCAGGTTGTCAGACTGAACCAGTTGTGATGGTTTGTTCCTGATTGATATCCTGACTATCACTCACTGTGTGCTGAGAACAGCAATACAGATGTTGCTATAACAGTGACATGTTGAGCTCACACTGTCGAACCGCTAATACAAGCTAATTGCCACACACTGCAATCCTTTTCTCTGGATGATTCATAGTGGGAGACGCTTCCTGACAATCCACAGCAGATGTGAGGATTGGAACTGGGAAGGGTCCGATGCATTAGCAAAGGCAGCCAGGCAGCAGTTAAAGGAGCAGGATTTCCCCAAAGACCAACAGAGATACAGCCTCTCCAGCCTCAGCAAACTGAGGACTCTCCACAGGTAAGGGTCCTGCGGGTCAGATTAGGGGGAAATGGTGAGTCTCTCCCTCCATTCCTTGCATACAGGATCTTTACCACAGCTAATGCTTCCTGATACAAAAGGGAAAGGTGGCCATACCATGCCTTACATGGGAAATTAGAGATAGTATTATATCCAAGGAAGAGGCAAACAAATTGGTCGATTAACCAACAGAGCGAAGGAGTGATTGATTAAGGAAGTAATTTTGAGAGGAACATCAGCAATGATGGAAACTGTTCCTGCAGGTTGATGGTGAAGGTAAGTATTGTTCCCTTACAGTCAGAAAAGAGGAATTCATAATAGAGAACAAAGAACTGACTTACCCACTAAATACAAGCCTTGGTTCTGTATTCACAAAGGAGCTCACAAATAACATACTTGATAAGGACCCATACATTAAGCTACATAAGAAGATCAGATCCCATGACATTGGAGACAGAATAATAGCATTGTTAACAAATTAACTAATCAGTAAAAGTGTTGGGGAAAGGTGTCCTTGTCAGGATGGCTATCGGAGTGTCACAGGGATCAGTGGTGGGACCATTATTATTTACAATATACCCAGAAAACACTCTGGTCTGTGACCCCAGCTTATGGACCTCTGTGTCAGCTGCACCAAACAATCCCCAGAGAGTGCTAAATTCTCCTTGTGATACACCCCTCCAGTTCTCAATGTTCAAACTTTTAGAATTCTCACAAACTCCATAGCAGTACAAACCATGGAAAGATTTTTTACAACAAGTTAAACTTCTCGAAAGCAAATACTTACCAAAAGCAACACAGAGGGACAGGGTCACAGCAAACAGAGTTCCACTGATCATCTCAACAGACCAGCAACGTTGTTATCCACACAGTTTATTGTGCGTCCAGTTAATTCATCGAAACACGAAGTGTCCCAGCCAACTGCAGCTTCTTTAACGTCTCGTCTCTCAGGAGGTAGAGAAGTTAAAGTGTCAGTAAAGGGGAAACAGGACAATAAACCAATGATTGCCCTCTTCTGAGGGAGGATATTACTGGATCGATTTTATGAATGTGATTCAGCAGGTTTTACTTCAGCAATGATACTAAATACTTATTCAGCGCAAGTTCCTCACACTCAGTCACTTAAACATTGAGAATTCACACATTTGCTGCAACCTTGTTGATTGGTCAAGACATTTATGGCAATACACTGGTTCGGCATTTATGGTGCAAGATACTTTGAACATTTCAATAAAACTAAAAAATATTGGGCAGGGAGTAAGTCTCATCATTGTCACTGAAGCAATCGTGTCAGACAAAGTAATGGGGCTAAAGATAGATCAGTCCCCTGGCCCTGATGGCTTGCATTCTTGGATCCTAAAAGAGGGGAGCTACAAAGACAGTGGATTCATTGGTTGTAATTTTCCAAGAATCCTTGGATTCTGGAGAAGTACCAGAGGATTGGAAAGCTGCCAATGTGACACACCTAATTGAAAAAAAGGGAGGCAAAACAAGAGTAAATAAAGGCTAATTCCTATTGTTGGAAAAAGGGTTTGAATCAATTATTAAAGAAGTAACTTGGAAAATCATCATGTAATCAAGCAAAGTCAACATGGCTTCATGAAAGGGAAATAGTATCTGACTAATTTAAGGAGAGTTTTTCAAGGAAGTCTCAACCAGAGTGCTGGATTAGTGGTGCTGGAAGAGCACAGCAGTTCAGGCAGCATCCAAGGAACTTCAAAATCGACGTTTCGGGCAAAAGCCCTTCATCAGGAATCAAGGCAGTGAGCCTGAAGTGTGGAGAGATAAGCTAGAGGAGAGTGGGGGTAGCATAGAGTACATTGGGTGAGTGGGGGAGGGGATGAAGGTGATAGGTCAGGGAGGAGAGGGTGGAGTGGATAGTTGGAAAAGGAGATAGGCAGGTAGGACAAGTCCGGACAAGTCATGGGGACAGTGCTGAGCTGGAAGTTTGGAACTAG